>NC_138202.1:165713199-166015699 GCF_964194415.1 Vipera berus
TTCAGGTCCTTTGGAGAATAGCTTGACTCCCTCTTCTTTGTGGCAGCCCCTGAGATATTGGAACACTGCTATCATGTCACCCCTCACTCTTCTCTTCGTTAAACTACACATACCTAATTCCAGCAACCATTCCCTATATGTTTTAGCCTCCAGTCCCCCAAACATCTTTGTTGCTCTTCTCTGTACCCTTTCTAGAGTCTCGACATCTTTTTTACATCATGGTGACCAAAACTGGATGCAGTATTCCAGGTGTGGCCTTACCAAAGCATTGTAAAGTGGTATTAGTACTTCACTTGATCTTGATTCTATCCCTCTGTTAATGCAGCCTAGCACTGTGTTGGCTTTTTGGGCAGCTGCAGCACACTGCTGGCTCATATTGAAGTGATTGTCTACTAGGACTCCGAGATCCCTCTCACAGTTACTACTATTAGCAAGGTACCACCTATACTATACCTGTGCATTTGATTTTTCCTGCCTAAATGTAGAACCTTACTTTTTTCACCATTGAATTTCATTTTGTTAGATGTTTGTATATGTCTGCAGTGCTGGCTCTAGTCAGTTTGGCACCCTAGGCAAAATCATATTCTGTTGCTCCTTATGGTTTGGCTCACCTTTTGATTTTGTTAAGAATTTCAAAAGGACGCCCTTTGAAAAAAAAAGGACCCCCCCTTTTTGCCTATTGCAAAAAGAAATATTTTGATACTGAGGTTCAAACTCCTTGTGCTCAAACTTTTTCCTACAGTTGCCTTGGATTCTGTTGACAATAGACGGATTGGTGGCTGATAATCAGGCTGGCTGGGGAACTATTGATTAGACTTGAGAGAACTGTGAGGAAGAGTGAGAACAGAGAACATTCATTAACAGTTTTGGAAAACAACCTTGCGACATCAAAATGAAAAAATATATATATACAAAAATTCATTTTCCTTAATTCTGAAATTGTCAAAAACTAATTGGAAGCATAAAACTAAAACACAGGAAAACAAGATGACACCTAGTTTTTATTTAATATAAATTTGAATTTCTGCTTATAGGTCAAATCAAGGCAACCATATCCAAGGCTACAAAAAAAAACCCTGCCAATTTCATTGCTTCTTTAATTGGCTTTGGAGATCAAAGAGCATGAATGCTTTTTTAAAGTCTTCTGGGAAAAATAGGATTACACAGGGTCTACATCAACCAAACATAATATTGTTCCTCATTATGTTTCATTTAAGATGAAAAATATCTGGAGCGCTATCATATTAATAGATTTATCCTCTGAAAGATGGTCACTGGATGTTACTGTGGAACGAACCGGCTTGGCATTGCTAATAAACTTTTCAAAAGCATTCCCTCTTTCCCTCATAGACAAGGAAAACCTTCTGCCTGCTTATTTCCTATTTAATGACCTGTAAATGAATTTGTTACTGCTCATTTGCCTCCTGCCTTAGCAAGCACCATTAACTTTCCAACCTGTGTGTTGCCTTTGTCAGACATTGTGGGAGAACTCTTAAACCTTGTCAGAAGGAATTATTGGTGTAAATGAATTGAAATTGAGAAACAAAACCAATTAAAGAGGATTTTGAGCCAAAAAGGTGTGTGGCTATGTGTGTCGAAAAATAAAGAAAGTCCATACTTGTATTAAAAAGAACAATTTCTCAGAGAGAAAAGGGAACGAGGAAAATGGAAAATGAATGAAGGACAGTTTTGTCATTACAACATGCAGAGCTGTAAAACCTTAAAATAGTTGATCTTATTAGCAGTTACATGATTTTATAGTAGTAACCTGGGACACATTATTGTGTAATGAAAGTTTCAAAAGCAAGCAGGATTTTACATAAAAGTTAAGAATCTAAAACATCAGAAGTAATTCCTGTTTTCTTGCATTATTACTTTGGGAGATACCTTCTGTACTGGTGAACCATCTATAACCTATGTGATGAGGGGGCATAAGAAAGAGCTTCATAATTTCTAAACTTGATTGAAAAATTTTTTGGCATGATTCTTCCCCACCCCCCATCCTAGATTTTTTCTTATGCAATGGACTCAGAAGGGGTGAAGTGATTGGCACAAGACTGTCCTTCCACAAAAGCAAGCATAGATATTGCAAGGCAATTCCTCCCAATAAAATGAGGGTTTGCCATCAAATTGTAGCAACTAAGCTTGGTGCGCTATCAAGTGACCTGGCAGGTGGTTGTGGTTATGTTGCCAAATGTCATAGCAAAGACGGATGCTCCAGTTTGATAGCAACTGTCAACAGAACTCTGTGGGCTGCTCATGGCAACTGGGAGATGGTATCCATGCAGTCCATGAATGTTTTGGAACTGCATGCTGTAAAATATATGTGGCTTTACGGAAGACAAATCTATGGTTAAAGCTGGGATTTAGTTTGTGGATGAGAAATATCAGGGAGGAGTTATTCTGTTTTCTCTTACTTGGAGTGATCCCAATAGAAGCTTATCAGTTTGCAAAGATGGGAAAAGCTCATCAAGCAAGATATTAATTCTATGGCTATTTGAAATTAATATTCTATTTAGTTTTATATATATAGCTAAACAGAATATTAATTTCAAATATATATATCAGTGATGGCAAACCTTTTAGAGACCGAGTGCCCAAACCACAACCCCAAACCCACTTATTTATTGCAAAGTGCCAGGGCCGTATCAGTATTGTGGTTCCCTCAGGGAGGGTGGGGTGTGTGGCCCACTGTGGTTCCCTCAGGGAGGGTGGGGTGTGTGGCCAGGGTGGTCACACCAGACTGGGTGGGTGTGACCAGGTAGGTGTGGCCACCTCAATGCTCTAACACCTCTACTTGAGCTTGCTAGCTGGCCATTTTGCCTGCTTTGTGCTGGGCAGGGCTGCTGCTCCAGGCGGCAGGAGTGGCACCCTAAGGGACCTACGTGAGCTGCTAGTGGTGGCAGTGTGCGTGCCCACAGAGAGGGGTCTGAGTGCTGCCTCTGGCACGTGTGCCATAGGTTTGCCACCTCTCTCTCTATATATATCTATATCTATATCTATATCTATATCTATATCTATATCTATATCTATATCTATATCTATATCATCTATATCTATATCTATATCTATATCTATATCTATATCTATATCTATATATCTATATATCTATATCTATATCTATATCTATATCTATATCTATATCTATATCTATATCTATATCTATATATCTATATCTATATCTATATATCTATATATCTATATCTATATATATCTATATATCTATATATCTATCTATATCTATATATCTATATATCTATATCTATATCTATATCTATATCTATATCTATATCTATCTATCTATCTATCTATCTATCTATCTATCTATCTATCTATCTATCTATCTATCTATCTATATGAGAGAGAGAGAGAGAGAGAGAGAGAGAGAGAGAGATGTATTTTTGTATTGCAGTCTGGATTTGCTGCTATTTTATAATGAATGAGAAGGGAAAGACTGATCTCCATAATACAATTTTAATAGATGCCAAATCTCAGATTTTTGAGAGTTTCTGTGAGAATGATTTTGACTAATTAGCAGCATTTTATCTTCTAAAAACCTACCAATTTTGTTTGTGATGGCCTCTGGGAAATAGCTATCTAAGTTATAAAATTTGTTTATAAAGGTAAGGCAGTTAACTGCATTTGCACACTCCTTTAACTTAAATCTAGTTCAGCATAAGCTCTCAATCTGCTCATTGAAAAATCTGAATAATAATGCCAACAGCTTCCCAAAGGCTTATGAAGCAGTAAATACTTTTAATACCTAGATTTGAACTACTTTGAGTAGAAATTGTAAACTTTTCCTTCTAAGTTGTAATGAAAGTTGCATTAGCAAATCAGAGCTACAGGTTTGATGCATCTTTACTTAGCAGTCTTGACATTTGCAGTCTAGATCATTTTGTGGGGGTATGCATAGTACACACTTCAAACTTACAAATTCTGCAAAGGAACCCTGCATTGGGCAGATGGTTAGAGTAGATGAGTAGATGAGCGATTCTCATTCAGTGGTCCACAGACCACCATGTCAAAAAAGGCGGTCTGCAAAACCTTGAAGAAATTATAAACATTCATCATTTTAGCCATTTTCTATCCACTGCAGGATGAAGGCCTCTTCTGCATGTTTCCAACCAATAAGGTCCTAAGCTTTCTTTGGCCAGTTGGGCCCGCAATACTTGTTGATGTCGTCAATCCATCTTGTTTTAGGTCTCTTTGGAGGACACTTTTTATCAAGTGGGATCCTTGAAGGAATGTTGTGATATCAATCTTGAACTAAGACTTGAGGGTGCGTGGCCAAGGTCTGTGGTCACAAAAGGTATTTAAAGAGGGTCCGTGGTGAAGAAAAGATTAAGAACCACTGGGCTAGATGATTTCCAAGGCCTGTTCTAACTTTTACATTCTCTGACACGTAACTTGTAATTCTATACATAATCTCCTTTTTGTTATCCTTGACCAAAGAAAACTAAAAGGTTGCAACCAAAATCCTGTATAATATTTATGTGTTTGTTACATTTGAATCTTACCTTTCGTTCAGGAGTTCAAGGTACTATACAAAGTGTTAAGAAAACCAAGAGAAGGTTTTCTACATGCTATTAAAGCTATATATCAACAACAAACTGCACAAATTATAGTTAATGGGGGATTAACAGAGACTTTTAAAATTGAAAAAGGTACAAGACAGGGTTGCCCCCTATCACCATTATTGTTTGTTTTAACATTAGAGATTTTACTAATTAAAATTCGAGAGTCCTCTTTGATAAAGGGAATTAAAATAAAACAGAATGATTATAGATTGAGAGCTTTTGCTGATGACTTGGTTGTGACAGTATCCCAACCGTTACAGTCGGTTATAGACTTGATGGAAATTATAACTCAGTATGGTAAGGTTTCTGGGTTCAAGGTGAATAGTAATAAGACTAAGAAAACCAAGATCATGGCATCCAGCCCTCTCAATTCCTGGCAAATAGATGGGGAAGAAATGGAGGTAGTGACAGATTTTATTTTCCTGGGCTCCACGATCACTGCAGATGGGGACTGTAGCCAAGAAATTAAAAGATGCTTGCTCCTGGGGAGGAAAGCTATGGCAAATCTAGACAGCACACTAAAAAGCAGAGACATCACCCTGCCAACAAAAGTGCGTATAGTCAAGGCTATGGTCTTCCCAGTTGCAATGTATGGCAGTGAAAGTTGGACCATAAAAAAGGCTGAGTGCCAAAGAATTGAGGCCTTTGAACTATGGTGCTGGAGAAGACTCCTGTGAGTCCCTTGGACTGCAAGGCGATCAAACCCGTCAGTCCTAGAGGAGATCAACCCTGACTGCTCTTTAGAAGGCCAGATCCTAAAGCTAAAACTCAAATACTTTGGCCACCTAATGAGAAGGAAGGACTAACTGGAGAAGAGACTAATGCTGGGAAAGATTGAGGGCAATAGAAGAAAGGGACGACAGAGAATGAGGTGGCTGGATGGAGTCACTGAAGCAGTAGGCGTGAGCTTAAATGGACTCCAGAAGATGGTAGAGGACAGGAAGGCCTGGAGGAACGTTGCCATAGGGTCGTGATGGGTCGGACACGACTTCGCAGCTAACAACAACAACAACAACAAAGTGTTCCCTCCTCCCATTTTTCCCTACAGCAAGCACCTTGTGAAATAGGTTGGGCTGAGAGCAAGGGACTGGCCCAGAATCACCCAGGCTACTTCTGTGGCTGAGATTGGACTTGGATTGCCAGTCCAGCCCAGCCCCTTAAACAATATACCACACTGACTAATCCAAATTGATACACATACACATACACTGACAACCACACACAGAGAGACAGTGCGGATCAAGCAAATATAAAAAATGGCCTCAGGAGGCAAACATTTCCTCTAGTCCATAAAACTCTCAGCCATCCATCAGGGAATTTTTAATCCTTTTTTTTAATTAAAGAATTCTTCTGAGATGCCACCTGGCATTCACAAGAATAACAACTGTTTCCTAGAGAAGGAATTCATATTTTTTCTTTCTCAAGTAAAACCTTCCTGAGAAGATATGTTTATTATAGTAGGTAGCAACTCACCACAATACTCCTCCTACAGGTAGAATGATACTTTTTCCCCCCTTTTGGAAAGAAAAAAAAATTAGGTCTGGGGATGGACACGGGGGGAAGCAAGAAGGTGAATATCGGGCTCTGGAACAGAATACCTGAGCTTTTAAGAAAAAAAAAACTTGACATCTACAATTTATTGGAAATACTACTTTATACAATTACATTAATTTTATTGGGTTTTTAGTTTAATTTATCGTCTCTGGTGGCTATTGTTTCTGTGTATGATAGCATTTATGTAGTTTTGACCCACTTTGCAGAAAGAATTGCCTCTACATAGAAAAAGAAACAGGTGTCATCTATCTTCTATCAGATCCAGGTATATTCTTTTATGGGAGACCTTTAAAGATAGTAGCTAGGAATTTTTACATTCTCTTTTCCTTCAAAGAAAAGACTGTAATTTTATTTATAACTTGCAAGATTGGCCTGTCTCTCCAAAAGGGGAAGAGAAGAAGGGCCTTATTTTCTTAGACACGCCCCAGGATTAGTAGGGCCGTACAATTAAATTTATTTTTCCCCCTCTTTAATTTGCCAGACCATATTGGAGAGAGGATGCCAGGTGAGATGCTCCTTAGAAGATAGGTAAATGATGGCAAACCTTTTGGGCTTGCAATGTCAAACATTCCAAAAATGCCTAACTTGACTCTGATGGCATGTTATTCCTGTCCCTGAATGAAAGTGAAACAATTCTCTATCTCCTCTCAAATCTAGGCCACCTTGAACAGCAGCCCTCAACAGCAGCACCAAGGTTGGTCCTGAAATAGAGGCTCAGGCCTTGACTTCAGCCCTAGTGCCACAGATATGACTTAAAAAGGCCACCTTGTGCCATTCTCCAAGTTATGCAAGCCTTGGGGAATGGTATGATTCTCCCATGACTCAGCGCTCCCCAGAATCTGCCAGCATCACTTAACTTCAAGTGGTGTTCTCCTTCTGTTGATAGATCCCCATGGCTGCTCCAAAGAGGCTTTGGAGAATGCTCTTCCACAGCCTCTGCAGCTTATGAAAACCATGCAAATGCATGCCCCATTCTTACACAAATTTTGGAGGCTCTGGAGTCTGCTTGAGAGCATGGTCCTCTCATGCTGTGATGACTCCCCTGGATGATTCCTCCAGATACCTCTCTAGATGTCAGCTCAAGAAGAGGATGTACTAGTTCCTGGCATGTCAGGAGCTGAGTTGATTGATGAATCTGAGCAGCTGTCTGTGAGAGATTTAGCTGAGGCTCCAGGTGAGGAAACCATGTAGCTGCAGCCAGTCAATGAAGAGGAAGAGGAACTGCCTTCTGGACCTGATCCAAGAACACATAGGCAGACAAAAGGCAGGAGCAGAGAAGGTCAGCCAGACTAGTTACGAGAAGAAACTCTTGCCCTTCTTGATGGGCTGTACTGGAAGCTGGCTATTTAGCACAGCAGACAGATGGAGGCGATGCTGGGAGTGTGTTTGTTTCCTAGCTCTGTGTTTTCTGGACATTATGATTCCTGCCTCCCTTTGGATTGACACTGTGCCTTGACTTGGATCATTCCTTGGAAATTCTGGGCTTTTCTTGCCTCATGAGCTCTCTTGTGTTGTGAATTTAAGTTTGCTTGATGGATTTATTTTGATTGAGAAACTTTCAAGTGCCTTGGGGACTCTTTGACCATTGTTCTGAGGACTAGCATTGGTTTGCTTGTGGCTGGATTTAATTGGGACAGTTCTGAGTTTTTGGTGCAGGTTTTGCTGGGGAATATTAATAAATTCACTAAACTACCATTACATGTGTGTGAGAGTGAGCAGGACAGCACACATATGTTCTCTGAAAATCATGCGAGAGTGAGACATGCTTTTTGTTGGGTATTGACGAACATTGGTGTTGTGTAGCCGGTTCTTTGCAGTTATTGAGCGAGACGGGAGGTTCAAACAGCAACAGGCTTTATTGAAGGTCAGAACATAACAGAAGCAACATAGGAGCTGCTGCGCAGCTATTTATACGGTTGGCCGGTAGGCGGCGACCAATAGGTTTAAAGCAGTGGTTTCCCGCCCAAAGACCTACTTAGCTGGCTGGAAACAACCAGTATAGGCCAGCCCAGCAACCATTACAACATTCACGTGTACTAAGCACTTAGCAATTGAACTAAGCAATTAGCAAGTAGTACAACATAAGCAAACACTTACAGCATATAAAGGCCAGTATGTTACAATTGGCTTGCCACTTAAAATATCGTGTAATGTCACCTTTGACACACGTCATAGGTTTTCCATTAGTGAGATAGGTGTAGCACTAAGCTTTGCATCAAGGTAAGAGGCAGTACTACCTTGGCAAAGTAAGGTGTATGGTTCCTGAGGACCTCTGGTAGAAAAGGGTGACTTCCAATCTAAAGACTCAGTAGTATTATTACAGTATCGTGGATGGCACAAATGATTATTTCATTTATACTGTATCAGCATATTATATTTACCCTATGTCTGGAAACATGGCCAATGCTTATAGATAATGTAAAAAAGAAACAGCTGGAAAACTCTCTAAATACAGAATTTTTTTTTAAAAAAAAACAGCAGGTGAGGCAAAATGGAATTCAGATTCTAAATTTGCATGAACAAATGATGAAAAACATTCTTGGTGATAATTTACTCTTCCCACTCTCCAGTTGTCTTGACTACGTTGTGATTGTTTTCTTCTTCTAATCTTTAAAACGTAAAAGGATGGAATTTTCATGAAATAATGTGATGCGGGTGCACTGAGGACACCTACTCAGAATTTAGATTAGATTTCTAAGACAACTTAGAGTAAATAAGTTTACTTCTGGTAGAAGATACAAGCCACCTCTTTTTCTACAACCCTTGTCTTTTGGCGATGCCATTGTCCTTCAATTACACTACCCCACAGCAGAATTGATAGTGACAGTGTCAGCACTATCTTATTTACCATTAAGACAAGATGGAAGGAATGTGGCATTTCACCATTCAATGTACTGGATGTCCCTGTGTGAATCTTTGGGGTAGAATCAGTACTTTTGTTTCCAGTATCATGTGAACTGCAAACAAATTGAACATTCATTGCAATGAATTCTCAATTCAGTAATTGAGAAAGAAGCAGAGGAGAAGCACCTTGATGCACAAAAGTCCATACTTCATGTAGCTTTTGTACTAGGAAGAAGAATCAAAATGGAAGAGAATGAAAAAGAACAGGGTTTGCTAATTCTTATTGCGCTAAACAGAACATCCCATTGGACTTTTCACCAATTCGTAAGAGGATAGTAGATATCCATTAGCAAAATACTGCTTGGGCTAGGACAAATAGAAGAAGACATTTGGCACATATGTTAACTTATATTAACCACCTTTTTCTCTTCTGCTGTGCAAAAATCACAAAAGGACTGGGGTAAAGGCCTTTGCATTTAGTATTTAGTAAATTCAAACAGTTTTCTAACAATCAGTTGCCTCTTAGCTCAGAGGGAATGTGAGATTCCCCCGTCAGCACTTTGAGGTAGACCAGATAAGGAAAAAGACGCATGATCAGTGGTGGGATTCAAATATGTGAACAACCGGTTCTCTGCATGGATGCCACTTCCGGAAGTCCATTCCGGATCTGGGCACAAAAAAAGTAGCTACCGGTTCTGCTGAAGTGGTGCGAACTGGATGAATCCCACCACTGCTCGTGATCTACAAGCACTTGATTAACAGTAGGTAACAGAATCCTGATGGCCTGAGAGATTTTCTCTTCCTTCCACAAAAGAACAAGGGAATAAAGATAAGGGGCACCTTGAGTTTCTTTCTTACCTCCTCTGTTTCTCAGGACTAAACTGGTTTTTATATAACTGCTCGTCCATGTGCTTCCCCTACTCCTCAAGGCTAAAGTGACTCTTTTGCAATGCTCCTGTTTCCTCCACTATGTACCCCACATCTGTTGGACATTCCAGCACACATTTGAGGCTAACGGTTTGGTCTAGTGGTTAAGGCAGCAAGCTAGAAACAAGGAGACTGTGACTTCTAGTTCTACCTTAGGCATGAAAGCTGACTGGGTGACTTTCCCTCTCTCTCCACCCAAGTCACCTCACAGGACTGCTGTTCTGGGGAATAGAGGAGGAGTGAGTATTAGGTAAGTTCACTGCCTTGAGTTGCATATAAAAATAAATAATAAAGGTGGGATAATAAATAAATATAGACCACAATGAGTGATGCTGGCACTTAATATATATTTTTTTAAAATTTTGGAAAGAAAAAAACACAACACCATGAGGTTTTGAGGTTGAAGGTGAATGCCGTATTTCAGCCTATTTCAAAAAATAATCAATCCATAGAGAGCAATGATGAGAGAAAGAATATAGGAAGTTGCATGGATTAAAAGTAAATGGATATTAAAGGTTTTGCGAGTTCCTGGTTTATGCAGTTGTTTTACTACAGCCTAAAGCAAAGCATAGCAAAGACAGCAATTTCCCAAAACAGAGGCAATTTTTTCTTTAAAATATTTGAAAGTAAATGTGTTATTTTGACAATTTATATGTGTTTTCAGAATGGAAGAGGGAAGGAGAAAAAAAATCCCATTTATTCAGCTACTTGCTCTCATGAGCTTGGTTCAACATCACTTCTGCATTAAAAATGATCCTTGGAGTGTTAATCATGTAGCTTTGCAAATTAATCACGACATTGTTATGAAATTTGTTGTGCAGAGGTCTCCTTGTGCTACCAAAGAGTTGCACAGACAAGGAAGGGCACTGAGAGCAGTAAAAGTCACACACAGAAATACACTGAGTTCTAAAAGCAAAAAGTATTTTACTTTGAGGTGGTGTAAGAACAAAAATGCACAGTCAAAAATAAACAGTCCAAGTCATACACAATAGCAACAGTCCAAGGAGTAATCCAAACTACAAAGTCTTCTTACCGGTCCAGAGGTCAATACACAGTTCAGGTTTACAACAGTAGTAAACCAACAGCAGAGCAAAAACAGTAACAGTAGAAAGCAGTGAATTCAGAGAGAGAGAGAAGCTACGTTCCTAGCTTCCTCTTATGGCCATGAGAACACTTACACACCCATTGGCCAATTAACAACTTAAAGACATAGCATTATGGTTAATATATTTTCAACCCAACATTGTAGGCTAACACCATATGCCTAACATTCTCCCCTTTGGGTAGAATAATATATAACTCTTACAATCTTATGCACATTCTTTCACAATTAGCATTGTGTTTCACAGCACTTTGTACCTTCGTAAAATGGTCTGCAATATTTACATCAGATGGACAATACTCTAACTGTATTAATTTATCTTTGACACATTGTCTGACATTTAAATAACGAAGATCAGTATGTTTAGATCTTGTTCTTACTGCAGCATTATTAGCCATCTTTATCGCAGCTTGATTGTCCTCATACACAATAAATGGATCATTTACATTTAAACCCATATCTAACAATAGTTGTTTGTACACTAGCAGTTCTGTACATAACACTGATAGACATGAAAATTCAGCCTCCATTGTAGATAAGCTTATGTGTTTTTGTCTAATAGACTTCCATCCAATCAAAGAATCACCCAACATTACAGCCAACCCTGAGGTAGATTTACGACTGTTTGAATCAGAGGCAAAACTCGCATCTGCATATGCAGTAAGGATTAACTCACGATTTGGCTCTAGATATAACGAGTAGTGAATAGTCTGTTTCAAATACCTTAATACTCGTTTAGCTGATTGCCAGTGTCTAACAGTTGGATTATTGTTGTACCTAGCTAATTGGTTTATACAGTAAGAAATATCAGGTCTAGTCCAATTACTCAGATACATAAGACTTCCTATCAAAGATTGGTACATAGTCTTATCAAATACAGGACTCTCAACATTAGTGTCCTTAAAATCCATAGCCATCGGAGTTTTTGCTGGTTTACACATTTCCATATTGTATCTCTTTAATAACTGAGATATTTTACTGGCTTGTGACATCTTAAAACCCCTATTTGTTTTCACAATATCTAACCCCAAATAGTGGCTTATTTTCCCAAGATTTCTAATTGTGAATTTATTTTGCAATCTTGAAATGATAGTTTGTGCTTCTAACTCAGTTTTTGTTATTATTGCAATATCATCTGTGAATAATAAGAGAAAAGATAATGCTCCGTTGTGTTCCCTTCTAAACAAACAAGGATCAGCATTACTGGCTACAAAACCTATTGCACTTAACTCATTTACTATACATGTATTACACTCATAGCCTGATTGTTTCAATCCATAGAGGCTTTTCTTTAATTCCCAACAATCATGGTCTCTATCACTGGTCAATCCTGGTGGTATTCTTAAATAAATAGTATGTTGCAATGGAGCATGTAGATATGCAGTTTCAACATCTACATGGTTAACCATATATTGGTTTTTAGCCGCCCATACTAAAGCTGCTCTTAAAGTAGTTGCCCTTAAACTGGGTGCAAACACCTCGTCATAATCCTCAGTAGTTTGGGCAAAACCTTGTGCAACCAAACGTGCCTTATGGGTTACAGTCCCGTCTACACCTTTCTTTAACTTATATATCCATTTACAACCTATAGCTTGCTCACCAGGTGGCAGTTTTGCTTTCTCATAAACGTTAAGATCCTGCAAAGACTTCAACTCCCTGTTCATTGCAGCTTTCCATGATGTCTGTTCCTTTTCAGGATACATCCTGATCTCATCATAGTTAGAAGGCTCTACACTAACTTGACATACTATACTAGCTTCATAGCGATCAGGTGGATGTCTGATACGCATTGAACGCCAAGGAATTACAGGGCTTTGAATTTCTGACTCCTTTCCTTCCTCTGATTCCTCTATTATCTCCCCTATCTCCTCTTCATCTTTTATATTTACAGGAGATGCATTATCATTACTAGTTACGTTATCAGAGGAGTCCTCAAACACTAGAGGATCAGTATTAACAGTTACTTGCTCTAACATATCCCAACCAACGTGCTCAAGGAACTTTGCACTAGCACTGTTATATACATTAGTTGTGCCTCGTTCCCAGAAACGATAGGATCTGTGATTAGCTTCGTAACCTACGAAGTATAATTGCCTAGCCCTATGTTGGCCTTTACTCCTGAGTTGTGCAGGAATGTGGACCCAAGCTGGGGTGCCAAACGTGTGCAGGTAATCAAGGTTTGGTCTTCTACCATGCCATATTGTATATGGTATTTTACCAGTAGAAGTATTAACAACTAAATTCAGAACATGGTTTGCACATTTTGCTGCTTCCCCCCACAGTCTATCTGTTAAGCCAGAATCTCTTAACATGGTTCTCATCATGGCTTGTAACGTTTGCCCACGTCTCTCAACAAATGCATTATGTTGTGGCCTATAAGGGGCTGAACGTTTATGCTCAATGCCAGCTGATTGTAGCATATCAACAAAATGCTTATTTGTAAATTCAGTACCATTATCAGTAATTATGCACTGAACCTTTCTCTTTGTTTTTCTCTCCACGAACTTCAGCCAGTTTGCAAATTGTTGGAAAGTATCTGCCTTTGACTTAAGCAGATAACAAAAACCATATCTAGAGTAGTGGTCCAATATACTTAACATATAGCATGACCCTCCTAAACTTGGTTTCATGGGTCCAATTAAATCAGCAAACACAACTTCCAAAGGAACAGTTGTTTTGAAGCCGTTTATCCTGTTTGCAGGAGTTGCCTTGCTCTTTTCCTGATTACAGGCATTGCAATTCAAATACTTACTACATGGCTTCAGTTTAACTCCCTCTACTAATTCCACTGTTTTACGTAGTGAGTTAAAGTTTACATGCCCTAACCGCCTATGCAATAAATGTATACATTCATCATGTGGCTTCTTGTTCTCACATATTGAGTTAGCTTTAACTGTACTAACCTGGTTACTTGTGAGAATGAATAAACCATTTTTCAAATTAGCAGTTACACAGGTTCCATTCCTCTCAATAGTGCATTGCTCCCCTCTGAATGTTACCACAAACCCAACTTTAACCAATTCCCTTACAGATAACAAGTTGAATCTTAGTTTAGGTATATATAACATAGGTAACTGTTCATTAATGCATGGACAATAGGAATTACCTTCACCAGAGGCCTTCATCCTCCAACCATTGGCCAGTGAAACATATTGGTTGCTGTTTTTCATATTAACAAACCTCTTTTTCACTTTAGTAATGCATTGTGAAGCCCCACTATCAACAACCCACAATTCATTGTTTCTGGATGTTGATTTACCAGAAATAGCCAAACCAATGCCCTTCTTAGCCTTCCCACTGCTATTTACATTCTGTTTTCTACCCTTTCTACAGAATTTGGCTATATGCCCTCTAGCCCCACAAGAATAACATTTCTTGACGTTGTAAGCAGTGGTGAATTGCTGCTTCTCTCGTGGCTGTGTCTCTCTCAGCTGGTCTCTGTCACGCCTTCTTCTGGACTCTTCCAGCAGTCTCCCAGTAATGTTAGTCAATGTCAGTTCCTCTCTGGTCAGGACTTCCAAAGAAGAAACATATCCATCATAACTCTCATCCAAAGATGACAGAATAATGTAGACCTGATGCAACTCTGAAAAAATCAGCTCCTTTTCATGAAGCTCTTGAAAAATTGCTTTCATGTAATTTAAATGGGTCAGCATATCTCCATTCTTCTGCAAACGAGCCCTAAACAGCTTACGTGTAAGGTGTATATGTGCACCCACACTGTCACGAACATAAAGCCTTCGCAAAACATCCCAACACCTAGCAGCAGACTCCTCACCACGAATATGGACAAGCTGCTGGTCATTCAGTGTTAGTCCAATAATGCAAAGAGCTTTCTCATTGCTTCGTTTAAAGTTGTCTAACTTCTTTGCATCCTCTTCGTCATCTGGATCCCAAGCAGTAGTATCTGGTGGGTTATTTACAACAGCCCATAGTCCTTCCTTGCGCAAAAGCAAGCAGCATTTTGTGGACCAGGAAACATAGTTTGTCCCATCCAACCGGGTTATCCAGGAGATGCCTGACAACAGTTCTTGTGCCATTTTACACCAAAACAACTCAGCTAGGAATACTGTGTGTACTTACTCTCAGTACAGGCCTGGGCCCATAACCAGTGTTATGAAATTTGTTGTGCAGAGGTCTCCTTGTGCTACCAAAGAGTTGCACAGACAAGGAAGGGCACTGAGAGCAGTAAAAGTCACACACAGAAATACACTGAGTTCTAAAAATATTACCAAAATATTACCAAATATTACCAAAATATTTTTGTTTGCCAACATTTTTCACACAGCTAGACACATTGGATTAATTTTGCCGCATGCCCACTTCATCTTCTCTTTCTCCCTCAAGCCTGCCTTGGTAACTGAAAATGATCCATAATTTCAGTGTGTTTCATATTTCCTGCTGTGCAGTTTGGCCCTCTAATAGTTGTCATTAGAAAGCTTGTAACTCCATAAAAATGAGAAAGGCACACTTAGAAAATATGATACAGATTAAAATGCCACCTGAAGCATACTCAACGTAGTCTGCAATTTTAGTTTTATAGCACCTGGCAATGCAAAGCAAAACTGCTCTGGCTGGTGAAAATATCCTCATTGAAAATAGTGTTTGAGTACAAAATCATATCCCCCAATGGGTCAGTTTTATGTTTCATAAACATTTCACTGTTTGGAACAAATGGAATATAGGAACGTGTGCTAAGAGTTTTCTCTGTGTTAATTTATCCAGGTTCAGCTTTGAAAAAATTATCTTTCTTGCCCCTTTCAAAAAAAGTTGGATATGTGATAGAAACTAAACTTGTGTGAATTATGGTTGTTCTGAATGGTATGACAGAAGAGTCAGGCTAGTGAGTCAATATTCGTCAAGAGTGCATCAGCTCACAGGTTCAGATTTAGAAACAGATTTAAAAAAGGGTGCCAATTTCAAATGCCAATCGTGGTGATATCAACAGGCAGGTCTGCAGAAGTTGTGAATTATCTCTGTAGTACTTTATTCAGCAGCAAAAACAGATACTATAAATAATTCGGAGGTCATGAGGACATATAAATTCACAACCAAACTTTTGTTTTTTTATCAGGAGGGCAAACCGCAAGTACTGTGGTTTATCCAGGAATGCAATGGAACTCAGTGAACAGAATGTCTTAAAAATCACCATGGTCCAATATGTGGGAGAGAGAGAGAGAGAGAGAGAGAGAGAGAGAGAGAGAGAGAGAGAGAGAGACAGAGAGAGACAGAGAGAGAGACAGAGAGAGTCATTAAAATAAACCAAGAATTGGCAACACAATTCCCACAGTTCTCAAGGAGCCCTAAATATCTCCTTTGAAATTCCCCAAACTCCCTAAACCAGCCCTTAGCATCAAGTCTGCAGCTATCTATCTGAATCCTTCTTAACTCCCATTGGGAATGGTCACCAGCATCCTGCTCAATTGCTTGCTTTAGGATTGGCCATGATTGCAATGGCATCTGGATATAAGATCATCACACACTTTAAAAATACCAACTGTACCCCCAGTTCAAAAAGGCTTCCTATCCTTGGAATAAGCAATAAAGGCTGTGTGTTAATCAAAACATGATCCTCAGTCTCTCAGTATTTTTGTAAAGCTTGATCTCTTCTAGAAAAGATTGGACAGCCATTAAACTGGGCTGCAAGTGCTCCTATCTTGGGCAGGAGGTTGGACTAGAAGACCTCCAAGGTCTATGATTGTATGGTTCTATGAATTACTTCCATTACCTGACATCATCATAGCCGGAAAAATGGAGAGGCAGATTTAAAGAAATAGCATGGAAACTGCTGCAGTATCCAGTTGCATGACACAGCAAGTTCTACCTGAAGGCCTGCAGTGGAGTTTTTGCCTAAATTAATGTTACCAGAAGCAGCCTTGCAAATATCACTATAAGCAGAGTGGAGCAGCTTTCTCACAATGGCTCTCCAGTGTGCAGCTAATGTATACCAAAGCCTGTAATTTCTTTGAAAAGGTATTACAACAGCTATTCAGGTTCTTTCAAAAGTAATGAAAAAAGAGCAGCTATGTCTTCTGCTTTAACATTTCTGAAATTAATTGGTTTATTTAAATGAAGAAAACCCTATGTAGCCTTCTAATCTTGCTTTATATTTTTGTATTTTTAATAAAAAAAAGTAGGTTCCAATATTTAAAAGTACCTTAGGGGGCAGCAGGTTGGCAGGTTGCTTAAGACTTTGGATTAGAATCCTGAAATCCCATGTTAAAGTCTCCACTTCATCACAGAGCTCTCTGGGGTGACTTTGAGCCATTCACTTGTTTTAAGACTGAACTAGTTCTTCCAGTTATTGACTCAGTTGGCTGTGTTCTTGATTGGTTCACTGCTCTTTGTCAACTCTGCTTTAAGAACCATGTTATAGTATTTTAAGAAATTGGATATCTAATACAAAAGAAACATATGCAGGGTAAGTGATTTCAGTTTTGGAAGAACCTCGCCTATGATTCCTGAAACTGCTGGTGTACGTTCATTCAATCAATTTACCTTTATATCTGAGGACAATTCATTTTGTATGTGTTCCATTTAAGAAATAGTATTTGCTTCATCCATTCTGCTAGTTTGGCTAGCCAGATAAGTACAGGATATCTACTGCTCTGTCTGACTGAATGAATTAGGACTTAGGTCTACTATTTCCTGAAATGTGAGGGGGGAGTTTGCCTTGTTTCCACAGGTAAATAAGTATGAACCCTAGTGCAGTGGCCTCTTGTCTGTGTATAGAGATAGGAAATCCAGTGTTGGCTTCAGGGACAAATTGTGTCTAGTTATGGATTTTAGGGGCCCATAGTAGCATGTCTATGATTCCAAACATGGTTCGTTCATTTTCTTTCTCCCATATAGAAATATACATTCTGTTCATTCACTCAACTATCCATAAGCCACTTATATATAAACACTCTACTCTCTGTCACACTCAGTAATGTAGCCATGTGCTTTCACATAGATAAGCAATAACAATAGAAGGGATTTTAATATTTGGAGTTGAAGCAGAAACGGGGTTCTTTTTCTGAGGGCGAGGGTGAGAAAAAAGGAAAAAGGTTTGTAGGACTTCAAGAAAAGACTACGATAAAGGTGGCAAGCCCTCCTTAAAGTGCTTGTGGACTGGATGGGGAACATCTGGGGTTAGATTAGAGATTAGGATTAATTTACATCCCCTTTGACACAATAAAATACATGTAACTCAAAATCTGTCACAATAGTTCCTAAGTTTGATTTTTAAAAAATTCCCAAGGTTGGAGTATGTCATAAACCCCCTTAGTCACTTCAACTGAGTTTGTAGGATCTAGTCTATAGTTCAGGCAGAGATAATTTGCTACATTCAGATATTTGGACTCAAACTCTAAGCATCATCAGCTGCAAAGGGTTGTAGGAATAACAATTTAAAATATCTGGAAGACAGATGATTGCCTGGGCCACCTAATGAAAAAAAAAAGCGGAGGACTCAAACTAAGATGATTAAGCATTTCCCCATAAGTAAAAGAGATACCCGGGGCAGTTTCTCCAAATATTTATTTTTTGGCTAAATGAAACTTGCTGACTGAGCCACAAATATTTGTAACTGTCCTAGAACAGGGCAAAAAGAAAAAAAAGTAAGCATCTTTTCAGACTTGATTTGCAACCCTAATACGTAATGGGAAAAAAATGTGTCGTGCCTATTAAGTGTGTAGTGCAGAGTGTCAAGGTTGAGGCAGGCGATGGATTGATCTGATGTGCTAAAGATATTCATAGCTTCATTCCTCTACTTTTTCTTCCTCCTCCTCTGGTATATAATTTTTTTTCTACCTGCTGTCCTATTAATACACCCATTCTAGTGGGAGGTTTAAGAGTTCACTCAGCAGCACATTTCAATCTTTGCAGCCTCATTCTTGGTGTCTATTTCTGGATCATTGTGTTCAGAATTCTGAGATACAAGTTAATTAATATGTCAGAGCTTTCTCATTTAAATGGGAACAGCACAACACTGAGACCTGTTCCCACTCCTTGGTATTGGGTTTGTTATCTAAGGTTTGGATAGCAGAGAAGAAATTACCATATTTTTACATCATGAAAGCTTCTCAGGGCCCTGTTGCAAGTCAGTACCCGCTAAAGGTCATTAAAGAAAAAAAAGAAAAGAATCAAAACTTGTTTTAGAAGATATTAAATTTCTTCTAATATGTATTTTGCTTCTTCCCAAATTGCAGCAGCAAGACATGGACTGTAATAACCCTATTAGCTTAATCCCTACTGAACATAACGGGACTTATTTCTGGGGAAACCTGTATAGCAGTAAGCTGAAGGTCAAACTGGATGTGATGTAGGAGATCTGTAATTAGACTCCCCAAGCTCTTAGGTTCCTTCTCTTTATACTGTATTAAAGCAGTCAAAGGAAACTCTTAACTGGAGCAGCAGCAGTGGAGGAAAAGATGAATAACTCCCCCCCCCCATATCAGCCCGATGCCCTCCAGGTATGCTGGACTACAACTCCCCAGTCCTTTGGGATGGATTTACCATGCAATCCTTGCCATATCTATTCAGAAAGGGCTCTTGTTTAACTCAGTGGAATGGATTTCCAGTTGTTCAGGAAAACCATCACAGGAGGAAAGATTTGAAAACATCTCAGTTGTTATCCCCACAATTTGTTTGAAGTAAATAAAAATGCCAGCAGATGTAATCATAGTCACATATCATTTTTGCCCAGGCTCTCAGAGACACATTTATTTTGTTTGCTTGAGAATGGGACCATCTTCAAGCACAATTTGGTGTCCACCAACCGTCTGGTGACTCTGGACTTTTTTAGCTAGTGCATGACAGTAGTCCTTCTGGTTGGGACTACTTGGGCGCTTGTAATCTGAAAACATTGGGAGTATAAACATTATAGGAAGTCTACTCTAGCACCCCCTTTTAAGTGAATTTAAAGCTGAAATCTTTTTTCCCCATTTTTAGAAATATGCGTATTATCTCACAGAGAGATTTATCACAGTAGAATGTCTCATTTGGTTTCTGTAGATAATCAGACAAACTTCATAAAGACCCAATTTAAAAGAACGACAAGAAAAAAGAACATTAATAAGTAAAACATACACTATATTTTATTTTTTTAAAAAATACTTATATGGCTGCCTGTCTCATATAATGACCAGTTGGTCATTGGCTCAAGGTTTCCATTAACCTAAGATCTGAGTCTCCAGCATCACTGTATTTCTATTGCATAAGAACATATAAAAAGATTTGCAAAACTCAGCAGCAAGGATAATTTCCTTTCCTGTATTCAACATTTAGCACATATTTTGTGCTTCATGTTCAAAGGGTCTTTATGAAACTCTACCCATTGAGAAACTAACGCACTTAACCATGCTGAACCAGTATTTATGATGGCAAATCATGGTATCACTTGAGCTTCTAAGTAAGTCTCAAGAGAGTCTTGCCTTTTGATATTCATTTCTTATTTGAGAAGAAAAGTAGAGAAGGGAACTAGGGGATCAGCCATATTAGACTCAATTCTCACTAACATAGATGAAATGATGGAAGGTGTTGAAGCCTTTAAGAGAGCTAATTTCAATAAACTTGGACAGAGCTTGGGAGGGATTCCACGTATGAGAATCCTCATGGGGAAAAGAAGTCAAGAAACTTCAGAAATTTTGAAAAGTGAGATTATAAAAGCCCAGTCTAGCACAATACCAATGAAGAAGAAAAATAACAGCTCTCAAAAGAAACCAGCATTGCTGCATAAAGAACTCTCTGATAAATTGAAAGGCTAAAAGGGTAAGTATAAAAAGTGGAAAGAGGGGCACATAGCTAAGGCAGAATGTCAGCAAATAGCCCAAGCCTGCAAAGATGAAGTGAGGAAAGTTAAGGCTCAAAATGAACTAAGGCTTGCGACAAAAGTAAAAAAAATAAGAAGAAAAAAGTTAAGGAAATGTTTGGTCCATTAATGGGAGAAAGTGGCAAGAGGGTGACAAGCAACAGGGAGAAAGCAGAACTACTTAACTTGTTTTTTACATCCATCTTTACACAAAGGGAAAAAACAGTCCAACCTATCAGAAACAGTACCATAAAAAACAGATTAGAAACACATTAAAATAGGCAAGCAAATGGTAAGTGAGCACCTGTTCACCCTAGATGAGTTCAAATTATCAGGACCAGATGGATTACATCCCAAGGTTCTTTAAGAACTGGCAGATGTGATCTCAGAACCACTGAACTATATCTTTCAAAGATCCTGCAGCACTGGGGAACTACCAGAGGACTGGAAAAGAGCTGGTGCAGTTCCCATCTTCAAAGAAGGGGGAAAAATGGATCCAGGAAATTACAGATCTATCAGCCTGACTTCAATACCTGGGAAGATTCTGGAAAAGATAATCAAGCAACAAATCAGCAAACACTTAGAGGCAAACAAAGTCATAACCAAAAGCCAATATGGATTTGTCAAAAACAGATCATGCCAGACAAATCTTATTTCATTCTTTGACCAGGTGACAAAATTAGTAGACCAGAGAATGTTGTGGATATAATTTATTTGGACTTCAGTAAGACATTTGATTAAATAGACCACAACTTACTACTTGATAAGATAGAAAAAATGTGGGTTAGACAGCATCACTACCAGATGGATTCATAGCTGGCTGACTGACTGTATTAAGCGTTTGGTCCTTAATGTAACTGCATCTACATGGAGGGAAGTGTGTAGTGGGTTGCCACAGGGCTGTGTTCTGGGCCCAGTGCTCTTCAATGTCATCAATTATTTGGATGAGCAGATAGATGGGGAACTCATCAAATTTGCAGATGACACCAAGCTGGCAGAAATAGCCAACATTCCAGAAGAGAGGCTTAAGATACAGAAGGATATTGACAGACTTGAACATTGGGTGCTATTTAACAAAATGAAATTCAGTAGTG
This sequence comes from Vipera berus, assembly GCF_964194415.1. NCBI lineage: Eukaryota > Metazoa > Chordata > Lepidosauria > Squamata > Viperidae > Vipera > Vipera berus. Next base: position 165,735,094 of record NC_138202.1, read on the forward strand.
AAAAAAGTAAGGTTCTACATTTAGGCAAGAAAAACCAAATGCACAGGAGGTATAGTATAGGTGGTACCTTGCTCAATAGTAGTAACTGTGAGAGGGATCTCGGAGTCCTAGTAGACAAGCACTTCAATATGAGCCAGCAGTGTGCTGCAGCTACCAAAAAAGCCAACACAGTGCTAGGCTGCATTAACAGAGGGATAGAATCAAGATCAAGTGAAGTACTAATACCACTTCACAATGCCTTGGTAAGGCCACACCTGGAATACTGCATCCAGTTTTGGTCACCACGATGTAAAAAAGATGTTGAAACTCTAGAAAGAGTACAGAGAAGAGCAACAAAGATGATTGGGGGACTGGAGGCTAAAACATTTAGGGAACGGTTGCTGGAATTGGGTATGTGTAGTTTAATGAAGAGAAGGGTGAGGGGTGACATGATAGCAGTGTTCCAATATCTCAGGGGCCGCCACAAAGAAGAGGGAGCCAAGCTATTCTCCAAAGCACCTGAAGGCAGGACAAGAAGCAACAGATGGAAACTAATGAAAGAGAGAAGCAACCTAGAACTAAGGAGAAATTGTCTGACAGTTAGAACAATTAATCAGTGGAACAACCTGTGTCCAGAAGTTGTGAATGCTCCAACACTGGAAGTTTTTAAGAAAAGGCTGGACAACCATTTGTCTGAAATGGTATAGGTTTTTTTGTCTGAACAGGGGGTTGGGCTAGAAGACCTCCAAGGTCCCTTCCAACATTTATTATTATTATTATTATTATTATTATTATTATTATTATTATTATTATTATTATTATTATTATTATTATTATTATTATTATTTATTTTTTAATTATTATTATTTTTTTAATTTTTAATTTTAATTTTTATTTTTAATTATTATTATTTTTAATTATTATTATTAATTATTATTATTATTATTATTATTATTATTAAACTTTTATTCATAAAACATGAAACTCAGTCAACTGAACACTCAAATTGACTGGCACTAATGGTTGACATGGGTTGCTGCCAGCATCCTAGGTATCAACCAGGTATCTCCTTAAAATGTAAGATGTTCCAAATAGCGCAGTTTTTGTAGCTTTGCTGGAGTTATTGCAGGAAGCTGCAATTTCTTGATGTGTTTTGCAAAGTTTTTGGACATAGTTCCCGTGCCCCAATGACAATGGGTATCACTGTTACATGTTTCATCCATAATCATGCAGTTTCAATGGCCAGGTCACGGTATTTCATAATTTTTTCCAGTTCTTTTTCTTCGACTCTGGCATCTCCTGGTACAGTGATATCAATCAACTGTATGCTTCGGTTCTCTACAACTGTGATATCTGACATGTTGTGTTCCAAATGGCGATCTGTCTGTATTTGGAAGTCCCACAAGATCTTCACCGTCTCATTCTCGACAACTTTTTCCACCCTATGTTCCCATGACTTTTCGGACACAGGCAAGTCATATTTTGTACACAATGTCCAGTGGATTAGTTTAGCAACTCGGTCATGTCTAGCTTTGTAATCAGTTTGTGCGATTTTGTTGCACTCACATATTAAATGTGAAACAGTTTCAACTTTGTTGTTGCAAATCGGCAATTTGGATTGTCAGTAGATTTTTGTATCTTCGCTTTCATGGCATTAGTTTGTAATGCTTGTTCTTGAGCAGCCAGTATTAAGCCTTCCGTTTCTTTCTTGATGGTTCCCATCTTAAGCCATGCCCATGTCAAGTTGTTATCACATTTTTCTTCAATATTTTTCAAATGTTGTCCATGCAAAGCTTTGGTTTTCCATCTATTTAATCTATCATCCAGCCGTTTTTCCTTATACTCTGCCTTTGTTTCTGTTATTTTGATAATGTTCTCTGTTTTCACAGCCTGCAGCAATTTTTCTGTACTTTGATTCACATAGTCATTCAAACTTCGTTTTTCTTCTTCTACAGTTTGGTGGATTTGCAGTAGCCCTCTGCCCCCTATTCTTCTTGGCAAGTGCAATCTGTCGATGTCACTTCATGGATGTAGAGCATGGTGCATGTTCAAAAGTTTACACCTTTTCCGGTCTAGGTGTTCCAATTCGGCCAATGTCCAGTTGATAATTCCAGCTGGGTAGCGCATTACTGGGACTGCCAATGTATTAATGGCTTTAATTATATTTCCACCATTCAGCTTTGATTTTATTATTTTGCGGACTCTTCTGATGTATTCCTTTTGTGTTGACTCTTTGACTTTTCCATTCAAGATGTTATCTGTTTCCAATATACCTAGGTATTTGTAACCATCATCCTTTGCTCGTGCTTTCATAATACTTCCATTTCCCAGTTCTATTCCTTCTATTTTTCCCATTTTTCCTCATTGCATGGATAATATAGCACATTTTCCAAGTCCAAAGTCCATTCTCATCTCGCTGCTAAACAGTTGAATTGCGTTGAATATTGATTCAAGTTCAGTGTGGCTTTTCGCATACAGTTTTAAGTCATCCATGTATAGTAGATGGTTTATTTTGCCATGCTGGCTTGAGATGTGGTATCCCAGTTTTGTGTTTCTTAATATTATTGTCAATGGAATTAATGCGATGTTGAACAGTAGGGGTGAAAGTGAGTCCCCTTGGAAGATTCCTCGTCTGATGTTGATTTCACCAATGTTCTCCCCATTTGATGTTAGAACTGTTTTCCATTTTTGCATATTTGCTTTCAAAAATGTACAGATGTTTTTTGCTAATTCCATAGTATTCTAAACATGCATTAATCCAACTATGGGGTAATGAGTCAAATGCTTTCTTGTAATCAATCCATGCCATATTTAAATTTGTTTTTCGTTGTTTTGCATTTTTAAGTACCATTTTGTCAATGAGCAGCTGATCTTTTTATTATTATTATTATTATTATTATTATTATTATTATTATTATTATTATTATTATTATTATTATTATTATTATTATTATATTTCCAGCCTTCATAGGAGCAGTTAAGTATCAATTGTACATTACATCAAATTATAATTAGCACAAACCATGCTTTTCCAGATTATTTTAATATATAGCTTCTGTTTCTGCTTTGTAAGGTGAAGTTAACTGAAAGATGTCACACTAAACTAGTGTCTTCTTAATTATGGTAATAGTGTCTGAACTGTGCTATGCATAGCCTTGATAATAATTGTATTATTTCTGCCATATAAGGGCCATATAAATCAAATAATTTTTATTTCCCACTTCTGTCAAAATACCTGCAAATCTGTAATCATTGTTCCATATATTCAAGAATTTCAGCTGCTACATGGGAATCTAAGTTCCATGTTCTTTACATAGGATACTTTTATACATGGGCACACTGAAGTCTGGTTGGAGAAATCTATTCATATAGTTCCAAAGACTGGAATCCAACTTGTTTCTCTGAACAACTTGCAAAAAGACATTTTCATGCTGCACATAACTGCCGCTGTGTAATGCCTTATCAACACCAGTAGTAGATCCATGTAAAATATTCCTAAATAAATTTCCAAAGCCATAGCGTGTGACAGGGTAGCTTTGGAATAGAGGCAGAATTTGCTGTGATCTTTTTTTTTAAGAGTTGCAAGACAAAATCTTGATATATAATCAGGAGAGAACATTTTTCATAGCTACAACCAAAAGAGAAATCCACCTTCCAAGCATTACAAAGAGTTAGGGGTGCATCTATTGCTGCCTTATGCCTTGTTCTTGGCTCCTGTTCAGATGTCCTGAATGGATGAGAAGTTGAAGCAGTGATGGGACAGGTGAACCACATAGCCAAGAGATAGTTTTATGATGCTGCTTAAGTAAATGAAAGAAGAGCTAGGATTATACATAGAGTCATCCAAGGCAAGAGCTCCATTTGTCTGCAGATTAAGTATTACAACATAACATAATGAGGAAGAACTAATTAGTATAAGAAAGTTAAGCTTTCCAAAGTGATTAGAAACTCAAAAAATGTAATCATTCAGTTGCCATTTTCCCTTCACATACTCTATCTATCTATCATCTATCTATCTATCTATCTATCTATCTATCTATCTATCTATCTATCTATCTATCTATCTATCTATCTATCTATCTATCTCCCCAAATTTTCAGGAGAAAATGTTGGCATGGTGCCTGCCTGCTGCAAGGCAAAAATGGGGTCTTGCCAAAGTTTGAGTCCTCTCACTTTCCACTCCTTCAAGAGATGACACCGGATTCTCTTCAAGCAGTTAAATTTGTATTCATTGAAGCTAAGTGGTGTAAGCAACCAAGTGGTGTAAGCAACCTAGTGGTGTAAGGAAGAGTTTACCTACAAACTTACAGAACTTATGTCTTCCCCAATGCCAACACCCTTTCTCCCACCTATTATCCTTATTTTCTATCAACTTCCAAGGACATCTAAATCTTTTTTTTTCCTTTCTTTTCTTTTTGTATAAATATTTTATTAGAATTTTTTAACATAACATAAATCATTCAGTAATTTGTAAAACAGAATGTTGTCTGGGTAACATTTATAAGACAGTCCTTAACGATTAATTTCTATGATCTATATTCCATATGTTAATTTCATTTGATTTCCCCTTTCCCCAAAGTATCTTTCTTTGCAAAACATTAGATTAAGACAATTCTCATTATTTTAATTAACAACAGTTAAGTATATAGTTTCAATAATCCTATTTGTCATTTTAGTTGCCTTATCATAAATCCTGTTACTGTGTTTATTTCAGCTTATTTCTCCCCACAAATTCTAGATATTCTTACAAGTGACAATCTTTTCAACACTTAACTATATTTACATTGGTGGGTTTCATTCTGTTTTTTTCCATATAAACCCTCTCATGCTTTTATATTTCTTAATCAATAAGTTAAAAAGTAAAAAGAGACAAAAAAAAAAGAAAAAGAAGAAAAAGAAGAAAGAAAAGGGAAACAAGAAAAAGAGACAAGAGCACCGAGATACAAAAAGTAACATATAACTTAAAATATGTATCCCTCCTAACTTAATATATATTTATTCCCTCAATTTCTTACTCTTTTTGACCATAGCTAAGAATGTATTTAATCTGTTTAAACTTTAAGCATTCCATTCAATAGTTCTAATCATCTAATCCTTTAACTCTCATTCAAAACACATTTTTTATGCTTTTCTTATCGTCACATTTAAATAACTGAAACATTTGCTTTTGTTTAAGTCATTTCAACTTTTTTCAGAAGGAGAAAAAAAAAACATATTATATTGGTTAAGGAAAAAAAGAAAAAAAAATCATCCCTCTAAGAGTAGTGTATTTCAAAGTTTTTCCATTTCTTTAGCCATATTCAAGTTTAAAAGCTTATAGCTTCCGTTGTTTCAGCTATGGCTGGACATGGAGTTAGCCAGCCTTTTCTTCCGTTAGTTTCTGGGAGGCTTCTCCTGGACTGTTCGGAAAGATCGCCGTCTCTCCTAAGTCCCTGGGATTTCCTTCCTTCATTCCACCCCTTCAGGGTGGGTTCTGGCCCCTTAGGGTCCCCAACAAAAAGAAATTTCAGCTGAAGGATTCTGTTCTGTACCAGCCTGCTACCGGCCCTGCAGAAAAGGCAGGGACAACCCCTTTTACAAGAAGGCAAGAGGCTGGAATTACGCCTGCCAAATTTATTGCTACAAAAAAAAAAAAAAAATAGAACAAGACACAAACCAAGAAACAGGAGCTTTTCAAGTGGTTGCCTTCAGCAAACCAGCCCTCCCATGCATTCCCCCTTAAATACAGTTCAGGGCATGGCTTCTCTCTGCCTCCTTCCGAGGAGCCCCATTGCCTTCCTCTGTTTACTCCTGATTGACTGCCTCCTGTGTTGGGCGTCCTTGAACAGGGCCAGCTGTGGGTCATCTTCATCCATGCTGTCAGGCTCACACAGCTGGGTCTGCGTCATGACCAGATGAGAGGGGCCTGGCTGGGGGCTCTCATCAAGCTCTTCAACACCCCCCTCCTCCTCCTCCTCTGAGTCGTCCGACCCAACTGCCGAACCCACAGGCTGACCCTGAATCACAACAGATTCAGCATTCCAAATCGTCCAACTGCTCTGCTGAAAAACAGGAACCGGAAGCCCCCCTTTTTCCCCTTTCTTTCTAGTAACTGCGATAGGTCCAGGAAAGAGGAAGATGGTAAGAAAACCAAAAGCAAAACCCTCATTAAAATATGAAACCTGGGTTCGATGCAGAAAATTGGGCTTGCTGCTGTATGTTTGTTCTCTGTGACTTGTACTCACTGCACTACAGCAGCCGAGGGAAAAAAATATTGGACAATTCAGTAAAATGTGTGAGATTGGAGGTGAGCATCAAAAATCACAGCATCAGCCAAAAGACAGGTCTGAGAAAGAAGGTAAGAATCAGGGCCCAAGTGTCAAGTAATGCTCTATTGTCTCAAGAAATCCTTTATCCCTTTCTTATTCAGAAAGTTCCAGTAGTCCACCTAGGTGAAAACTGGAAGATTTGTGTGTGTGTGTGTGTGTGTGTGTGTGTGTGTGTTTGTGTGTGTGTGTGTCTAAACTGCCCCCTCCTGTTCAGTGATTCCCAACTTATGTGATGCTTAATACAGTATTTACAAAAAGGTATACCTATTGCATCAAGATATGGGCAGTAATCATTCATCAGAGATTTGCTTAATGGCCATTGGTAAAAATAGTTGTGAAATCAGGTCCAGTCATGTGATCGCTCACTTAATGACCACATGGTATAGCAACAGAAATTCCTGTCCAAAGTATATTCATAAATTGACCATTCTCTGCAGTCACAGTCACTTGGGTTAGAAATCTTTTCTACAGAAAAGAGAGGAAAGCACATTGATATGCAGTAGTTTAAGTGCTGTGTATTGTAAGAAGAAATGAGACACTCAGAACAACAGGTTATTTATAACATTTTATTACCTTTAGAAGTTACTGCATTAAATTCTCTGATGTCTGCACAATGGAGCCTCTCTTACCACCTGTTAAAAGTAATCCAGGTGCATTATAGATCAAGAAATAAGTAATCTTTTTGAAGTATTTTAAAATCATGTGTTTCTGTCTGAAGGATCTCTTTTAAAACAATTATTCCTAGTATCCTAAAAAAAAAATTCTCTCTCTCTCCCTCCCCCACCTCTGTACTTCATTAGGAACTTAAAAATAAGGCAGTGATGCTATTGAAGACATTATATGTTCCCAACTTGAATCATCTGAGAATATGTGTATATTGTATAGGTGCAGAGAGAAGCTTTAGCAGCCGTCCTGAATTCCTTTATGCTGTACCTATGATGTTTGGATAGGTTTGCAGTGGTTTAAATGTAGATTCATTTTCCTTCTGCTTCTAATAGTGCCCTGTTCTACTGTGTAGTAATAACTAAACAACCCATGATTCATTGGGTCATCATTGGGGATGTCTGTAGGGTATGGGCAAAGAAGTTAAGATGATGGGTATGACTGAGATCAAAGCTCAAGTCTTGGAGCTTCAATTCAGTACTGTGGGTGTCATCTTAACTCTTTTGCTCACGTCCCACAAACACATTAATTCATCATGCCGATTTTGGTTCATCCCATAAGCCTCCTCTCCAACCTTGTACAAAGAGCTTCTTTAATTCTTTTTTTAAATAATCTAATCCAAAAGAATTTGTGTTTTCTCTTGCCTCTTCATCTGAAGTTCACTATTACATTGCATAAAATATCCTGTTATAGCAGCTTTATTTGTGTTCCAAGCCATCCTTATATTTGTGCCTTTGTTAAGATTATTTTATATATTATAATTTTGATTTCTCTACTATTATTTCTTTTTCTGATCACATTTCTTTTAACCTCCACCTGAAATAACTAAGTTCTCTTTTAAAAACCAAACACACTGGGTTATGAGCTGAAAAAAAATATCTTTGGTAGCATCTCTACTTTATGAACATTAGTAGCCAGCTTCTTCAAAATCCAAATCATGTCTACTCTTGAAAAAGATCTGTGTCTTTCCGAGAAATAAGTATGCTTTTTTGAATTGCCATTTTAGCATCTCCATAGAGCTGTAAATTGTCCATCAAATAAAAAAAAACTTTTAGTAATTTACCTTGTGTAGTTTTAATATTTTTCTCAGAAGTTCTATTTTCTTTTGAACAGGTTATTCTATGTATACTGAGTGCATTTTCAGCTCTTCAGTGCTTTCTGAGTGTTGATTTCAGGTGGATTTTAAAAAATCTGGTGAATTTTAAAATATCTGATTTATGCTTCAAATAAGCTGTTCCAACATTTGTTTTCTTACTTTCTGATGAATGAAATATGTTGGGTGGAATGCAACCTTTGAAATTATGTTTGTTTTAAAACTTGCTCATTACAAAGCTTAGTGCACCCGCCATGTGTAAAAGGAATGAACATAGAGCACTTGGAGTAAGATTTCTTAATGAAAAGGAGTGCTATTTCTTTTTTTTAAAAAAAACCAAATATCTCTTACCTTTTTCAGACAGGATCCTTAATTTAAATTGCTGAATGTTGTTTCCCTCAGCACTGAATTTATTTCACTACATCATTTTGAAACGGGAGAAAATGCAATTTGTAGGCTTCCTGTTGATTTACAATTTCAAAAGCCCTGAAATCAGACACATACAAAGATTTTAATTGTCCAGAAGACCATACAGAAATAAATACAACCGGCTGCAGTGGAAATACATTGAAATTAAGATTATTGCATTAATTGGTCCCCACCTCCAGACCTTTCCTACTGTATTGGGTGGATCTAATTTATTTAAGTCTCCTTTTATTCCAAAAAGCGAGACATAAGATTGCAGTCTTGCAACTATCCATATAGCTTTGTTTTATTTTATATTAATTGGATACTTTGGCAGCAGAAATTGGCACACTCAAATCAGCCTTAAGACATTCAGGGCAGCATACACAGGAACACTGCTCTGTGTGACCACAGGTTGCAAAATATTAAAATCACATCCCTTCAGGCTGAAGTGACTGATCCAGATTTGGTTAAGTCTAAATGTGAGTGTAACAGTCTTTCTGATATCCCATCTTCTTACTCTAGCACTTTTCCTTTTTTATCATTCTGGCATTTAATTGGCAGTGCATCAAGCTGCCAGGGGAGAAATATATGACTCTTGCTAGAGTGCTGAATTCAGTACTGAAGGGTTTTTTTTTTGAAGGTAGGCCAATAGCTTTTGGCTTCAGGTTGCCATTTATGGTGTTGAAATGGAAATCCATGACAATAGCTTTGGATAATGCAATTTAAGCCAGTGCCTGCAGTCTTAACAGATATAGTGATGCTTCATATTTTACATATATTCTGCATATTTATTTATTTATAAAATTTATTGGCTGCTCATCTTACTATAAGGTAACTCTGGTCGGCTTACGGACATATAAAATACATCTACATTAAAACCTGAATAAATTAAAACCATAGATTAAAATCAAGGACACGTGAGGAGGGCAGGGGCACAATGGGGAGAGGTGGATCTGTTGTTACTTCCCCCATTGGGGCCCCAGGCTTATATTTCTATATTCGTAATTCCAGAAATTACTCCTTTGGGCTAGATCGGGGTTCCCCAAAGTGGTCAATATTGACCCCCCCAATGATAGCAATAGCAATAGCATTTAGACTTATAACTGTATACTGCTTCACAGTGCTCTACAGCCCTCTCTAAGTGGTTTACAGAATTGGCATGTTGCCCTCCCCCAACAATCTGGGTCCTCATTTTACCGACCTCAGAAGGATGAAAAGCTGAGTCAACCTTCAGCCTATAAGAATCGAACTGCTGGCAGCAGCAGAGTTAGCTGCAATACTGCATTCTAACCACTGCATCACCACAGCTCCTCAGTAGGACTATGCAAGGAGTTGAATTTCATCATCGTATCAGTTAAAGTAGTATTTATTAAATTATTTTCATATAGTAAATGTTTGAGGGGTCAACGAACAATCTGATATTTGATGAGGGGGTTGATGAGCTGAACCATCTGGGGACCTCTGACTAGGTCATGAGAAGATTTGTTTGTTGGCTGTATTTGAATGCAAAATAATCAGTCTTCTCTAATGGTTGGGGAAAGGGTAGAATCTTGAGAAAAACTGAATGGACCAAACACTGAAAGAAGCATTCTAGTAACCAGATCATTGGACTCCACTCAATTCTTGCCAATTCCTTTTAATTAATTTATCCCAAACTCTGATCTCCTGATTATTGGGGAAGCTTCCTGATTTTTTAAAAAAGGGATTCTAGGAGGACATAAGGGTCTGAACTGAAAGAAGTTCATCACTCCACAATTTTATTTCTGCTTGTGGTTCTCAGGGCCTAGTGCATTGTGTCTGAACACAGTGAGTCAAACATGTTTTAGGATAATTTTGAGACCACTTTTTTCTTTTTGCAGTTGAGAGATAACTAGAATTTTAAAATTCCTACCTTAAACAAAGTCTGGCAAATGATTGCAACACTGTGAAAATTAAACATATTTAAGTTTTTTGTTTTTTTAAAAATGAAATCAATTGTATATAATGTTGCTTGAAGCAGGAGGAACAATTTTATTTGGGGAATTATTCTCTAAATTGGATTTATTCCTGTGGAGATGTTGACCTATTCGAAGGATCTACCTACAGGAAATATGAAACAAATTCATTGCAGTGTGATCCATTGAAAAAGTAAATGTTAGTTTCTTTGTTTTATAAGTGAAGAAGTGGCTTAGGTGTTTAGGATCCACAATTACCACAGTAGGCGTCATGCATCTGGACAATTGTACTTGCTTCCTGGTTGTCATGGAAGAGCATTTTCACATTTTAACACATCCACCCTCATTGGGCCGACTGAAGTGAAGTTGGAGCAGATAAAAATGTAGGGTAAATAAAAGCTGAGTTAAAAACTGTTTCACCATCCTTTACTGCTTGTTGCTAGTTCAGTTTCAAACTGAAGAATCCTTTATTGTCTGGGATTATGCATGGGAATGTACAAAGCAAAGCCTTTTTTTTGAGGAGACTGAGCTATTAGCAGCAATTAAGGACAGTGCTAGAATACTTAGAATATACTAAGTTATAGATACTTAGTAAGCCCTAAGAAGTGTAAATAGGCAGACATTCAAACAATGCATGTTTGTAGCCAGGTAAAGGTCCCTTTTAATTGAGTTCCATCTGAGAGACTGAATCTTTTATCCTGCATACCTCTTAAGCAAGGGAGGGGAGCCTCCAGTAATATTAAGGGTGTAGTACAATAACAGTGAAAAGCAGGGAGGAAAGTCAAGGGCAGAGGAATACAAAGGAAGACAAATACGGCATGGAGGTAGAGTTCCTTTTCTAAAATCCAGTGTGACCATGAATAATCAGGGCATTATACATAGTACCACGATGAAAAGAAAAAGTGAAATGAGTAAATAAAAAGAGGCTTTTATTCTTAAAGCTACGGTTACAAGTATAAAGTAAATGGAACTGATTTTTTTTAAAAAAAAAAACAAATATAAAATTGCCAAAATACTTGTCAAGTCTGAGTCAAAATAGCGATCCTGTATACTCCAATTTAGCTGTTGTTAATGAGGATCGTTTAAATTATGTCTTTGTAATCTGCACTCAGTGCTGCGGCCTGAGCTTTTAGAAATGAGTAGTACAAGTTATGTGCTTTAATCTAATTAGATAGTTCTATTTAAAAAACGGAATGACATTTTGGCATTTTAAAGCTTGAGTTAATTTTCTGCTGTGAGTAACCATTGACTAATTGGTATGGTGGGAGTGTTTTGAAAGCAGCTGTAATTCTACGTGGAACACCATGGGAGATAACATGGGTTGCTGTCATTGTCTCAAATCCACCCTCCCAAACCTAGTAATTTTGGGTAAAACGTGGAAAGACAGGATTACCATGGTCTTTTCACTGATAAAAGTGTATTTCCTTCCACTTTATTTGCATTGATACAAAGGGCTGCATCTCTAATCATGAGTGCTATGACAGCATGTGACTTAACAACAGATAGGCATAGATGCAATCATATAGGCAGTCCTCTCTTACTGACTGCTCGCTCAGCAACTGCACAAAATTACGATGACACCAAAAAAGTAGGTTTACAACCAGACCTTGAACTTGTGAGTATTATAGCATCCCCATGGTCACAGAATTCCCACGATCTTGATATGAATGTGCCACCGGTCAGAGAATGTCGACTGGTGGCCCCCAGGGGGAGATCCTTCTCTGTGGGCGCCCCGGAGCTATGGAATCAGCTCCCGGTTGAGCTCCGGACGGCGCCCGACCTTCGCTCCTTTCGCCGCGAGCTAAAAACATACTTTTTTGAACAAGCTGGCCTGGCCTGATGGGGGGATCGGGGGCTATTTATTAGGTTTTAAATATCTATTTTAGTATGTGGGCATTTATTTAATTTAGTTTTAACTTTTGTAATTTGTATTTTTATTCTTGCCCTGTTCACCGCCCTGAGTCCTGCGGGAGAAGGGCGGTATAGAAATATTATTAAATAAATAAATAAAATAAATGAGTTCTTGGCAACCAGAAAGCATTTACAATGATTACAGCATCCTGCAATCAGGTGATTTTTGTGTGCGTGATTTTTCACAGCCCACTTTTGATAAGCAAAGTCAATGGGGAATCTGGCAGGAAGTCACAAGTCATGGATGTTATGCTCAACCACTGCAGGCAATTAGCTTAATGCCCACAACTAGAATTGATGCCATAAGTCATTCGCATTGCATGATGTTTCACTTTACAACTGTGTCACTTAGTGATGGAGCTGCCAAACCCAATTGCTGTTGGTAAGCGAGGATTACCTGCATATACTGATTATGAAACAATATGGACAATCTTTTTCATCAAATAGCCAACCTCAATTAAAAAAAAGAATCTGATAGTTTGGAGCAGTGTTTCACTAGCAATACTTGCCAAATGTTTTTCAAATGATAAATGAAAGTCAAAATGTTGAACTATCACAAATCTGACATCTTAACAGGCAAAGTACCGGTAGGTATTTTTAAAAATAACATTTTTCTCTGAAAAGCAGTGTATGCTATTTTCAAAAATAAATAAAACCTATAGTGGATCCTAAAGTTCAAATAAGCCACTGTTTAGCTAGTTGCCACTGAAAATAAAAAGAAGACACTCTTACTTCAAATTTAATTTGTTCCCTTATGTGAATAAAAAAATATTAAAAAGATATCTTCCCCAGTTTTCTCTGATTCAAAGAGTTTGTATTGCTAAACATTTGGTGATGGAGGAGTACCTTATGTAACATCCTGAGCAGACACTATTGTCTGTATTCAAATACCTTATGCTATGTATCTAATTTGGGATATGATTTATTGTATTATATGACTACCTGTGGGGAGGGTATGAATTCTTTGTGATCATAAATTGTTGCTAAGGTGACAATTTTTCCATTAGCTCCTAACTCAATGTATTGGTCTGATTTGATACTTCAAAAAAAAAAAAAGACTAAATTCTGTTATAGGTTCAATTCAATTAATGTTAAAAACAAAGAGAACGGTTGAAGTAATAAAACTTGGGCCTTCAAACATAAAGAAACTAAAGCTCATATTCATTCGCCATTTTTGTTTTCATTTGCTTCTTAGGATGGAAACCACAATAGGGTAGAATAAGAAAAAAATCGCAAATATAATTGTCAGAGCTACAATGGAAAGCTTGCACATAATTTAAAATTAAAGATAAAATGAGACCTAATTTGTAAGGAATATAATGGGAACTCCTGAGAATGCTGTTAAACATGCTTACTAAATTGTTTTATATAATACATGTCATTAAAAATAAATCCAGAATAAATGTTACTACCGCAAATGAGGTAGACTGCACAAATATGGTATATGTACTAAAATGTGGTTTTGTGGTTTCACATTCATTTCCATGGAGTCTCTGCAACATAAAATGGATTGTTTTAACAGTCTCGTGAATGGACAGAAGCAATAGCTCTACACAGACAATGTAAAGAGCCATAGCTTATAGCACTCACAGGTCACAATCTTTGGAATCATAGAGCAGGGGTCCCTAGCCCCTGGTCCAAGGATCAGTAATGGGTTGTGGCATGCCAGAAACTGGGCCGCACAAACAAGCAAAGCCCCATCCGTGAGATGCAGGCAGCACATAAAACCATGTACCCTCTGGTTTGCGGAAAAACCTCTCTCCACAGAACTGGTCCCTGGTGCCCAAATGGTTGGGGACCTCTGTCATAGAGGGTATGGGTCTCTAGCCAATCAAGAAAGGATTGTTGGGGTGACAGAATTTTAAAACAACTTTTGTACAACGCAAGCTCTAATGTATATATTGCAAGTATTAGTTCATTCTGGGCCTTGGCCTGCCTGACTCTGTCCTTGCAGTTTTGTGCTATTTGCTGATATTCTGTTCTAATTATATGCCCCTCTTTCCATTGTTCATACTTGTTATTTTTTCTCCCTACTTTTGTGTAACCATGCTGGTCTGAACTGATGTCTCTTGTTGTTCTTTCTCTGCAGTATTGTTTTGTTTGGGCTTTTATTATCTCAGTTTTCAGAGTTTACTAAGCATTCTGAATTGTTTTTCCCTTTAGGGTGTCCATCAAGGAAATCCTTCCCATTCTCTTAGTTTGTTGAAGTAATCTCTCTTAAAGTCTAGAACACTGGTCTGTCTTTGTTTGGTTAGCTGTGCTTGCATTATGGTGAATTCTTGTATGATATGGTCACTCTCCTCCAAAGTTCCTACTACTTCCACTCCCTTGACCATTTTATCCCTATTAGTAAGAATTAAGTCTAGTATATCTGACCCTTTAGTTGTCTCCTCTATCTTTTGAATCATTAACTTGTCAGCCAGGCTCATTCCCCCATTTGCTGCAGAGTCTGGTTTCAAATTGATATCAGGGTAGATAAAGTTCTCCATTACTACAGTGGTGTAATTCTTGCACACTTGATTTGCAAAAAGTCCACCTACTTCCTTTGGTTGGTTGGTTGGCCATAACACACCTATAATAATGTCATTTCTCCCCCCTCCCCAATGTTTACCCAAATACTCTCAAGAAAGGCTTTCATCCTTGATATGATATATTTCTGCACAGCTGTAGAAATTCTTTACCCATAGTGCAACTCCTCCTTCCCTGTTGAGTGTATTTCTTTTGAACAAATTATATACTTCTAGTAAGATATTCCTATCATGGGTTCTATCGCATCAAGTTTCAGTAACAGAAACAGTATCTTTCCTGCCCTCATGCACTAGGGCACAGGTCTGCAACCCGCGGCTCCGGAGCCGCATGCGGCTCTTTCAGCCATCTCTTACGGCTCCCGGTCCTCTGCCACATGCAGTCAAAAAAAAAAAAAGTGGGACTAAAAAAGTTCAACCAATCAATTCAAATATGCAGGGTAGGTGCATATCTCGCCTTGGCTCCACTCTTCAGTCAAACCCTGTTTTGTGCATGCGCGCATGTACGCACATGCACACATATTTTTTGTGGCTCCCAGTTTTTCCTTTTGTGAGGGAATCCGTTCCGAGTGGCTCTTTCACTGTTTCAGGTTGCTGACCCCTGCACTAGGGCTTCATGTTTTCCCTGTTTGTTCCCCATAGTTTGAGCATTAGTGTATAGGCATCTGAACCCTTTATAACTGATTCTGCATTTTCTTCCCGTGTCTCCTGTTTTATACCTGAGTTCCTTTCCTTCTCACTATTCCCTTCCTAATTATTTTATTTTTGTCTTGGCATTTATGCTTTTGGTTTGGCCATACAAATTGGCTTCCTTCCCTCTCCAGTTTAATTTAAAGCCCTTTGGATGAGCTGAGCCACATGTCTTTCAAGCACATTCTTCCTAATCTTTGTAAGGGACAACCCATCTCTTGCCAGAAGCCCATCCTGTAGACAATGTAAACCAATTCAGACAAGGAAGGGGTTCATGGCAAAGATCCCAAGTTCAGATTTTATGCTGCCAGACCCCCAACCATGATCCTGACCCAGAAGCCTGCTCTGCCATTCCTACCTTAAGCTCAGTATGAGATAATCAGCTTCCCAAGAAAACCAGAACTATAATTGCAGAATCTTGCAAGTCTGATTGTGTTGTACCACCCCTCTTTCTTACACTTCAGTGAATCAGGGAAGGGTTTGCATGAGCTGCTTCCAGTGTTTTGTTTTTTTTTTGTAAAAAAAAAAGGTGCCGGAACTCACACATGTCATACAACCCACCTTGCCTACCCTACAAGGTTCCATCCAAAAAAGGTGCCGGAACTCCGTTCTGAGCGTTCTATGAGAAAAAAAGCCCTGGATGCTTCTGAATATTATTTTGTTTCCCATGATTTAAATAATGTCTCAGTCCACTCTACCTAGGTAGTGGTTTTTGCATATTTCTGTCAAGGTCATGTCTTTACTCTCTACAACATTGGACCTTTGGGGGCACCAGGTCACCCACTGAAGATATTAATCAATTTCAGTTTGAAGGAGTACCCACCTAGAAAATATATGTTTTAAAGTTCTGGTCACCAAATGTTTCAACAGTAGCAGTAGTTTTGAAACAGGCTGCTAACCCTAGCATGATTTATTATTTCCATATTCTTTTTTAGTCCTTCTACGCTTGCCTATAGAGACAGACCAAGAAGCTGAGGGATGGAAGAGGTGAGGAAGAAAATAGTGAAGGGTGGAAGATAATAACTCTAATTGGAAACAAGTATAGTGAAGGTATAGTGAAGTTTTTGTTCGACGAGATTGGGTTGTTTTTCAATTCAGGACTGTATTGTTTGGTGTGCAATTATGAGCTGATAGCTGATACTGAATGACAAGAATTTTAATATACGCTTATTGGCAATTTTAGCTGAGGTTATCATCTTGACAACCTGATTTAAACCTGTTTTGTTTTTAAACTATGAAGATGAATTAGATACATTCATGGATTTTTGTTTTTATGCTTGTATGTCTTTGAATGATGTCTCTTGTCTAGGCTATAAGTACATCAAAATAGTCTCCAGGATCAGACAAGAGGTCTGTCTAGCCTACCCAGACAAAGAATTCTTTGCAAGCAGAACACAAAGGGATTGTCTGTGTAACAGACAGCATTATTTGACATCTTTTTTTATTGAAAAGTTTTATAAAAAGTTACAATATTATCCCCTTCCCAAACCTCCCCAACCCCCTCCCCCACTTCCCAAAGCTGATTACAGGGTTACAAATATATAATAATCATAATCTAACTAACATTAATCAACTATATAAAAAACCAAATACATAATACACTTTAACCCGCCTTTAACATAATTACCAACACTCTAAAATACCCAACTTCTAGAAAAACTTTAAATTATAACAATAACAATCTAAAATTTACTCATAAGCTAAATGGAACTTTTTAGTCCCATATTTTTTCTGAATATAATCTATCCATCTTCTCCAAACCAAAATGTATCTTTCTTGTGAATGATCCTTCAAGTAAGCAGAAATCTTAGCCATTTCTGCTAAGTTTGACACTTTAAGCGTGCATTCCTCTATAGTAGGCAGACAATCCTTCATCCAATATTGCCCTACCAGTAACCTCACAGCTGTTATCAAATTCAGCATCAAATTAATTTCTTTAGTGTCACAGTCTGTAATAACACCCAATAAAAATAATTGTGGAGTAAACTTTATCTTTCTCTTAAAAATCTTTTGAAGTTCCACCAAATTTTAATCCAAAAAGCTTTTATATTTCTACAAGTCCACCAGATATGAAAATAGGTAGCATTCAAACTACCACATCTCCAACATTTGGGCTGTAAATTAGAATACATACAAGACAGCTTTTTAGGATCCAAATGCCATCTATAAAACATTTTATAAAAATTTTCTCTTAAGTTTTGAGCTTGAGTAAATTTTACATTTCTAACCCAAATTACCTCCCACACATCCAATGGAATCGGTTCTTGAATATTTTGAGCCCACTTTACCATACAATCTTTCACCAATTCCGTTTCCGAGTCCAATTCTATTAAAGCATTATAAATTCTCTTTATATGCGCTCGAGTTTGATCTTTGATCTGTTTTACCAAATTTTCATCCATCAGCGTCAAACCAACCTTCTGGTCTAACTTCCACCTAACTTGCAATTTAGTATACTGAAACCAAGACTACAATATTTTCTTGTTTTAGCTCGGCTAGTGACCTTAATTGCCAGTCACTCCTTTCCAATCTAAGTAATTGCTTATAAGAAAACATATCCAAATTCACACCCATAGATACCCCCTCTATTGCGTGTCCAGGAATCCCCCAAACTGGTATTTTATAATTTAACTTATAATAATACTTTTTCCAAACACGCAATAAAGCACTTCTTAAAATGTGGGATTTAAAGGCCTTATCAACTTTTTTTATCATAAATCAAATATGCATGCCACCCATATAATAAATCCCATCCCTCAAGATAAAGTATACTTTTATTGGTTAAATTAAGCCAATCACTAACTAGTGTTAAAACCACTGCGTCATAATATAATTTCAAATTAGGCACCTTAAGTCCTCCTCTTTCCCGAGCGTCTTGTAAAATCTTAAGTTTAACTCTCGGTTTTTTCCCCGCCCAGATAAATTTATTAATACCCTTCTGCCACTCATCCAAATTGGCATCTTTTTTCAAAATAGGTATCATTTGAAACAAAAAGAGAAACTTTGGTAAAACATTCATTTTAACAGCTGCAATTTTTCCCAACAAAGATAATTGTAATTTTTTCCAATTATTTAAATCCTTATGTACTTTTGACCATAACATCTCATAATTATTCTTATATAATTTCACATTAGAAGCTGTAATATATACCCCCAAATATTTAACCTTTTTCACAATTTCATAACCTGTCAATTTTGCTAACATATCCTTCTCATTCTTAGTCATATTTTTAGATAAAATTTTAGTCTTATTATTATTCACCTTAAAGCCCGAAACTTTCCCATATTGTATTATAATTTCCATCAAATCTACAACCAATTGAATCGGTTGAGATAATGTAACAACCAAGTCATCTGCAAATGCTCTTAACCTATAATCATTCTGTTTTATTTTTATTTTTATTTACCCAGACAAAGAATTCTTTGCAAGCAGAACACAAAGGGATTGTCTGTGTAACAGACAGCATTATTTGACATCTTATACAAATATTCAAATAGAATAGAATAGAGCTGGAAGGGACCTTGGAGGTCTTCTAGTCCAGCCCCCTGCTCAAGCAGGAGGACCTATACCATCTCAGACAAGTGGCTGTCTAGCCTCTTTTTAAAAATTTCCAGTGATGGAGCACCCACGATTTCTGGGGGCAAGTTATTCCACTGGTTAATTGTCCTCACTGTCAGGAGGTTTCTTCTTAATTTGAGATTGCTTCTCTCTTTGATCAGTTTCCAACCATTGCTTCTTGTCCTGCCTTCTGGTGCTTTGGTGAATAACGTGACCCCCTCTTCTTTGTGGCAGCCCCTCAAATACTGGAACACTGCTATCATGTCTCCCCTATTTCTTCTTTTCTTTGGACTAGCCAAACCCAAGTCCTGCAGCTGTTCTTCGTATGTTTTAGTCTCCAGGCCCCTGATCATCTTAGTTGCTCTTCTCTGAATTTTTTCCAAACTCTCAACATCTTTTTTGTGATATGGTGACCAAAATTGGCTGCAGTATTCCAGGTGTGGGCTTACTAGGGTTTTATAAATTGGTACTAATACCTCACATGATCTTGATTCTCTGCCTCTGTTTATACAATCCAGGATTGTATTAGCTTTTTTGGCTGCTGCTGTACACTGCTGGCTCATGGTTAAGTGATCGTCCACTAGGACTCCAAGGTCCCTCTCACAGTTACTGTTTTTAAGCCAGGTCTTGTCCAATCTGTACTTGTACCTTTGATTTTTCCTGCCTAAATGTCAAGCTTTGCTTTTCTCCACATTGAAACTCATTTTGTTGGATAGGTTGGTTTGGCATGATCTGTTTTTAACAGATTGTATTCCTTGTAACCTTGTTATTGGTATTTCTCTATGCTGGGATAATACCAGCAACTCTGTTCAAGGTATTAGCTTGCTAACATGGGTTCTTTCAGGAAATAGATGAGCCAATATCAGCCCCCACAGGTATGTATCTCAGTGATGTGTGTGATACATGTGTTTGTAAACAACTATTGGTTACATCTTAATAACTGCAGAGTGGCTGAAAAAACATTAAATGGGATCAAGAAAAAAAATACTCAGAAAGCTGTTAGAGTACAGCAGTGGATGGTTGGGAAAGATTCAAATACCCTAAATACCCTAAAACCAAAAATGTAATCTAAATGACATTAAAAAAGAGGAATAGGATAGTGTATAAGATATTCTTGGAGGAAAGAACAGGAAAATGCAATAAATAATTAACCATGGAATTTTATTGTGACCTGTCCAGTGTGAAGGTTCAGATATGGAGTTGCCTTTAGCCTTAAAAATATTTATCATGCCCATTGAAGTTGGCAGACACTAGACTAGACTAGACTAGACTAGACTAGACTAGACTAGACTAGACTAGACTAGACTAGACTAGACTAGACTAGACTAGAATAGAATAGAATAGAATAGAATAGAATAGAATAGAATAGAATAGAATAGAATAGAATAACAGAGTTGGAAGGGACCTTGGAAGTCTTCTAGTCCAACCCTCTCCTCAGGCAGGAAACCCTATACCATTTTGGACAAATGGTTGTCTAACACCAGCTGCCTGCAATTAGTGTAGGTTCGAGTCCCACCAGGCTCAAGGTTGACTCTGCCTTCCATCCTTCTGAGGTAGGTAAAATGTGGACCCAGATTGTTGGGGGCAATAAGCTGACTTTGTAATAATGCCTGGGGGGGGTTAAAGCCCTAATAAGCAGGCATATACATAGAATGAAGGCTATTGCTAAGCACATTGATTTGTGCTTTAGATTGTAAGCCGCCCTGAGTCTTCGGAGAAAGGTGGGATATAAATGGGATTTCCACTGATTAATTGGTCTAATTGTCAGGAAATTTCTCCTTAGTTCTAAGTTGTTTCTCTCCTTGATTAGTTTCCATCTATTGCTTCTTGTCCTGCTTTCAGGTACTTTGGAGAACAGTTTGACTCTCTTTTTTTGTGGCAGCCCTGGAGATATTGGAACACTGCTATCATGACACTCCTAGTCCTTCTCTTCATTAAACTAGATATACCCAATTCCTACAACTGCTCTTTATATGTTTTAGCCTCCAGTCCCCTAATAATCTTTGTTGCTCTTTTCTGTACTCTTTCTAGAGTCTCAACATCTTTTTTAGATTGTGGTGACCAAAATGTGGCCTTACATTTATATAAGTCAGATATCCCTCCCCCCAAATAATGTTGTTATTCTGAAGCTAGGACATAAGATGAAGATGAAAAGGAGTTAAGGAGAAAAACATAATAATTTAGGTGCATAATTAATTTACTGAAAACAAGCTACTCTAGGACATACTGGAATGGCACAGTCCAAGATAATGATCAACCTCATATGTCAGAAGCTATGACTTCAGCATTTAGAATATTTCGTGATTATTTTACAGTCATTTGACTCCTTGTTTCCTCTTTCTTTTCCAATGAATTGTCAAAACAAACAAATAAAAAACTGGATAAGAGAGTAATATTCCAGTAGTTGCATTCTTAAATTTTTCTAGTAAGTTTGAGGGTTAACTTCATGGAGAGCACATTACCATAGTCCATTATATAGATAAAGTCTTCTTCAGGTTGAGCTTGACTCTGGGTGACTTTGCCAATATGCTGAAGAAACTATCCTGGCTACAGTGTGAAAATAGATTGCCACTGCCTTTTTTCAAGATGTTTTTTTAAAAAAATTTCCTGGTCTTGATTACAGCCCTGATAAGTCTTCCATTATATGCACATGGCAAAGTACTAGAAGAAAGGTTTCTATAAATACACGTAGAAACATTAGCATCCTAATAAAATCCATGTACTGTAAGCCACTTTTAAAGCATAACTTGTTGCAAGAAATAATTCAATGGAAGAATTAACCTTGGAGTGAGAATGTTAGGTTTTTGGACCTTGATGGCTACATATTTAGGCTTATGCCAAATTAGCCTAATATGTATTTTATACCTTTTGGGGCAGTGGGGGGGAGTTCACCATGTGTGCATGACAATAATATTCTAATCTGCTGATAAGCATTTTGGTTCATTAATTCAGAGAAGAGAGAGAGAGAAGTTGGGAAAACTGTTTTTCATGCTTGAAAACTACAAGTGTTTAAAAGACTGACAGCTTATATTAGAGGCAGGTGAAAGGCAGAAAGTAATCATGTAAGAAATGGCAATTAACCTTTGTCAGTATGTCTGAAAATTAAAGGAATTGCAGCTGTGAGCATTCCTACTTTCTCCTTGAATGTCCTCCTACTGCTGTACTTCTCCTTTGCCTCCTTCACTGCCTGAACTGAAAGCTTATCTTGCAGCTAGCTACTGGGCAGGCCTAAAGCAAGGCAACCAATTAAGAGAGCCCCATTTTCCATCAATTGAAAACTCAAACTCTCACTACTTCATCATCTTGGCAGGTGATGAAGAGGAGGTGAGAGTTGGGCTACCTGCTACTTCACCTTGCATGTATTTCTTCCCCAAATAAGACTTGTTGCCTCTGCTTTTGCAGTGTCATTCTCAATTTGCCATACCTCCCCAAGTCCCAGATTCTGCCATTTGTTTTTAATCCTGTGTCTTGGGATTTGGAGATTCATCAAGATTGGCTTTTCTCTTGCAAACGTTCCACTACCAACCTAGCTAATATGCTCTTGTGCTTTCACATAGGCAAACTTCACTCCCTTATGTTTCTCCCTTCCCCCTTACGTGTACTTCATAAAAACTCACTTTGCATTGCACTTTTTCTCTCTCCTGATATACTCGATCCTCACTTCTTATAACAAATTGGGCATAAACACATTCTTATACACATACCTATTTGCCTCTTTCCATAAATATTCACTGCACAAGCCGCATAATCTCACAACATGGTTACTAGTATTTGCACATCTTAACCTTTCTCCATCCATTTCCCAAACTTTAATAAGCATTGTGCCATGGTATACATATTTATCTACTGGCTCAGGTTATTTGCCATTTAGTCCAGCTTGCAATAATTCACTCCATTTTTCCTGTCAAACATAACTACTTTGGTCTTTGATTTATTAATTTTCAGATCCATAGTCTGCAGTGTATAATCTAATATTCATTGCAAAGCATTCAGGTCCTATGGTAAAAGTACAACATCATCTGCATACGAAAATATGTATATATATTCATGTTCCCTACCAACCCATTTTTAATGTCACCTTGGGTATTCCTTCTTCATTGCTCCACAACTACTTTAAACCATCAAGAGGGCAAGGTCATATGTCAATTTGTGGCTTTGATTTGTGAATCTGTTTCATTGGGATGAGCCAACTGATGCTCCATTGAGTCAGAGCCTGTTGGTGATAGTTACAATATAATGCTTGAGCAGTGAGAAAACCTGTGTATGGAACAATTGAAATTTACACCGAGTTATAACTTGAAAGAGCATTGAAAGCAAGGTTTTTCTTTTAGGGCTCGTGAATAAAGATCTTGAATTTTTTTTTTGGAACTTTGTTATTATATATATGTTGCAATGAGAATTCTACATATGGAAAAATGGAAGGCTACAATATATCAATTCCCACAATGGAAGAATGAATGGAAAAGGTGATGGAACTGGCAGATATGGCAAAATTAGCAGTCCTAAGTAAGAAAAAGAAGATAAAACAGTTTTGTTTCTACTTGGAGACACCTTCTAGACTTTGTGCTTGAAACAGAAAAATCAAACTTTCACTTTGAGTTTTGATGATTGATTAGTTTGTTGCAATAAAAATAGCTGGGAGTTACTAATTGTATAAAAGCAGAAAGTTGAGACTTCACTTTCTAACTTACTGCACCAAAAAAAGCTGGAAGTTGCTGCTTTATTTTTCTCTTTTCTCCACATCTCCTTTCCCTTTCCTTTGCCCTCCACACCTTTCTTATTGTCTTTATTTTCATTTGTATTATATGTGTGTGTGTGTGTGTGTGTGTGTGTGTGTGTGTGTGTGTGTAAATTATTCAAATTCCTAATAAAGAATTTAGGGAGGCTGATATGGCCATTTCGAACTTCTTTTGTTCTCATTAGTTAGTCATACCCTTTATCTGAGATTTGAACCTGGGCTGATTATATATTAGGCAGTTGTTTTAACTCCTGAGCCACAGGTTCTTTCTCTCTTTATTAGCTAAGAAGCAAGGGAGATATACGTGTTAAGTATTGTCAAGTCTTTTGAATACACCTTGCTAAATAAATCTTTCTTTCCTGTTTTGGCCTAACCCAAGGCTATCCACAGGATATAGTCACAACTTATGACAGCTCATTATTTGTGTAAATTATTCAAATTGCTAATAAAGAATTTAGGAAGGCTAATATGGCCATTTCGAACTTCTTCTGACAATACTTAACACATATATCTCCCTTGCTTCTTAGCTAATAAAGAGAGAAAGAACCTGTGGCTCAGGAGTTAAAACAACTGCCTAATATATAATCAGCCCAGGTTCAAATCTCAGATAAAGGGTATGACTGACTGATGAGAACATAAGAAGTTCGAAATGGCCATATTCTTTATTAGCAATTTGAATAATTTACACAAATAATGAGCTGTCATACGTTGTGACTATATCCTGTGGATAGCCTTGGGTTAGGCGAAAACAGGAAAGAAAGATTTAATTAGCAGGTAAAAGTAAAGGTAAAGGTTCCCCCGCACATGCGTGCTAGTCGTTTCTGACTTTAGGGGCCAGTGCTCATCTCCGTTTCAAAGCCGAAGAGCCAGCGCTTGTCCGAGGATGACTCCGTGGTCATGTGGCCGGCATGACTAGACGCCAAAGGCGCACGGAACACTGTTACCTTCCCACCGTAGTGGTCCCTATTATTCTACTTGCATTTTTTTACGTGCTTTCGAACTGCTAGGTTGGCAGAAGCTGGGACGAGTAACAGGCGCTCACTCTGTTACGCGGCACTCAGGATTCGACCCGCCAAACTGCCGACAAGCTCAGCGTCCTAACCCACTGAGCTACCGCGTCCCTTGCTTTAATTAGCAAAGTGTATTCAAAAGACTTGACAATACTTAACACACACACACACATATATATGTGTATATATATATATATATATATATATATATATATATATATATATATATATATATATATTATGTGCATAGATAGATATGTATATGTATATATGTTATATTAACAAAGTCTCTCTTATAAATCAGACTGTGTTGAATCAGAGCAGTTTTTAAATTAAATTTTAAATTTTAGATTTACTCTTGGGGCTTGAATTTAATTTGTTTTAATTGTTTTTATTTTTTGTATTCATGGTTTTAACTGCCCTGTAAACCGCCCTGAGTCCTATGGGAATAGGGCGGTATACAAATCCAATAACATAAATAAATAAATAAATAAATTACTTTAGGTTAAATCATGCTGACTCAATCAGACAATTACCAGAATCTTGAGGTCAATATGCACTTCTATGGCATTCTGAATCTATGGAGCTGTATATAGTGAAGGTCATGACTAACTATACTGTACAGGCTTTTATTTTTGCACCTTGTGTTATGAACACAGCAGGATGTATCCTAAAATAAATTTCTTCTTTTGTTTCCTTTATTTTGGAGTGCCATTATCACTGCTAGTCAGGGATAAATGTCCACCTTACCCAACTTTTAGATATCTGCAATATATTCAAATATTTATTTGTTATATATCTACTAATTTTTAAACTAAATTATGGGGAAATATATATATATAAAATTGTGCTTTATCCCTTGTGCATGTTCGTGAGAAAAGAATTATCTTTCAGCTTGTTAATGTTTCTTCCCCACTGCTGCACTGAAGTGCTCTCACCCATCATTACACTGCATAAAAATATATATACTAAAATTTGTTGCATTCATTGCTGATCCCCATCCTGACCTTATTGTTTGGGTCCTCACCTAATTTCCCTTCAAGTTAATGAATGAGGACATATTACCCCTTTTTGTTCAGCTTGAGACTGCCCTTGAAAGGTGTCAAAATAAGGAGAGAAATGCTATTTTGACCTGGATGCAGCTAAGATGATTTAGGATGGACTCATTTATAGGCTATGGCAAAATGAGGGCAAGATGCAGACATTGCATAGAAAAGGTGTTGCCAGAGCTTTGGATGTGCCCTGGCTTGGAGCAAGTGGGCAAATGGTGTGGTTTCCAGTCTGAAAGAGCTGAAAATTAGCATTGTACCAATGGAAATAGTAGATAATGATGAATCCAGGGTCTCATACTACAGGTTGAATGTGTGTGCGGTATTGAATATTAGGGTCTAGTTGTATAAGGTAAATGAAGACAAAGAAGAGAATAAGTCAGAGCATGCAACCTAAGGCAATATCTATATCTAACGGGAGTTTTGTATTGTTGCTCACAATTCTTCACCTCCATCTATCTGAGTTGGCCAGTAATATCAAGTCCATTGGGAACAACCCTTTCTCCCCACAATATCCTTATTGTCTCTAACATCTACTCTGGCCCCACATTTTAATAATTATGAGCAAGGATAAGGAAAATTTAATTCTTCTTCTTCTGCATGGCACACTGGGAGAAAAATTGTTGCATTTCATTAAATGTCAGAATCAAAGGTGGTCCCCTCTTCACACTTTTTAAAGCTGCTCCACTTCTCCTATGAGACGTCAAGATAACCTACTAGGTTTATATTGTTTGGCCACAAACCAAAGGAATTGGATTATTTTCTCTAGTGCAAATGATGCTTATTTGTGAAGGTGGGGAGAAATAAATGACTCAAGTGTGGTACACTGTTGAAGAGTTTCTGGGCAACTTTAATGCTTTTAGAAGACAAAAAAACCCAGGTGGCGTTGGCATGGAAACTATCTTGATTACTTGATGGATGATCACACTGGGAAATCTATTCATGGAACCTCCACTGATATCATTTTGGAGCCATGAAATTTTTTTTTTAGAATTCTCCCTGACATTTTAGAATTTCTTGGAGAATACGCGTGCACACACACACACACACCTGCCTACATATACATACGTATATCCACAGGGTGCTACAGACTTTTGCAATTCTGAGTGTTGAATTTCTGAGTATTTGCATTTTCTGTTGTGTCATTCTACTTAAGATTTGTATGAAATGCTTATTGAAGTTTTTCCATTTGTAAGGTTCTTTTTAAGTTGCAATATTCTTGGGGAGAAGTTGCTGCTAGAAGTAAGATAAACATGTGTAATATTAATATTAATATTAATATTAATATTAATATTAATATTAATATTAATATTAATATTAAGCCATGTTCCTCTACCCTTGAGAATGAGTCAATGCAGGTCTTATATATTCAACCACATCAGAAATTGGCTGTAGGACACCTTTGATCAGCACTGGTATCTTTGTTACTGAAGCTGAAGCAGTGTTTGTGCTAAAGTGCTTCCTTCCTCTTTTTGTCCCTTTTCTTATAAAAGATCTGATTGCTACTTGGAGACTCAATCCCATAAATTTCTGCACTGA
This sequence comes from Vipera berus, assembly GCF_964194415.1. Taxonomy (NCBI): domain Eukaryota; kingdom Metazoa; phylum Chordata; class Lepidosauria; order Squamata; family Viperidae; genus Vipera; species Vipera berus. The sequence continues at coordinate 165,762,500 of NC_138202.1, forward strand.
CTTACAGAGCCAATTGGTACACTGTTGGAAGATTTGAAAGACTGGGTTGGAGACTGAGTTTTATAGAGAAAACCTATCTCTATGATCTGTAAGAGGCAAGACTGATCTGATGCCACACAATCAATCAATCAATCAATCAATCAAATAACTGAACTTTCCAAACTTTAGGTATGATTCCTCTTTGTGGAAATTTGTATGGTATGAATGGCCATCAAAGGGAAGAATGGGATAATGTGTATAATTTGGGGGGTGTTGTTACTTGGCATCTTTCTCCCGTATGTAAATTGAATATATCTATGCAAGAGATACTGCACCAGAGAAGATTAAGGGAAATCTGGTCCCCCCCCAAAAAAAAGAACCCAGATATATTTCTGAAAAGTAGTAAAGTAAATTCAAAGAATGCATAATAGAGAATTAGACCACCTGCTGCCGGCGTCAACTTCCCTCCGCCCTGTGTGTTCCCACAGAGAGGGCCTCCTCAGGGTGCCCCCGGTCAGAGAATGTCGGCTGGTGGCCCCCAGGGGGAGGGCCTTCTCTGTGGGCGCTCTGGCTTTATGGAACCAACTGCCGGTTGAGCTCCGGACAGCACCGGACCTTCGCTCTTTCCGACGCGGTCTGAAAACCCATCTATTTGAACAAGCTGGCCTGGCCTGATGGGGGAAGTTAGGGTTTTTTAATTGGGTTTTATATTGTTACTGTTTTATCTGGGCAATTATTTAATTCTTTTTTAATTTTTGTATCCTCTATTTATATGTGCCCTGTTCACCGCCCTGAGTCCCTCGGGAGAAGGGCGGTATACAAATTTAATAAATACAAAAATACAATACAAGACTAATATGTTGAGAATATTAAGCAAACAGGGGAGTTAGAGTAAGTTATAAAATATAATAAGGCAATAGCGCTACTGAAAATAATGTTTGTAGATGTGAGAGAATTTAAACAGAGTAATATGTATAGAACTTTCAGTATAGATGTGTCCCTTGAAATGTCTAACATTGTTATACTTAACTGTTACTGAGCCAAAGGACTTTTTAGAATTAATAATGGGATACATATAGCAGTAGGGTTTAGTATTAGGTTATCAGATCAATAAGGATAAAAAAAATGTTGACACGTAACTTAACTGAGGAAGAAAAGCAATACTTATACCAATTAATAAGGGATAATGTTACTATTAAAATAGGAATCTATTTGCCAAAAACATAAATAACATTTTAAAAATAATTATTGAAACATCTGAAAAAAATATAATAGCAGATATTTTAAGACAGCAAAAGCTAAAATTGCTTGTGTTAGGAATAACTGTAGCTATTCCTGTAAATATTCTCTGTGGCTGGTTCTAGTGTCTTCAGATAGATAGGACAGTATTAGGAAAGCTGAAAAAACAAGGGAGAAACCTGATAAAAACTAGACTGAAATAGAAAATTCTATAACATAAATTTGGGTCATTTGCTTGCCCTCCTTGTAAATTGTTGGTGAAATATGAAATAGGAGAGGAGAGGAGGGGAGGGGAGGGGAAGGGAAGGGAAGGGAAGGGAGGGGAAAGGAGAGGAGGTGATGAGATGAAATTGAGATTGAGATGAGAGGGGATGATAAAAGAGGGAATACAATAATCTCTGCCTTGCTCGTGTTTAAAAGAAGATGATGAGAGCACCTCCAATCAGAAACCTTGACTAGACTGTTGGGGGGAAAAAAAGATTCTTACATGTTATTATTAAGAGCAGGGGCAGATGGATGAAGAGTTGTCAATGTAGCTGTGATAATTGAAGGGGAAGATAAAGTCAGGGACTCTGGTAGAAGGTGGTATATAAAGAAGGAATAAAATCTTTAACGCTCAATTGACTGAACCCAGAGGAACCCTCACACGTAATGGGAATGATGGAGAAATGGAACCATTCCATGAAATGGTGAACATCCAGGGAGATAGGTAAGACTAAGACTACAGAAATGCCATACCAGCCAAATTACAATCATTTGTCACTGGGGAGTCTGATACAGAAAGATTCAGACTGTGAGGAAGAAGGGCCCACATTGCTGCAAATTATTAGACACTTCTGAACTGGCCTGCTGTTACTTCCCTAGCTTTAGGCTACCAAAGTTTGTTCTCCATTTGTTGGCACAGATGTGGTACCACTTTAACACTTGCTGCATTTCCTGCACCTTTAAATGGCTCAGTGGGCATACAATCCGAAAGGGAAAGTGAAGAAAATTTAGAAGGCCTCATTGTGAAAGTAAAATTGAAAAATCTGAGCAAAAAGCTGCACATTAAGAAGATAATGCCAACCCGCGTGCTCAGTGAGCATGGAGTTCATTTAGTTATTTTTAAATGTGTAGCAGGCTTCTGCTTATATGGATACTTACACATTAGAGTTGAAGGCAAAGAAGTGAAAGTGATTGATAGCTTTGTTTTCTTTCAAAATTCAAGAATAAAGATGGACAATATGCTGGAGAAATAGCGGTAGACTTGTGTGAAGTGACAAAGATTCTATTTGACAAAGCAATTTGGTGATGGATGCAACATGCTTCACTTCACTGAAGTGGAGAGGCCACCTTATTCACCTTGATAAAGCAATTCGGGTGGCCTTGGACCATTTTGAGCCAGTGCAATGGAAAAAGGCTTCTCTCAGTTAGACGAGATCATGAAAGAGAAGGACTTTCAATATACTAAATATCAGAAAGTTAAAACAAAGTATTTTCCAGTGCAGTGGGATGTACCGCTATAAAGGTTCACAGAGAAACCCTGAGAGAAAGAAACCAACTTCAAATTATATATTTGGAGACTATTACAAAGTGTACTATGAACTGCAAGAAGAATCAACCAATCAGTAAAAGGCCCAATAGAAACTGACAGGTCCTTGACTTGATAGTCAACAAGCAGAAACACACAGCAGATGAAGAATTAGGGGGAAAAATGCTTATGATTGGCAAAGCTATTGAAATTAGAAGAAAGAGATGGTGACAAATAAGGTGGATGGATGGATGGGTTCAAATAAATTGCCGGAATGCCCTTGGAGTTATTACTAAATCAAAGTCAACATGGAGAGCACTGGTCATTCAGCCAGGAGGATTAAACTTATTACATTAATAACTTCTATACATTTGTCATCAAGCAATTATATAAGGTTAACAGGAAGGAGTGGAAAGATTAAATTAGGACAACTGAGTCAGATCTCCTGCTTGGGACATGTCTGTTCTGGGTGTCAGTAATGCCAAACTGGAATGGAGTATGTTCTTTCAATTGCAGGATACCTTTCCAAAATGTAGAATCTGTGGAAGCTTTCTAACAATACTGGTCTGTTTATATAAATAATTAAAGCTGAGTAGAGCTTGGATAAGCAAGTAAAGGTATAACTTTTATAGGTCTTCAGGATGATGTTATTTAAACATCAGAACAACAAGCTCATTTAGTCTCCTACAAGCCATTAAGTCTAGACGATGACGATCATACGCAAGAAAGAGAAAGTTATAAAAAGCACCTTAATAAGCAAGGATGTAAACTGAAGATTTTTTTTTTACTTGAGGAAATAAAATAAAGTCTGATGCTTTGATCTAACCAGCTGACATCTAAGTTTGCACAAAGTCATTCTAAGATTTAATTGCTGAAGCTGCTGTTTTATTTACATGCAACATAAAACTGTCCAGAGAACAATCCAGCTCTTCTGGAAGGTAAAAAAGTACATTACCCTTTGCACACAAAAAGATCTCAGTTGAAAAGGCTGTATGTATAGCTGATTCACGGTGCCTGAATGCAAGGAGGAGGAAAAGTTGTTAAAATGATAATTACATGTATTGACTGACACTCTACATTTTCCACCAGAGTCACATTGACACAATATTTGTTGAGGGCCAAAATACAAACCTAGCAATAACAAGTGAATAAACAGAGATTGGAAATCCAAGACCATAAACTGCTATTGGAAAAATTAGAAATTGTTTAAGCTTGAGCATATTTGGCTCATTGATACTGACAAAAACAAAAAAAAACAACCCCAGTGAATATGGCCAAAAACAAAGCAAAACTAAACCCTTAAAAGCAACAGCGAAAACACCTAATAAAGATAAGACACAACAGCCTCATGGTCAAATAATGTTGTTTTCTTTGACCGGCTGCCAAATGACCCAGTAGGACGGGTGCTCTCACTGCTATGTAATGAGGTGTTGGCAAGATAAGTAATACTGAATTAGGTTAGAGTGGTAGAGTGTGTATCTGCTGTCCAAATAATTTCTTAAGGTTGGCTTGATGCTCTCCTGCAAAATTACCCGGCAGCAGGTGGCATAATGATTCGATTTTGTGGCATTGTGTGGTCAGCAGATAGAGGAATTGCAATGCTTCCTCCTCCCCCGCCCCCACCAATTCACAAGAGCCAATTTCATGTCCAACAAATGCAAATGCCATAGAAAGCTATAGATAAATGGCTTCTGGATGGGTCAAAGCACCTCTGGCGATTGGGCAAACCAATGGGAATGACTGCAAGCCTAGTGGTGAGTTTCCCATAGGTTAGCTTCTCCAGAAGGCTAAGTGGCAAAGAAAGGCCGCCTGAAGACAACCTTTTTTCCAATTGCTTCTGTCCTCGTCGCAAAATTTTATGCCCTCGCAGAGAGAGAACTTGTCCATAAAACTAGTATAAAATTACATATGGCTCATTATGTGGGAAGAGCAAAAGCAATGTAATCTGTGGCCTCACCAATAACTAAAATTGACGGAAAGAATATGCAGGCCTGCATAACCTCAGGGTTCCTCTGCCTCATTATTGTCTCATTTTGCAATAGCGGGTAGATCAGGCCTTACATGTCAGAAGCCCTCAAGAGAATTTTGTTCTACAGGATAAAATGGGTAGAAAGTAGCATACTGATAGATGTAATGTCATCCTAATTTGCCTAATACAGGTACATAGGAACAGTGGGTGGGTGTGGGAACTAAAGTAGTACAGATGCAGCCTCACCTACAAGAACCAATATATTCACTGGGATTTTAATGCTGCTAGAAGGAATTTTACCTTTTATGTGTAATATATATCTATTTAAATCAGATAATAAATATACACTTAATGTAAATTAATTCCCGGTTTGATTTCTGCAATAAAATGTATTAACTTGTACCTTCACAGTTTTTGAAAATGTCACAACTCTTTTATCACTAATAAACTATATGTGTACATGAGCACACATAAGTACATATAGTGAGTGCTTAAGGGATCTGATAAAAAATGATCATGCCAAGGCTAAAGTAAAATTAGTTATAGTGCAAGTAATGTCATCTATCCCCAGCCCCACAGACCATGAGCTAAAATACTTTCTAACCCTCTCCCTGCACCTTTTTATCTCATCAGGATGCATCGTATAATCCTGCATTATATATATATATTTCTTATTTAGTATTTAAAAACTAAAGTTTGAGAGTTAGTCTCTGAAAGACCTATTGAAGGCCATTAATGCAACTGTATATTTAACCAAAAATTATAATGCTGATTTTGTTACAACTTAGTCTTCACTACCAGAATTAGCAATGTTAAACAACTACACATATAAATCTTATGCCTGTAAGAAATTAAATACTACCATCTATAAATAGGTGAACTACATTAAAACAGCTTACTACATAGGTATTGAAAAGTCTTTTGTCGTTGGATATAAACAATGTACAATTTATGTTGGTGTTTTCTGAAGTCTAATACTGTACTGTAGTTTCTGAGAACGTAGTGTTGGATTTTTATCTGATGAAAGTTTACATTTTAAATGACCTGCTTATGATGACCTTGGCTCTCGAGATGTCAGCCATGTAATGCTTTTTTGAGGGTCTTTTAATTTTTTTTATTTTATTCAAATACAAATAATACAAACATAACACATATAAATCTAAATAAAAACAGTATAAAAAAGTACAAATGCTACAGTGCACCCACACCCCTGGAGACCATTTTTATTACCTATATTTCTTCCCATATAACAACCAACAATATACAATATATTTCAATTGTGCCCTTATCCCCTCCAAAACAGCATATATTCTTGAGCCAGTTTATTACCTTTACCTTCCACCAAGACTGTTTTTATAAAATCATCCCATATTTCATTATAATTATTTACTTTAATCATCCCTTTTTAAAATTTAATTTCTGTTGTTAATTTATCATTTATTGCCGTATTCCATATTTCATTATACCACTCATTTCTTTGAATAACCCAATTCCGTCTCCAATATTTAACCATCACTAATCTAGCTGCCATTATCAAATTTACAGTCAATTCCCTTTTTGCTTCATTTATATGTTGTTTTTCCACCAGTAACAGTAATGCAATCCTCGGTGACATATCTAAATTTACCTTCAAAAGTTCTCTAATTTCCCTAAACACCATGTCCCATATCTTTTGTGCGCTATCACAATCCCACCACATATGTTTTTTGAGGGTCTGAAAAGTAATATCTCTCCTCTTTCTCCTGGTTATGTTCCTACCATGTTGTCATCTGCATCCTTGCCTTTGCTATTAACACCTGCTTCCTTGTCTTCCTCATGACTTCTTCCTTGCCCCATTTTAACTTCCCACCTTCTTGGCAAATCCACCAACTGTCTCCTATGTCCTGTCTCCTGTCTGCTGCTTGCCTGCTCCTTGCCACTCATTAAGGCTACGTCCTTTTGTTGTCCTTATCATTGCTCCAGAGTTTGTCTATCTAAAGTTTGGTCTATTTACTTAAAATAATAGTAACAAGATTTTGGCTGTGTTGAGGATGCACAGTCTGCACAAGCAGAGTGGGGATAGGTTTCTCTATTCCATTTAACACACTGGTTTTGTCCTATAAGGAATGGGCCATAGCATCTCTTTCAGAAGGAACCCTCTCTAGTTTCAGAAGGTCGTAATTAGCCTTGGGAAAGCAATTTGAAGTTACGGTAGCATTTGTCTAATGGAAATTCATCTAGCTATCAGTTTAATACATGAACATAGCCTGTTTAGAAAATGTTTGGGGGTCCTCTGGGAATTCAGAGCTGGAAAATGTTGGAGGATCTACAAGGCTGCAGACTAGTACTATATATTTTGGGTTTAGCAGCACCACTGCAATTTACTCTCAACCCATAAGCGTACATAAGAGATAGTATTTTCTTCAAGTTGATTTTAATTCTCACGAATGCTTCCATGTTGTTTTCTTGGCAACATCATCAAAGTACTTAGCCTTGTCATCTTCTGGTACATTTTTTTCAAATTCTCAACCCAAACCCAACCCACATCAGAATGTCCCAGTGATATTCTAATACAAACTAGAATCAATTTTGCATAGAGTTTTCTTTTCTTTTCCTTTCTTTTTGCATGCTTTTACATTTGTCACTTTTGGCTAGGTGCTGCCACTTAGCTGGAAACATGCTTATACAGGTAGATCTTACAGAACCTAGCTGAGAAACATAGGGCATAAAAGATGGGTTTCACAAGAAAGAAATTCTGGTTGGTTGTGGTGGTGATTGAGTTGACTGGGTTGGATTAATGGTCTGACCTACCAAACAGCTGATGGCACTGTAAAGATTTTCTAGGCTCCCTTTCATTATTTAAATAAGTTTAAAGGAAGATTGGATGACTCATTGGCATGCTTATCCCTATTACTCTGACTAACAAAAAGAATGATCTAGGAAAAATTAATGGTTCTGACAACATTATCTTATGGAGATACCCTGTGGGGACATCTATCACTGCTTTACCAAGACTGATGATCAGCAGTATAAATGGGAAGAATTATGGGGAACGTCTGCACAATCTTGTTTGGAAAGGTCATCCTTGTGCTGTTTTAATATCATCTTTGTTCCCTGATGCAATTTGAATTGCTTACATAGGGGATCCTGGAAGGGTTTATTGAAGATATCTTGCTTTTCTTCAGAGTGGTATCCTTTTTTTTCCAGCTAGATGTAACCTTCAGTTTAGGAAGCTTGAATGCCAGTCTTTTGAGACAAAGCAGCACAATAAGTCCTATGCAGTTGTCCTAGTTGATAGAGGTCTATTTGATCTTGAACTAGGATATTGTTACATCTTCGTCCACTGCAATGAAGATAAGCTATTGGGTGTCATCAAAAGGAAAGCTTTCTGGTGGGCAAATACAGACCTTAGTTAGTTATTTGGACTGAGAGCCTTTGATCCTATTGTCAGTCACTAAAGAATAGAATAGAATATAATTCTTTATTGGCCAAGTGTGATTGTATACACAAGGAATTTGTCTCCAGTGCGTAAGCTCTCAGTGTACATAAAAGCTATAAATATACATTAAAAGAGGGGATAAAGCTCTGTTCATTGTGAAGACCAAGTCCAGGGCACACTGATTCCATTATACATAGGCCCTTCCATTCTCGATGAAATGAGTTCTGAGTTGCTAGACCAAGGGTGTCAAACTGCGGGCCTGTGGCTGGATGTGTCATGCCAAAACTGCACCCACCCCAGCTCTGGCAATGGGGAAAAAGTCACGATACATTGCAACACATCATGCGATGTGGTGACCTGCTAGACCATGTCATCTAAGGCTTAATTCAGCTCCTTTCTCCCATGCTGTTTGGCAGCTATTTAATACTGTCACAGCTGGAGGCTGACATAGGGATCATGGCAATACTTGTGTCCCTCTTGAATTCCCTTCTTGTGAAAGGATTTTTCCAGTACATGCAATAGAGCAGACATGTCAAACACAAGGCCCGGGGGCCGGATCCGGCCTGCGAAGTGGTTTCATGTGGCCCATGAAGCCATCCTGGAAACACTGAGGGAACAACCCCCTCTGCCTTGGCCCTGGCCCAGAGACCCTCCTTCTGCCAGAGACCCTCAGATCTGTCCCACTCCTGCCCAGGCCCCCATAGGCACCCTTGATGCAAATGATCTAGAGCTGGCCATGCCCACCCAGTAGGCCATACGCACTCTAGCCATGCCCATCCAGTAGGCCATGCCCATCCAGGCCACACCCACCCGGCCCCCTGAGGGCAACCGCAGTGCTGATGCGGCCCTCAATGAAATTGAGTTTGACACCCCTGCAATAGAGGTTTAAATACATCCTTCTTCTGTTCTCTTCCTGGCTTGACTAGGCTGTTGTTTCCAGTTCTCTTTTCAAAGCACTATGCAATGTTCAGTAAATAGGGAAATTCATTTTTTCCCCCTTCATACTGGCTCTTCTCATGGCCTGTGAAGTGTACTCTTTAACAGTACAGACAAATAAAGATGACATTCTTCCATCTCTTTATTTTTAAACTTTATAAAGTAGTCCAGCCAGAAGATCTAAAACAAAAAACACTTATCAAAAGGTTACACAATGTATCAGTGCCAAATTATAGCTGTTCATAAGTCTCCTTTTATAGGTATTCATAAGGCTTTCCATCTTCTGAATTCTGTTTCAGAATAAATAAAACAGAGTAGGGGAAAGAAACTCTTCTTTTTCTGTGCTTCTGTTTCTCTCTTTCCCTCTCCCCACAGACATGTGTGGGTGATTTGTTGTTCGGCTATTCTTCACTGCTTATTCCTTTACTTCCATGATTGCTGAAGAATAGTGCCACAATATGACCATAGCAACAACAGGTCGCTGCTATCCCAAACCGAGGATGATTTTTTTTTAAAAAAATATTTATTTAAAAAATAGTTTTATAGTCATCCATATTGTAACAACACCTCTAGATGGTGCACAAAAGGGAACCTGAAAGTTTCAATAGCATTCACAACAAGGGAGCTTCCAAAAACGTGGACTTACTTCTTGGGACTAGGACAGGGGTCAGCAACCTGAAACAGTGAAAGAGCCACTTGGAACCGGTTCCCTCACAAAAGGAAAAACTGGGAGCCGCAAAACAAATGTGTGCGCATGCACATACATGCACGCATGCGCAGAACAGGGTTTGACTGAAGAGTGGAGCCAAGGCGAGATGTGCACCTACCCTGCATATTTGAATTGATTGGTTGAACTTTTTTAGTCCCACTTATTTATTTTTTTTTGGACTGCACATGGCAGAGGACTGGGAGCCGCAGGAGACGGCTGAAAGAGCTGCATGCAGCTCCGGAGCCGCGGGTTGCAGACCTGTGGTCTAGGACCTTTAGGCCTCTACCCTTGGCCACGCCTCCTTCACCTCGAGCCTCCTGCCTCAGCCAATTTACATCCATCTTTCCTCCTCCTCTGGCCCTACCCTGGCCATTCCCCCTGGCCAATGAGAGAATTTTTCTCTATCCATGGAAATTTTTCTCTATCCACGGAAATGAGCATCTGGAATATTCTTCACTGGGGGAAATCTGGATATGTATTTTTTTTCTTCCCATTTAAAGCTATGTGTTTCCAAAATTAGGAAACCCTGAAGATGAAGGGAGAGGGTGATGTGGCGACTTTCTATACTGTCGTATATATTGCAGTTATAATGGATATATTGGATGATGTTGGAAGAATAATTGCAAAGCTTACAATGCATACAGCAGTTATACCTCAGAGTATTCTCTTTCAGCATAAGAGGCAATATTATGTTTCCTAATACTATATTTTAATGTTCAATGTTATATCTCTTATGTAGAAAAGGAGTACAAGTACTGACCAAAAGAAATTAAAATTAAAGGCAGGTGATATAGAGAAAATCAAACTAAAGCATCCAGTACTATTATATTCTTTTAAACCATCCTCTGCTTTATATCCTTCCTGTTGTCTTTTAAACTTCTCACCTTTCTGTCTGAGGATCTGTAGAGAAACTACAAATATGACCTTGGAGAAGAGAAGCTAATGCCAAAACGTGACTTAAAGCCAGGAAATGAAGAAGGTGTTAAAGTGATCCCACCTCAACTCTCTTTGATATCAAAAGGAGAGGAAGGAAAAGTTGGACCTTTATCAGTAAAGCAGAGTTCCAATATTTCTAATGCCAGCCCCTGATCGGGTCTACCTCAAGGGACAAAGAGAATCCCATCAACTCCAGCCCATCACAACTTTTCAGTCCTCATCTCAATCCATTCTTCTGTCCTTCAAATATTTGTTTTGCTGTTTGATTCCCCCTTATTTTCTCCACAAGTAATCTCTAGGTATTGCTTTCACACTGTTCACTTGTGTATTCAGTCCACATCCATTAGCACCTCGTTGATTTGCCTGTCTTAAAATTTCTTTATCTTCCCATCTGTAACCAGCATTCCAGCAAAGTACACCCCTCCATCTACTCACTCAATTTATCATAAACATATCCCTTGCAATTGTTCTCTCCATTTTCCTCTCCAACACATTAAGTATAGAACTTATTAGTGCTGTAACTTCAGGCAGGCGTCTGCAATACTTATAGTTTTACTTGCATTTTATGAATTATTTTTTTTTTTGGGAATCTGCTATATTTTAAACCTAAAAAAAGCCTTTTGCGACAGGCCTAAAATATAGCAGAGAAAAAGAAAAAAAAAAGAAAAAAAGAAGGGAAAGAAGTCATCAAATGCAGCTAAAATTTAAGGACCTTAACTGCCTGCCTGAAGTTACAACACTAGCAAATTCTATAAATAATATATAGCTAATCCTAAAACTAGATCTCAGGCAATTCTAAAAATGTAGAATTTCTACTGGGTCCAGACTTCTTTTTAGAAGACAGCAACATCAAAATGGCCTTTTGATGGGTGATATATTGCATCTGCCAATCAATAACCATTCAGCTTCCTAGTTTATGTATTTTGAATTCCAAATCTTTTTCTTATAGTTTCTAAGGAGAGATCACATACACTTAGTCCTGATCATAGGACACAGCTACTTATTTAGGGTTGCCAGATATCTGAATAGGCAAAGGGTAACACGGACAAGTAGAAAAGATGGCAAAAGGGGCAGGACATACTTTTTAACTTTCTTGGCATCCATGACAAAAATTATAACTAAATTATAAAAAAAAGTGCTTACATTTCCCAGTATTTTTGCAGAAAATCTTTATTTTTCAAGAACATATGCTGGCAATAATATAGAAGCCATGACAACGCCTTTTTTATTTTGCCACAGAAAGGTACTATTGTGTAGTGGGTCCGACGCAAGGAAGAGATGCCAGCTGGTGTGTGAGTTCAGCTCTTTATTGGAAGGGGGCTAGTGAACTGGGGAATGAGGGTTACCTGGCCTCCTTAAATACCTAGCCAGGTAAGCTGCCAGCCAATGGGGTTGGCCCTAGGTTTCCCGCCGAAACTGGGTTTCCCGCCGAAACCGTTCAGGACAACGCCCCCTAGTGGCTGTTGCTATGCAGGTGCCTGCATACATAACAGGTACAATAAGTCACGTGATCTGCAGATTACAGCAATTAGAGAGCTGAAGGGGCTGGATTGAAGTCGACTGCTGGAAGCAGGAAATAAATTAAATAACATAGACATAGCCTGCCAAGGCTGTTGAGGGATAAGGAAAAAGAAGAAGCCAACAATTTATAAGGTCATAATATATGAATGTTTCAAAGACTACTCTTCAAAGGCCCCTCCCCTCCAAACAAATAACAAAAGCTTGGCAATGTTTGATTTTAAGACTATGCTTGAGATCAAAAGGGAGGATATATCTTTCAGTAACCCTAAATTTGTTCATGGGGATTTTATAAAAACTAGCTTCAAGATATATCAAGGACATGATTTAGAAAGGAAGCTTAAAATGCTTTTTTTTTTTGGTAATTCGGAAAGGTACTGTGAAATTAATTCGTTTTTTTCTTAAAGTGAGGGCATCATAATGGCAGCTAGAACATTTTATGCTTTGAAAATGATTTGGAAGAAGTACTTTGTCCACTGTGTGAGCAGAAGCACAACACCAACTTGTTAAAGCAGACTTTTTTTTAAAGCTACGATGCAAGTCTGGAAAAGATGCTTGATAAGTTTTCTTAAGTTTAACGAGTGGACCCCTTAAATCAACAAGACCTTTTTCTAAGCTCCCATAGAAGCTTGAAAAATATCAGGCTGCTTTAGCCCAGAGCAGAGATGTGCAATACGCACCTTGCCCAAGCTCTGAAGCTCTTCTGTAACATCATTTCCCAAGTTTGCGCAGCCAGAAGCAAAATTTTAAACCTTGCCCTAAATCAGCATCTTGGCTATTATCCAGTCAAAGAGCAAATCAATATTTTTTTTTCTTCCTTTCCCGGGATTTAAATTCTTCCAGCAAAGGCAAAGAGGGCATTTTTGGAATGTGGGCCAGTCTGTCTCCCTCCTGGTTCGCTCACTGGCAATACTGGGGGGAAAAAAAAGATTAAGTAGATGGTAAGCTTCTGAAAGCATTTTAACAGTGGCAGATGAACTTTAACGGAGATTGAGGGCAGCTTAGCCTCCAGTTTCAAATGCACAGCAGGAGGTTCCCCGAGGGAGGTCAAGAATTTTCCTAAGAAAATTGTTCTGAACTATTTCTGACTGGACAATTGCGTTCTCATTCCAGCTCCAATCTTCAGTGCCTCTACTTTGCCTCACAAGAATTAATTGTAATTAATTGACCCTTCTTGAGTAAGAAGAGAAAGAATATCAGCACTAGCACACCCATCCCGTGCAATTTATAAGGCTGAATTAAGGTCAGTGGTGGGATTCAAAGATGTGAACAACCAGTTTTCTGTGTGGATGCCGCTTCCGGAAGTCCATGCTAGGCCTGGGCAACAAAAAATTAGCTACCGGTTCTGCTGAAGTGGTGCAAGCTGGCTGAATCCCACCACTGATTAAGGTGTACCCTACTTTCCCTGAGAAAAATACTAGAACGTGGCACCCCAATATTTAGAATTTCACTCAACATTCAATAGTTCTTTAGTATATGCTATTTGGTGAGAGGGAGTGATTCAGAAGGGAAATTTGTGCTTTCCTGCAAAATTAACCCTGAATAGTTTATTTTGTTGCTTCTGTGTTCTCAAATATCATTTAGCCATTAAAGGACACTTACAGAGGCTCCATAACAATTTAGGCGCTTCGTGGCTATTCAGCGATATAAATATAGATGACTCAGACACATGAAGAGGGTTATTGCTTTTGTGACCTAGTTTTTTTGTGTGTGTATGAGTGTGTGTGTGTTTGTGTGTGTGTGTGTGTATGTGATTTATTTTCTCTGCCATTCTCTCCTTTTCTTGCACTGGAAAGATCTAGAAAGTTCTGTTCCTTCTTGGCCAGTTAATTTTAATGAAAAAATTTTCTATGTGATATTTCTTTTATGAATATGGCTATATGATTAAAATAGAGAAAGAATATTTTGTTAATGTTCTAGACTTTGATAGAAGAAAAATTGTGTAGTTCAGAGTCGAACTAAGGGGTCCTTGGTGCTCTCAGAGCTTGATTGTTTTCCTGAAGATGTTTCTTCAACCAAACTAGACAACATCATCAGCACACGTACGGAGTGGGGTTTGCTCTTATTTTATACTCCAGTGGCTAGAAGGTTTCTAGACTTCATTGTGAAACTATGGGAGGCCAAAGGGGGGAGGGGAGTAAATACTATCTTCCTGCTGTTACTAAGGTTGCACGTGGATGATATCTGGAAACTCATTAGGTCTAAAAAAAAAAGTTCCCTTTCCACTTATTGACGTGTTCATCTTGTAAATGCTCAACTGAACAAATATTTGAAATTTGATTGTAAGAATTGTGAGGATCTTCTTATAGTAAGCACAAAGGTGTTTTACCTGAGGATGACAGACTGTCATTTGATTACTTCTTTTTTGCTCTATTACTACTGAACATATTGATATGTCTTCTGTGAACATTCCAATAAATCGATAGAAATACGCTGTTATGTACTGAGCTTGTGGTATCACACCACGTGAGTCAACGGCTCTCCTGAAACCTAGACAGACCGTCTCCAGCCCTGTAATTGGTCAACCTTGGCAGGAAGCATGGGTTCTATTCTATTGGCTGCTGCTTTGGGGTTTGACTGTATATGTATATAGTGGCTGGGCTCGGCCCGGGTTAAGCTCTGTCATAACTAATAAAGGATGTGTTCCTTTCTGAACTACTGTCTGTATTCATTCCTGCTCACCCGAGCCCACGACATAACATACGCGTTACAGCTAGTCATTGTTTAGCAATCAGCAGCTCAGTTATTGAGAAAAGTGGTTGCTAAGTGAAACTGTGGCTGTGCTTATGATCTTACATCAGCTTTCCTTTGCTTCATAAACCTGCAATTTTTTTTACAGGGGGTCTCTGGTGGGTGGGGCAGTGGGCAGGACGCTTGTCCTGCAAGGTGAGGCAGGGAGCAGGCCGGGGGTGCCATTGCCATGGGGCAAGGTGAGGCAGGGGCTGGGATGGCTGCTGCCTGACCCCATCGGCCCCCGCACACAGAGGCCAGCGAGCGCATGGGGGCACCCTCTACCACCTCGAGCTTGCTAACCAGCCACTTTGCCTCCTTTGTGCTGGGTGGGGCTGCCACTCTGGACACCACCATTGGCCTAATGGGCCTGTGTGAGCTGCTGGTGGTGGAGGCGTGCATGCCCACAGAGAGGGCTCTGAGTGCTGCCTCTGGCATGCATGACTTAGGTTCGCCATCACTGACCTAAGGTAAGCTCATAATCAGGAGAGAACTAGGGTGCCTGTGAAGCCCCTCCCCTCTCTAGTTTTCATTCATTCAGATGGGAGGCCTGAGGGAGAAGCCTGCAAAGGAGCCCTACTCTAGGCTTAAACAGAGCTCACTTAATCAATCTTTATTAAGGACAGAGAGATCAGAATAAAAGTTAAATGTTGGAATCAAATAGAAAAGAACAGATCAGAACAGGACAGAACATAATAATGTGTTATAACTGACAGTGAAATCATCAATGGGTAATCAGGGTTGGCCTAATTTTACAGACACAGCAAAACACAGCTTCATTCAAAGCAACTGTATCGTAATGGTCCAATAATAGTAGTTGTACACAAAAGGGATCAGGTTTTCCGGGGTATTTTAGCACGTAAGGTGTTATAAAATGAGTCTGTGAGTCCTCAGAGACGGTGCAGTGCAGCAGGACATGAGCTATAATTTCACTGGCCCTTTGTCCACAGGGGCAGAGTCTCAGCTTGTATGGGACTTTTTTATGTCAGCCTTCCAGAACAGGTGCAGGCAGAGTGTTATAATGAGCTAATGCCCTCTGAAATTTAGAGGCAGCTATATGATATAAATATCTCGCTGGTTTTTGAGGAAGAGGGGGGCCTGTCTGCTCAAGAAAACATTCTTGGGTAAAGCAGACAGGTCCCATTGAACTTCCTGATCTAATGCGTTTTTTAAAATGCATCAAATAGCCCATCATTAGGAACTCCTTCTTGGAGAAGCCGAGGTGTTGGAATTTTAATAAAATAGTCCTAATCCATGAGGTTTTTTTTTATTAGTGGCAGAGTTAGGAGAAAAACAGTACTGCTCCTACAAAGCTACCTTCTGAACATACCAGGTCAGGGGGGAAAAAAGCAAAGAGTTGCAGTTATCCATAAACATTGAGAGTCTGGAGAAGATTTGTTTAGGACATTGCAGAAAATAAGATGGTTTAAGGTCTTTATTTTAACACTACAGGAACAGTCATATTGTGAAGTGTGAAAAGAGGCTGTAAGAGGACATCTGCAGCAATTTCAGTTTTGTAGAGGAAACATCCAGGGACTGTGGAGAACAGAATTTTTGAGGTAGGTCTCTGCAGATCTTCCAAAAGAAGTTGTACCCCAGATAATCAAGCAAATCACTTCTGAAAATGCTTTGCAAAACAACATGGCTCACAAAGTCTTTTCAATTTAATAGTGAAGCAAGGTATCTGAGATATCCTCTGGCACTATCTGGAAAATATGTCATGAAATGTGGCTTGGGAAGATAAGCAGGACCAATTACAGCAAGATACAATATATTTGTTAGTCTTTTCAGGGCAGAATCACACATATCCATCACAACTTGGATTTCACAATAAACCCATTTCCATTAGCAAATTGTTCAACTGGGTGCCTGATCCAGGTTTTGTTGGATGAGTGTCAGTTGTTGGAGACTTTAAGATTTAAATGACTTTCCACATTCATAACACTTACAATTCTGTTCATGCTTACCTGGGAATAAGTTTATGTAATACGCGTATTTATGAATAATGCATAGGATTGCACCTTAGGTCAATTACTCTCTTAGACCAACTTACTTTACCTATCACACATATAAAAAGGAAAGTAGGATTGTGTGTTTGGTCAATCCACCATCTTGAGTTTTTCAACTCCCTCTCCCCTCTTCCAACATCTACCTCTGCTACCTCATGAAAATAAAATATTAAATAAAGAATCAGGAAGTCCACTCTGAATTGCAGAACGGTCATGAAAATGGTTATGAATGCACATAGAATTTGTGGGAAGTCAGTCCCCCCAAGAGAAAAAAAAATATTTTGGGGAATATTAAATAGGCAGAATATTATATTTCTCCAAAGGATCTTAAAGGCAGAAAAGCAGGTCCAGTTTTTTTTAAGCAGAAACTAAGCAGGCCAGCTCTATAGAAATGCAGATTTGATAATCCCATCCAGAAAGACTCAGGCCCCATTTATGAGCAAATACTACCAGGCAAAAGCCCACTCAAGACAAAATATTTTGAAATCCCTTGCAGCAAAACTGATAGCTAACAACAGCAGAGTGATAGAATTAGAACCAGCAACCTCTCATTCAAAAAATCCAACACATGATATAGCCATCAGCCCCAGGGAAGCAGGACATGATGTTTAGGACAATATAGGATTAGCCCACCACCATTAAAATACCAAAAGGGCACACTGAACCTCAGGTCAAAGTTCATGTTACAGGAACAGGAACAACTCCAAACACAAAAGCCCAAGAAGGTATAAAAACTCACCACTCCCAATTCCATGTGGTCAGCCCCCCAAGAAACATGCTGCTGTCACTGACATTTCTGGCAACTCAATAAAAGACCTTCTTTCCAAACAGCCTCCATTTGGTTTACTCCCGGCTTGGACTGGACCCTGATGAAGGTTTTTCTTTCATCAAATTGAAAAAAAGCAAAATTTATCCTACAAGCTTTTTCAAACACCTGTGGCGACTATGTACATAAATTACTGAAAATGTCAAAGTTATTCTTCATACTTTTCTCAAGACTTACACCAATAGATGATCTTCTCCACAACTGTATCTTTTTGACCATCAGAGCTTGGCTCAATACTATTTCTTTTGTCAGGCAAGAGACAAAAATACCATTCATAATAATGGTGATCTGGAACAGAAAGAGAAAAGATTAAAGCCAGGCTCTGTGAATGTTAGTGTCTGCAGCATTATCTCAGTTTATCACAGAAGGAGGAATGAAAACACAGATTGTTGATACAGGATTGTAAACAAGTTTTCCTGCAGTAGACAAAGTTAACCAGAAATGTACAGTAATGTTATTCCATTGATTTAGCTTGCATTCTGCCATCTGGTGGACTTTAAGCATGGTTGCATACAGTACTCAGTTGCTGTGTCAAGAGGAATGAAAATAGTGTATTTTTTAAATAAATAATTAGATTATTTAGATACTTAGATTGCCGCTCCAGGGATACAGCTAGAGATGTTTAAACCTTGGATTTAGATAACCATCAGTGGTTAAAGACATTGAGCTTGCCAGCTGGAAAGCTAACAGTCCGGATTCGAGACACAAGCACCATACAACGGAGTGAGCTCCTATTCCTTGCCCCAGCTCCTGCCCACCTAGCAGTTTGAAAGCATGCAAATGCAAGTAGGTAAACAGGTACCACTTCAGTGGGAGTCTAACAGCATTCTGTAACTTTCGGCATATGATCATGCTGGCCCCATGACCACAGAAGTGTCTTTGGACAACGCTGGCTCCCTTGGCTAAGAAATGAAGATTAGCACCACCTCCCAGAGTCGGACATAACTGGACAAGGGAAACTTTTACTTTTACCTTTATTGCATAACTACAGTGGTGTTTGTGAAACCCCCCAACATACATTGCTCTTACATTGCTCTCAGCACTACCCCTCCCTGCTTCACAGCTCATTCTACATGCCTGATAATGAAGCAAATAATAAATAAAGTGCTGCCAACAGTGAAAAAAAACATATTTTATGAGCATATAAAATTTCCTAAAATTTTAATCATAGCACTATCATGACTACATTAAACATATTTGCCACTGTTTATATACACATTTAATTGGGAAACCCCCCCCCCACAATAAACATTTAGCATAGACATACTTATTTTCCCATCATCTGGTATTACACTGATATAATAATGAGAAAGAAATTAAGAAAGTGGTGTTAACTCAAGTTAGTTCTAACTCTGTGGGGAGTTTGACCCATAATATTTAATGTAATGAAGCTCTGGAATTTGATTCAGAAGTCTAGTTTTAATTACCACTTGTCTCCTCCTTCGTTTTTACACAGTTTGTATAGTTAAGGTGAAATTATAGGGCCTCCTTCATTTCTAGGCATTTCATTTTTTTCTGGAGATTGGAGCCAAATGACCCCTGAACAAGTAGGCACAATTTGATGGGTAGGCAAAATGAATAAAGCCACTTTAACTATCTCAACCAGAAAAAACTTCCTGGGACAATGGACTTGCAGAATAGTGTTGAGTGGTAATTAATACTGGCATTTCTTTCAATGCCCAATTATTAGATACATTGCTAATATTATCCCTATCGAAGAATCCTGGCAAAAATAGCAATGTTTTTAACTCCTCATATAAAAGAACCTTGACATAACATCCTTTCTCTGTCCTAATTTCTTCTCCTGATACTAATCCTTTTCATTTCTCCAAGCCTCTGGTCCACATGAAGGTGGCAGTTTGAGAGAAAAAAAAGGCACAATGTAATGTGAAACACTTGATAAAACAGCATATCCTATACTCTTCCATCATCCAATGTGGTATAGTGCTTGAGGCACCGATCTACAAACGAGGGGACCATGAGTTCAGTGTTACTTTAGACATAAAACCAGCTGGGTGACCTCGGGCCAGTCACTCTCTTTCAGCCCTAAAAAGGAGGCAGCAGCCAACCACTTCCAAAAATCCTGCCAAGAAAGCTGCAAGGACTACTCCAAGAAATTTCCAGGAATAATAAAAAAATATCTCAGAACTTGAATGCATGCATGCATACATAGATCCCTTACACATTTGTATTATTTAATCCATTTTCACCCATGTTGTACTCCAAGCCAGCTAAGGGTTAGAGAATGTGGACAATTAATTTTAAGAAAAATATGAGTCAAAATGGTTATTAATGCCTCTAACTTCTTCAGCCTTTTGCTCTCTGTCTCTCAGGAAAATCAGGTCTAATGTTTAATTTCCTTGAAATGTGGACTCAGGCAGTGTATATTATATTCCTTTTTCAGTATCTCCATTAACGTCTTATGATCTCTCTGCTAGAGTTTTAACACTGGACCTCCTCTCCATAATCTGATGAGATTTTTGCATTCTAAAAGATAGTTCAGATCTATAAGGAGCCTCTTTTCCCCAAACGTTTCCCTGTGGAACATGCAGGCAAGGTCAGTCTATGCCTTTTGGTGCCAGTAATTGGCCAATTTTACCCCCCTAGAGACTTGCACTTATTAAGACTTTTAGCAACTTTTGATGGCCAAAGTATTTAAAGGCCCTGAAGATTTGGGGTTCCATTTTGTACTACTCGATTTCCTTGATTTAATTTCAAAACTAGCATTACATAACCTCAACATGAAAAATGCAATACAAAATGTATATTTTTCTCTTTCAGTGAACTCATAGCAAATTTGAAAGTTAGTAATCCTTAATCTTTGCACTGTGTTCAGATATTTTGCCAGACAATGTTACAGATAAATAAACCCAAAGGCGGAAATAAATCTTCATCAATATTTTCACATTGTTACAGTTCTGTTTGGTGTCCACTTGATTCCCTTGGTGGTGGATATTTTTTAAACATACCATCTTATCCTTGGGTAGTCTCACAATCACCAGCCCTAGTTTATGTTATGTTATGTTACATGTTACATTACATGTTATGTTATACCATTATATTGTATTATTATTTTATTGTAATTTGATCTACATTTCTAATTTTGTCTATCAATCTCAGTGATATAATAAAATGACACATTCACATGATATTACTTATTGAAATCACACAAATTACCTTAGGCATAATTGTCAGTGTGGATGTATGTATCTGAAAATTAAGCAGAATGTGGGAAAGATCACAACCCACAAATAAATAATATAACAATTGTTAACAATCTTGATTGTTCAATTAAGGAAAATAAGAGAGATTTTTTTAGATACATTCTTCACTTCCTTGTTCTTCCAGAATTCCTTTGCCCATTTGGTCATCAATGAAATAATGATAAACACACACAGACACACACACACTCACACTCACTCACTCACTCTCTCTCTCTCTCTCTCACACACACACACACACACACACACTTTTTTGCCTTAAAAAGTATTTGTAGCCACTTTCTGAGTCATACAGTTCTGCTTATAACTGGGTCTTTTGTGAATGCAGAAGCATCATTACAGCCACATTTTTAAAATAGAAAGGAAAATGATCTTTGAAGGTATATAATGATATTCAGGGTTTCACTCCCTTTCTCCTATAAACCTTAAAATAGCAGTCAACTGTGTTTTTTAAAAGAGCAATGTTAATGTGACATAACAAATATTAGTGCTTATGATAATTCTGCAAATAAATCATATACTGCAACACCATTTGTCTTCATCCCGTCACTAGAAGATGTCAGAGGCTATCAAAAAGCTAATTTTCTGGTGTCTACTTCTTTGTCACAGCAAAACTGAAGGTGAAGCAAAGGAAATTATCGAGGGTGGAGAAAGCCAATATCCGTCTCCTTGAGAGCACTGTCAGCTTCAATGGGGTATGTTGCTGGAAGGACGCTGGAAGCATTCAGACTTTGCAGATTCTAATAGGAGTTGACCTGATCAATACCAAATGAGATTTTGTGGAGATGGGAATTTATACATCTATCCACCAGTGTTAAAACTTTCTTAAATTTCTGAGGCCATTCTCAATCTCTCTCTCACCTAAACATGGAGATATGTATTTTTGACAAATACCCCTAAACTATGGTTAAATTGAAATGCAAATGCTCACACAGATTTGATACATAATTTAGAAAAGGTAGCATGGAGATGAATTAGACTCCTGATTTTATGAAGGCGGTAGTGGACTAGGGCAGATCAAACTGTACAATTGTCTTTTGCTTTGTAATCAGATGCCTTCGGTGGCAATTAGCCTTTGTAATTAAAGTTGGCAGTAAGAGCTTTCAACTTTATGTGGTGCTTATATGCTTGGATCAGTCAGTCAGTCAGTTTATTGTAATTTTAGGCCAGTACAAAAGGTATCTCCATGAGTAGTCTATAACCACCTAAAACAGTTTAGCTTAAGCAAATAGTAAATAAAAATTCATTGCCAGAGTTGAATCTATAAAGCAGCCTGACTAGGACTCATAAATAAAACCAATGAAAGGTAAATGTGCTATTTAAGAATTAATAAAGTATGATTGTTAGAGATTAAACTTGATTTGGGTGACAATATTATATAATGGAGTAAAAGCACCTTTAAGGAGTTAAACGGCCTAAGGGTGTGGCTGTAATTATTCCACATAAAAGAGAGTTAGATGTTACACGTAGTTGCTCTTGTATATGTGTTTGATGTTAGTGTTTGGATACCTCTTGTTCTCTTGTTTGCTAACTTGATATTTATTCTCTCAAGAATCAACTGCTTGCTACAGTGTATATTGTTTTTGATATTGGTAAGCAGCTTTTGTATTTTGATACTATGTTTTTTATGGACTGACTTTTATGTGCATGATACTGGATTGATACTTGGACTATTTCTTACTGTGTTTCTTTTTGTTGTCTGAGTAAAAATAAGTTATAAAACTCGTGTTAGTACATTACTGTTTGCCTAAAAGTCCCAGTACAACTTCCACTGTGTATTAATAATACTCTGTTAAACAAACCATTTTTTCAACAACATATTCTAACAATGGTTATGGGCCCAGATCCAGTGTGGTGCTGAGGACAGGCACAGTATTGTATTTATATTTCCTAACTGAGTTTTCAAATTCAGACAATGGCACAAGGACTATTCAATCCATTCTGCATTACCCGGCTTAATGGGTCAAACTACGTATCTTGGTCTACACAATGTAGTTTGCTATTACAAAATCAAGGTCTTTGGAAAATAGTCCATAATCCTCCTGATGTAACTGCCTGGGATCCAACTAATGAAGAAGATAACAAGAAGATTGTAGACTTCAATAAAGACAATGATAAGGCTTTATCTATCATTGGGCTAACATTAGGAGACCAACAGCTAGTCCATGTGCGTGGAGAAGAATCTGCTGCTAAATGTTGGGCTAAGTTGAAAAATATTTTTGTTCGGGACAGTGTTGGTGCTCATATAAATCTTACCAGAAAGCTATTTAGAGCTAGACTGGAAAAGAATGGCGATATGTTAGCTCACCTTAACTTTATAAAAGCAACTTTGTTGGAACTGCAAGAAAAAGAACTTATTTTCTCAGAGCTTCACCAGGTTTACATCATTTTATCATCATTGGATGAGAGCTACGATGCCTTTGTATCGTCCTTGGAGGTTTTGTCCAAAGAAGACCTAACTGTTTCTTCAATAACTGGAAGGTTGTTGGAAGAATCAAGATGTCGTATGGAGAGAAAACAGTTGAGAGAGCCATTGCAACAAGAAATAAAGAAGACTGAATCTGCTTATATTTTAAGGAAATGCTTTAATTGTGGGTTAAAGGGACATATTGCTAAGTTTTGTCAGAATAGTAATTGTCAGAGAAAGGAAAGCCATAGAAAGAATAAAAAGCTGATTAATGTAGCTGTAGCTAATAGAACTACTAATAACCACAATTGGTGGGTGGTAGATAGTGGAGCTACACACTGTATTTCAAAAATAAAAAGGGATTTTGAGAATATAAGGTCTAGTAAAAAATATATTTCTATGGCTAATGGCTGGAGAGTCAAGGTCTCTGGAGAGGGTAAGGTTTACTGTTCATTTTTAAAACAAAATTTGGAAATGCTATATGTTCCCAGATGTGATTATAATCTATTATCAGTTAAGGCATTATTGGAAGCAGGTTTTAAAGTTACTTTCCAAGGGGAGGAATGTATTATTCAAAAGAATGAAGTGAACTTAATAGCTAATATGAAAGACGGTTTGTTTGTAATTAGCAATGATCCTATTATAATGGCTACTACTTGTACAAATCAAAAACCACATGATGAATGTATTCATTTATTACATAGAAGATTGGGTCATGTGAATTTTAATACACTAAAAAGAACTGTAGCTTTGTCTAATGGGTTTAAGTTAAAGGCTTGTAAGAAATATCTGCAGTGTAACGTATGTGGTAGAGAAAAGAGCAGGGCAGCACCAGCTAATAGGTTAGATGGATTTAAAACCACAACTCCATTAGAACTGGTATTTATGGATTTGATAGGTCCTATGAAACCCAGTTTAGGGGGTGCTTGCTACATATTAAATATTCTAGACCATTATAGCAGATATGGGTTCTGTTATCTCCTTACGTCAAAAACTGAAACTATACAAACAATATCTAATTGGCTCAAGTTTGTACAAAGGAAAACTCAGTTAAATGTAAAAACTATAATAACAGACAATGGAACTGAGTTTGTTAATAAACAGTTCAATGAGCTGTTAGTTTCAGAGGGAATAGAGCATAGACGTACAGCTCCTTATAGACCTCAGCATAATGCATTTGTTGAACGGAGGGGCCAAACATTGCAAGCTATGATTAGATCTATGATTGAAGATTCTGGTTTACCTGATAGCTTATGGGGAGAAGCAGCAAAATGTGCTAATCATATTTTAAACAATGTGGTTAGTTCAGCTACAGGTAAAATTCCTTATACCTTATGGTATAAGAGAAAACCAAATCTTAGTTATATTCACACATTTGGGACACCTGCTTGGGTACATATTCCAAGTTCAATAAGAAATAAAGGAGAACATAGAGCTAAACAATTATTTTTTGTTGGCTATGAGTTAAACCATAAGTCTTATCGGTTCTGGGAGAAAGGTACTAAAAACATTTATTGTAGTTCTAGCGCTGTTTTTCAAGAACAGTCAGGCTGGGAAAGGGTAGAAGATATTGTATATATTCCTCAACAAGATTTAACTAACTCCTCAAATGAAAGTGATAAAGAAGAGGAGGAACCTGCTAGAGAGATCAAACAAGAACCACTGATAGTGGAGACAGGAGAGGAAGAAGATAATAATGTAAATGTACCTATAAGTCCAATAATTCTCAGAAGGTCAAACAGGGAAAGACGACAGCCTGATCGTTTCGAGGCAGGTTTAATTTGTCAAATAGACATTGAACCTTCTAATGTTGAAGAAATAAAAATGTATCCTGAGAATGAAAGAAAGAATTGGAAAGTAGCTATGGATAAAGAAATAAAGTCTTTGCAAGATCTTAATGTTTATCAAGAGGTTAAAATACCTAAAACAGAAAAGTTAAATGGATGTAAATGGGTTTTTAAACTGAAAGAAAGTGTTACAGGAGAGGTAATACATAAAGCAAGATTAGTTGCTCAAGGATTTGCACAGAATAATAGTGATTATGATGTAGTATTTTCCCCAACGTTAAGAGCTTCCACTCTTAGGGCTGCTTTAGTTTGGGCAGCAAATAAGAATTATAGTATAAAACATGTAGATATTGAAACTGCTTATTTGCATGCAACATTAAACCATGATATATATATGAAAGTTCCATCAGGAATAGAAAGTAAGGTAGGGTACTGTTGGAAACTGAATAAGAGTTTGTATGGTTTAAAACAGTCAGGTTATGAGTGGAATAGATGTTTAGTAAAAGAGTTAAATAGTTTGGGATTTAAAGCTAGTATTGCAGATCCTTGTTTATTTATAAAACAGCAAAATAGTGAATTATCCTTGTTATTATTATTCACTGATGATATTGCTATTATAGCAAAAGATGAAACAGAAACTAAGAATAATTTCAGGGTTAAAAAGAAAATTTAGAGTAAAAGATCTAGGAGCTATTAGTCATTATCTAGGGCTGGATATTGTCAGGACTAGTAAAGGATTTAAACTGTCTCAAGCTAAGAAAATTAATGGTTTGCTGAAACGTTATAATATGGAAAACTGTAAACCAGTAAAAACACCTATGGTTCAAGGTTTTGAGAGTTCAGCAGATAACAGCAATGTCTTTGATAAAAAGATATATCAATCATTAATAGGCAGCTTGATGTATTTATGTAACTGGTCAAGACCTGACATAGCATTTACAGTTAATCATTTAGCTAGATATTGTGAGAATCCTACAACCAGATGTTGGCAAGGTGCGAAAAGAGTTTTAAGATATTTGAAGCACACCATACATTATTCTCTATATCTAGAGCCAACAAAGGAATTGGAACTAAAAGCATTTGCAGATGCTAGTTTTGCATCTGATACTGTAACCAGGAAATCCACTTCAGGATTGGTTGTATTATTGGGAAACGCTTTAGTAGGATGGAGGTCTAACAGACAGAAGCATATAAGCTTATCAACAACTGAATCCGAATTTTCTTGTTTATCTTTATTATGTACTGAGCTATTGGTATGGAAACAATTATTGTTTGATATGGGTTTAAATTGTAATGAACCAATAAAAGTGTATGAAGACAATCAAGCAGCTATAAAATTAGCAACTAATGCTGCAGTGAAAACTAGATCAAAACATACGGATCTACGGTATCTAAATGTCAGACAATGTGTTAAAGATAATTTGATTAAACTGGAATATTGTGCAACTGAAGATAATATTGCTGACCAGTTTACTAAAGCTCAGGGTGCTATAAAGCATAAATCTGTTTGTGATATGTGTAATTTGAGATTGTAAAAATATATGTATAATATGCCACCCAAAAGGGGAGATTGTTAGAGATTAAACTTGATTTGGGTGACAATATTATATAATGGAGTAAAAGCACCTTTAAGGAGTTAAACGGCCTAAGGGTGTGGCTGTAATTATTCCACATAAAAGAGAGTTAGATGTTACATGTAGTTGCTCTTGTATATGTGTTTGATGTTAGTGTTTGGATACCTCTTGTTCTCTTGTTTGCTAACTTGATATTTATTCTCTCAAGAATCAACTGCTTGCTACAGTGTATATTGTTTTTGATATTGGTAAGCAGCTTTTGTATTTTGATACTATGTTTTTTATGGACTGACTTTTATGTGCATGATACTGGATTGATACTTGGACTATTTCTTACTGTGTTTCTTTTTGTTGTCTGAGTAAAAATAAGTTATAAAACTCGTGTTAGTACATTACTGTTTGCCTAAAAGTCCCAGTACAACTTCCACTGTGTATTAATAATACTCTGTTAAACAAACCATTTTTTCAACAACATATTCTAACAATGATGATACATAAAATTACATAAAAGATACCAATAGAGCAGGAGCCTTTGCTTATTAATCTATGAATGCAGTCATGGGTTAAAAATGCTGACAATGCCCAGAAGTTTTCGTAAATCTGTGGATAAGCAGAACCTTCTCTAATTCTATTAAATAGAAAAGCAAAACATTTTGTAATGTAAGGTAACAAATTCAGATTTTTTTCTTTATTTTGATGTCTTTAAGAGCAATAAAATAAGCCAGCAGTATCATAACTATGCTACATATAGTAGATGGATAATAGAGATTTGCCTAATGTAATAACTGAAGTGAAAATGAAATAATAATAATAATAATAATAATAATAATAATAATAATAATAATAATAATAATAATAATAATAATAATAATAATAAGAAGAAGAAGAAGAAGAAGAAGAAGAAGAAGAAGAAGAAGAGGAAGAAGAAGAAGAAGTTGGAAGGGACCTTGGAAGTCATCTAGTCCAACCCCCTGCTCAGGCAGGAAACCCTATACCATTTCAGGCAAATGGCTGTCCAGTCTTTTCTTAAATTTCTGAATTCATAGTTTCTCAAATTTTATTTAGCCACCGGGTTGTATAGCTGTGATTATGATAAATTGCCAGTAACCTTATTATGTTGTATTATTAATCCTGTGTTCCATTGCACTTGTCAAGAATGAGTATGAAGTGATAAAATATTATGCAATCATCACGTATGTCCTGATATTTATTGATAATCCAGTTCTATTATTGGAAGGTTTCCATTAATTCTGAAGTTAAAATTGTATTTTTATTTTAAGTATTTGTCACTTCCCATTTTACCCCGTTAAAAATTGTTGAACTGAAAAAAGCAATCTCATAAATACAGCTCTGTTTTGAAATTCTTAGATAAATTTAACCAGAGTTATTTTTTGCCATTTCCTCATGTTGCTAAGGGAATTCAGAAACAGAATTTTCTAGCTAGCCATATCAGAAATATTGAGCTACTATTCTATATAAAGGAATTCACTACTATGAAGGACAAATTAAAAAGGTGATAGGAAATAAAGAAATATACACAACATCAATATAGAATTGGAAGCCAGTTTGGTGTATTAGTTAAAGCATCAGGTTAAGAACTGGGAGACCATGAATTCTAGTCTCATCTTAGGCACAAAGCTAGCTGGTTGACCTTGGGCAAATCACTTTAGCCCAACCCCAGGAAGCAGGAAAGGATAAACTGCTTCCAAAATCTTACCAAGAAAACTACAGGGACTTGTCCAGGCAGTTGCCA
Source organism: Vipera berus (assembly GCF_964194415.1). Lineage (NCBI taxonomy): Eukaryota > Metazoa > Chordata > Lepidosauria > Squamata > Viperidae > Vipera > Vipera berus. The sequence goes on from NC_138202.1 coordinate 165,791,021, forward strand.
AGACTTATTCAAAGGCACTGTGGGAAGACAGCACCCGCCAGAGAAAGAAATATTTTGGGGGATATTAAAAAGGACAGAATATTATATTTTCCCAAGGAATAATGGAGAAGATCTTAAAAAGCCAGAAAACTCTCCCCCACCCCACCAAGCCAGAAACCAAGGCAGAGGCCAGCTCTGTAGATAATCCTTTCAGGAAGGTTGGAGGAAGGAATCTAGAAGGTGATGAGATTAGAAAGACAAAGACCCCTAAAATCTACATACTCTACCCAAACCCTAAAACCATGACCTTTAGGACACTTAGGATTAACCCAACAATAGCAAAAAGGGACACACTGAAGCTCAGGTCAAAGTTCATGCCACAGGAACAAAAACCAACAGCCTTCAAAAGCCCAAGAAGATATAAAAACCCACCACTCCCAGCTACATGTGATCATCTTTCCTAGAACCCTCTGTCTGGCTCTGTTCTTCAATAAACTACAACCTTCTTTTTAAAGCAATCTCCATTTTGTTTATTCCCTGCTTGGACTGGATCCTGATGAAGATTTTTCTTTCAACATCACCAGAACCAAGGCAAACCAGAGCAAACCAAAGCAAACCAATCCAAAATACCATAGAGTAGATCCATTTCTATCTTTCTCAACTGGAGATAGAGGCCTTCTTCAAATGCCATTCCTTACAGCCTCATGTGAACAAGGTAGATAGGGCAGAGGCGTTATGAATTAGGTGAAAGATACAAAAGAACAATGTTACTGCTTCTTCTTTGCCACTCTACAATTTTTTTTATTGTAGCTACTGTGTTTACCCCAAAATAAGACCCAACGGGAAAATAAGCCCTAGCATGATTTTTCAGGATGCTCATAATATAACCCCCACCCCCAAAATAAGCCCCAGTTAAGATCGTCAGCCAAATGGATGCATTTAGTACTGTATTTTCTCCAAAATAAGACCTAACTGGAAAAAAAAGCCTTAATGCCTCATTTGGAGCAAAAAGTAATATAAGACCCAGCCTTATTTTCGGGAAAACATGGTAATTTATTACCAATGATTATATCAGTGATGTTTTGAACAATATTTGAGGGCTGTATTAGTTTTTTTGTTTTATTTAGCCATTTGAATAAGCAAGTTGAGGAACAGGAGTTGCTAGATGTCTTGGTATGTATTTAATGCAAGAACATTCCAATTCTAAGCAAATATTTAGTGTGATAACTTAGAGCATTCTAACGGAATCTGGAAAGCCTATTAAAGATCCTATTTACTTCAACTTATACTCAACACAACCAAGGAACAGGTGTTTGGGGCTTCTTTCTCATGCTCTCAACTTTTCCCAAGACTCAAATATCCCATCTGTATCAACAAAGATGCAGCATAATGCTCTGTATGCTGTTTTATAAGAAAAAAAAATCAGCCAACGTGTTCACTAATCCTAGCAGACTTGCAGTCATTTTATTCATGGGTAACAAACAAATTACTTGTTTATTACATTGGTAATAAGTGCTCCTAGTAGCTAACCTAAGGCTTAATCACAGTCATACCCCACTAGGTATGACATTTCATTCATATCCATCTGCATTCAGGAACATTGCATGGTAGATACAAGAGAAGATTCACATTTTAGGAGAAGACAGACTGGTGCCTGCATAATTCAAGCATCCAATTCCCATCCTAAAGCCTAGGCTTCAATGATATGGCCTAGTTTACATTTCTATTTACATAGGTGTTTCAACTGACAGACCTCAATTTTATCTGTATTTTCCTCTAAGGTTTGCTTTAGGGGCCTTTGTTGAGTGCTGTATTAAACGAGCCTGTGAGTCACAAACAATGTAGCTCTTCTCTCTGTTGAATAAAACATTTGGCACTTCTTCAGTTGTTGTGCACTGAGCCTTAATGCTTGGAAGGAGGTTGCTTCATATGTAGAGCTGCACACGTGGAGATTGTGCCATATCACTGAGGTCTGGGATGGTGCAGGGCTCCCAGTCATTTAGAGAAAACTAAGGAGCTCCAGGTTCTCCTCTGCCCTCAACCATGACAATTCACTGGGTAACTTTGGACCAGTTATTCTCTCTCTGAGTTGTTGCTCTGAGGAAAAATAGTAGAAGAGATCTTTATGTACATATCCTTGAGCTTTTAAAGGAAAGAAAGCATATAGATCTGACAAACAAAACAAATCTCACTTGTAAAGACATCTTCCTTGCAGGCATTCTCCTTAATAGTGTGTGTGAGAAGGAACTATGCAGCCTCCAACTCATGTATTTACTTAACGTAGATTTATAACCTCTGAAGAAGCTACTGTATTCTGCTCACCTTTAAGGAATTACCTTCACTATAAGCAGCTACCCAGGGATCTGATTTGATAAAAATCAATACAGAAATGCTTTAACCATCGTGAAGAATACCAAACCACCAAATAAGCAAACCCAAATAGGAGTCATCCAGGACTTAGCAGCCAATACACATGACAATAATGATATAACAAGAATCAATTCTCCCCAGAAACACTAAGGACTATTGTGCACTACAGTCTTAAGCTGTTGGACTTCTCTGCACAAATCAGCTAGAAATAAAGAAGGCTTAAGACATCCATTTCTGGATTTAAATCAATGTATGTCAATAACAGTGTTCCGTGCGCCTTTCGCATCTAGTCATGCCGGCCACATGACCACAGAGACGTCCTCGGACAAGCGCTGGCTCTTCGGCTTTGAAACGGAGATGAGCACCGGCCCCTAGAGTCGGAAACGACTAGCACGCATGTGCGGGGGAACCTTTACCTTTATGTCAATAACATTTAATCAATAAATAATAGACAAGTATTACTAAATAGTTAGGTACATCCAATACATATTGATAGCAGTGTTAAGCCATTCAACAATAAAAAGAAAAGACATAACTGAAGCTAATTCAACATTAAAATCCTAAAGAGAAAAAAGAACAGTCCCTAAGTCTTTTTTTTTAAACCATACAAAATATTGCCATTACTCAAAGGCAGTAAGGGTTCCTAGCAGTTAACATGTTGTCCTTTACAGCAGCCTTTCCCTAGCATTGATCTGGTAAAGGTAAAGGTTCCCCCGCACATGCGTGCTAGTCGTTTCCAACTCTAGGGGCCGGTGCTCATCTCCGTTTCAAATCCGAAGAGCCAGCGCTTGTCCGAGGACGTCTCCGTAGTCATGTGGCTGGCATGACTAGACGCCAAAGGCGCACGGAACACTGTTACCTTCCCACCGTAGTGGTCCCTATTTTTCTACTTGCATTTTTATGTGCTTTTGAACTGCTAGGTTGGCAGGAGCTGGGACGAGTAACAGGCGCTCACTCTGTTATGCGGCACTCAGGATTCGACCCGCCAAACTGCCGACCTTCTGATCGACAAGCTCAGTGTCCTAACCCACTGAGCCACCGCATCCCTTATTGATCTGGGTCTCCTCTAAAAGTTTATTCCCCATGTCTCACCAAGGGAAACAGAGCTTGCTATTCTATTCCTTCCAACAATGATATCTCTCATCCTCTTTCCATCAAGCTCACTAAGGTGCTCTTGAAACAAAAAACCTTATCAGTCTCTCAAGGGATGTGCTCCAGAGCTGGTCACTTCTAGCCACCTTCTGCTTTACAAGTTGGCACTTTCACCCAAAGATGTAAGTCTTAAAAGCTTCCTTTTGGGATAGTTTAGGTCTCAGATTTTGCATGGAAAGTTAATGCAAAAGTTTGGATTCACAAAATGGTCGTTCCATTTTTCTGTGGCTATAATTATGAATAAAGCTCTGTCCTAGGCATTGCAAGGCACCCTTGACCCATGGGATCGATGGCTCTGCTCTGCTTATTTTGTACTTTGAGGATCTGAACACAAATCCCTGAATAAAATCAATGTGGCATCCCTTGGCATGTGTTATAAAACAGTGAGATAATTTTCTTCTGGCACACACAATCTGGTTATTTCATCTTTTTTGTAAGTTCATATTTTCTTTGGAACTGATAACATCAAGGGAAGCAAGGAAGGAAATACCTTAAATAGATGCATAGATATTATATAGGCTTCACTGCATACACTCAGTGGGGATTACCTTTGAGAAGATATTTACAGTAGCTCTACATGTGTGTAGCAATTCTTTTATACACATGCTAGTTGCTGTTTGCTTATGCTTAAAAGCTAAACTGTTGTGTATTGATCAAATTACTTTCCTATTCTCAGATTTCATTAGCAAAGCTGCCTTTCATGCCTTTAAGAGATAATTAGAAAATAGATGTAAGGAGTTTACCTCAACTGAACACCAAATGAAAAACAGAGAAATGGGTTTAGCGTTTTCCTAAATGTTTCCTTTTAATTCCCTTGCCTTAACAATGCTTGCCTTAACATGAGTTTTCCAAGTCAGTTAGAAACTATACTAAGATTTCAAGCAGGACTGGCTCGAAATGATTTCTAGCTCATACTATTTTTTTTGCGTATTTCACAGCTGGTTTCCAAAAAAGCAGGGTCGATGGAAAAGCCAGTTGTAAAATCGCAAGTTGCAATCACATTGTTTCTTGCTTAACTACCATATCATTTTATGATGGAGTTGCCAGTCTCAATTGTGGCTATTAAGTGAGGACTATCTGTGTCTTAAAACCATCCTAATATGATCAAGTCTGGGCAACTTGAATAAAGCAAGAAACACCAGACACAAGTGAATTACAAAAAAAAAAAAAAAAGCTCATCCCTAAACATCCAAAGTCAAAAGCGCTTTTGAAGAATATGGTCTTCAAAATCCTAGAATAATCATGGTCAAACATACCTCCACTTCAAAGCTTAGGGATTACTTTTAAAAAGGCCTGTCATCTGATCTATATCTCATGTACTGCTTAAGGGGCCAGACCCTTCAGCAGGGCTTCTTTCCATATTTGGATTGAATAAGTATGGTCACATTTGACAAGGTAGCTCCCTATGAATGTTGCTACTATCCCACATAACGATATATAGGCAATCACCAGTACGTGGAAAAGCATATTCAAACGCCTAGCTTATTATATAAATCTTATAACTTAGCCTGGAGTTCAACTATTAATCATATAAATCATGGCTTAGTGGGTGAATCCAACACTTGACTATATCCATTTTCTCAGTGGCTGGGTCTACACATCACACTAAGTCTTGATTGACCTAATCATTAACATACCCATAACCATATGGATATAAGGGAAGTACAGTAGATACCATTTAACTAATTAGGAATTATAACACCACCACCCCACTCTAAATTACATAATTGCATGCCTTAATCGCTCATATGAAAAGTAGACCTTTTGACCTCAGGACACATCTGACACATGTGATCATCATAAATGCCTACTTGACCCTGCAATAGTCATAAGAGTGAGAACCAGTTGTAAAGTTACTTTTTCAGTACCATTATAACTTTGAATGGTTGCTAAACAGGGCAGTCATTAAGCCAGGACTACCTATGTTATAAATCAGGGGTGTCAAACTGCTGGCCCGCGGGCTGGTTTCATCATACCAAAGCCACGCCCACCCCATTGCCGGCAATGCAAAAAGAGTCGTGATACATCACGATACGTCACATGATGTGGTGAGTTTGACACCCATGCTATAAATAAATACATGTAACTAAATAAATTAAGGTGTAGAATGATGTATAAGGCACAGAAAGAGAGAGCTATACAATCTATAAATCATGATACTTTCTAGCACAGATTATGGCAATTTGAGGCTGAGCTTTTAAAGAAAAAAAAACAGCAGACATTGTTGTTTTAGACGTTTTCTTCCTCTCTAGTGTGCCGTTGATGTTGGGAATTACAGCCCCAAATATCTGGATGTACCAGATTGGGATAGGCTTCTATAGTTGTGCAGTATATAACATTACCATTACCTTCTTTTATTTTCAATGTTCAACTAATCAAAATTGCAACTTGTTTACAGATTTACAAATAGCTACTGAAAATGCTACCAGGCATCAAGCTAGAAACCAGGAGACTGTGAGTTCTAGTTCTGCCTTTGGGCCGGTCACTCTCTCAGTCCACAATGTCAGGCTTGGGCAACAAGCTGATTGGACAATTCCTGTCACAGCCAAATGGATCAACACTCAGTTGATTTAAAAAAAAGATTCCAGACAATGGACAAAGGACAATGCTAGGAAGTAAAAAAAGAAAAATTGAAGATGCTACCTCAGTTTTTGAAAGAAAAGATAAATGTAATTGAGTGAGCAATGATACATAATAAGTAATAGAGATGTGTTTCTGTATATACATATGTATGCACAGATGCATATATAAACACACACCTCAGCTGATAAAATAATTTCCTTAATGTGACAATGCTAATATTTTGAAATGCAATTGGCAAGTGGCAGATTCATTATTTGGATAACCTTATGCATATTTCAGATTTAAGTTAGGATTGTAACAGGGATGGATGCCTAAAATTTAAAACACTCTATAAATATTAATACTTCTCTTGGAAATAAAAATGCTATACTGTTCATATTTAAATCATTAGATGTATTGGCCTAAGTTCCATGGAACTTCCAAAATACAAAGTAAAATATGTTTTGGCATCATTCTAGTACATAACCATAAGCAATTGAAAAAGATAAATTAGTTCTGTTTCATAGAACACATGGTGACTGATGTCAGCACACTACTGAATTGTTAAATTCTTAGATTACAACTCCAGGTTTTTTTTTAATATAACGGAAAGAAATAAAATCTAAAAGCATCTTTTCTATTTTCAGAAAAAGCGAAGTATTTTTTTCAGATCGTCCCAAAGGTGCTTTTTCAGGAGGCAACTGGACTAAAGATTACAATTAAAAAACATTTAAATATGACGCAGAATGAATAAAAATATTTCAGCATTGAACATATTGAATGCTATTCTTAAACAACGAACTCAGAAATTAATTTATTTACCTCTATACCATGTTTAAAAGATGTCATATAAGAAAAACCAAAGACTTTACCTGACAAGACTGATATGAAAATGGATTTAAAAATGGCAGACTACACAAATGATGTGGAAAAACATGCTAGATTGGATATGAAAAGAAATCAGCTGATGCCTTAATAATTAAATGGGATATACAGAGAACAAACCAAAGAAACTGATCTTGACCACTTTGCTATATTGGATTTACAAAAGAGACTAGTTAGACTTTGAAGAAGGGACAAAGAAGTTAAGAATCAAGTCCTAGCCTTTGTATTTCATTTTAACATTTCTCAGCTTCTGTAGTACGTATATTTGCCCTTAATGCTTTTTTAGTAAAATAAATGTATGTATTTTAAAATAAAATACAAAGGAAGAGAGATAGTGATGTTAAAACAGATCCCAAGAAGAGTGAGAGACCTGAGAAAGGAGTATCAATTTCTGATGAAATGTTTAATTAAAAAAGGGATACATTTTAGATGGTTAATATCAGAAGGAGTAATGATAAATTGGTAAGAACAGAGACATAGACTGGACACATTAGAGAAAGCAGAACTTTTCTATGATCAATACTTTGGGCAGCAAGAAGAAGGAAGGCTGAGAGGGGAAAGAGTAATCAGACAGCAAGGAGACGAGACAGAGAAGCAACGGAGTAAGTATAGCATAGAACAGGAGGAAAGGGTGTTGAGAGAAGGGACAAGAGCAAAAGAGGCAAAAGAGCAAAGAGAGATGAGAATAACGAGAGCAACTAAATCTTCAAATAAATAATCATGGAAGAAGAGATAAAAGCAATTTTGATAAATGTAAATTGACAAAATTCGGCTATAAAAAGAAAAAGAACACTAAATAAATTGGGGAAATTAAAAATGGACATAATTTGCTTACAAGAAGTTCATATTAGGAAACAATATAAAAATCTATTAGAATATCCAAAACTGGGAGAATTATATACCTCACTTGCAGATCAGAGTAAAAGAGGTATGGTATTATATATTCAAAAAGCAATACAAACCAAATTGATATATTCAGACAAAGAATGGTGAATTTTAATGGTGGAAGTAATTATGAATTGTAAAAAAAACTTTATTGGTAGCGATTTACGCCCCAAATGAAAACCAAGAAAACTTCTATTCAAAATTACACCAGAAAATAATAGAACTAAAATTCGAAAGCATACGTATGATTGGAGATTTCAATGCTATTGTAAAGGCCGGGCTGTATTATAATACAAAAAAAAAAAACAAGACCCTAAGGAGAACACTTCCAAAAATTTTTCATAATATGGTGGACAAATTAAATATATTAGATGTTTGGAGAGAAAAATATCTGGAAAAGAAGCAATATACATTCTATTCTAACAGACACCTGTCCTGGTCGAGAATAGATATGATATGGATATCAATAGACTTATTCACAAATATACAAAATATAAACATAGAAACAAACACATGGGCGGACCACAACCCAGTCACAATTATATGGAAAAAAAGAATAAGATGGACATTAAGTCAAACTGTATTGAATGGAAAAGACTCCCAGCAATATATGGAAAAAGAAATGACTTTCTTTTTCAAGGAAAACAAAAAAGAAGATACCTCACTTCAAAATGTCTGGGATACGGCGAAAGCCTACATGAGAGGACTTGCTTTATCTTATATGGGGAAAAAGAATAAACAGAAAAGACAAATTAGGGAAAAACTGGAGGAAGAATATAAGACTCTTGAGAAAGAATTACAGAAAGATACACAAAATAAAAAGTTAAAAAATTTAATGGAGTTGAACAAGCATAAAATGAACTTAATAGAAAATGAAGAAGTGGCAATGAAAATAAAGGCAGCTAAACAAACCTTTTTTGAACATGCAAACAAACCAGGCAGATGGTTGAGATATAAAATTAAAAAGGAGGAAGAGAAGAGATGGATTAAACAACTGGAAGATGCTGAGGGGACTTTACAACACCGGAATGAAGAAAAAAAAAATAGCTTGGGAATATTATGAAAATTTATATAAGCAACAAGCAGTTTCAGATGATAGGATAAAACAATTCTTGGAAAAAACAGAGATCCCTAAAGTACTGGAGAAATTTAAAAAGCTACTAGAAGGGAAAATAGCAATGATGGAATTAACAGAAGCAATTAAAAAACAAAAGAACGGCAAAACACCAGGACCAGATGGGCTACCAGTGGAACTATATAGAACATTGCAGGAATTGTTAGGTCAGTGCTTTCTTTGTAAAAGAAAAAGGTGCCGGAACTCACATATGTCATACAACCCGCCTTGCCTACCCTACAAGGTTCCATCCAAAAAAGGTGCCGGAACTCTGTTCTGAGCATTCTATGAGAAAAAAAGCCCCGTGTTAGGCAATGTAATGCTGGAACTCTATAATGAACTCCTCTCTGAAGCTAAGATACCAGATTCGTGGTCGGAAGCACTTATTACCCTGATAAGGAAGAAACGGAAATACAGAAAATAAAGAACTATAGACCAATTTCCCTGCTGAATGTGGACTACAAAATATTCGCATCAATCATGGCCGAAAGACTTAAAAAGTTCCTAAATGAATTTATACATCTGGATAAAAATGGGTTCCTGCCCAAAAGACAGATTAGAGACAATATGCAAATTATATTAAACACATTAGAATACTATGAAACACATCCCGAAAAACAGATGGCATTGGCGTTTTTGGATACGCAGAAAGCATTTGATAATGTGGATTGGCAATTCATGATAAGACAACTACAGATTATGGATTTGGGGGAGAAATTTATAAATGTAATTAAAACAATCTACAATAAGCAAATAGCCAAAATAATGATTAATGGAGATATGACTGAAAAGATTAATATTATGAAGGGAACAAGGCAGGGATGCCCTTTATCACGTTATTGTTTCTATTGACACTAGAGATACTAAATAGAACTATAAGACAGAATAAGGATATAAAAGGTATGAAAGTTAAGAGAGAAGAATATAAGCTACAAGCTTTCGTAGATGAATATATTACCATGATTGTTATTTTTGTCTCAACAATACCAATAAGACTGGAAAAGAAATATTTTGAGGGGCTAAATAAAATAATTTTGAAATATATTTGGCAGGGGAAAAAGGCAAGGATTAATCTAAAAATGATACAGGATGCAAGACTCAGAGGCTTACCTAATTGGGAATTATATTACCAGGCTGCAGTAATTTCATGGATGAGAGAATGGATTTTACTGAGGAATACTAAATTATTGACATTAGAGGGACATGACTTACAGTTGGGATGGCATGCGTTCATATGGTATGGGAAAAATAGAATACACAGCTATTTCCAGAGACATCATATTAGGAATTCTTTATTGATGGTTTGGGAGAAAATAAAAAGAAAGCATTACTTGAGGATTCCAGATTGGCTCTCAACTATGGAAGCATTAATACACCCCAATATGTTTAACATGGGAAACATTATAAGATATAAAGACCTACTAACAGACACGGGGAAGCTGAAAACCAAACAATTAGAGGAACAAGGAATAAAGATGGATTGGTACATGAGAATGCAAATACAATTTAGATACGAAAAAGATGCTAAAATAGATGGTTTTAATTTGGGGAGAACAGAGTTAGATGAAATACTTACGGGAACTGAAGAAAAATGGATTAAAAAAATGTATAGCTACTTACTATATAGGGAATTAGAGGAGGAACAAGTTAAGGAGTCAATGATAAAAAGGTCAAGAAACTTTGGATACACGATTGAATTAGATAGATGGCAGCAATTATGGGAAAGAAACTATAAACTGACAATGGCGACAGCGTATAAAGAAAATATGTACAAGATGCTCTACAGATGGCATATGTCTCCAGAAAGACTAGCTAGAATGTTTAAGGACAGATCTATGAAATGTTGGAAATGCCATCAAATACCAAGCTCTTTCTATCATATGTGGTGGACATGTGAAGAAGCGAAAACCTATTGGAATATAATCAGATCATGGATAGAAAAGATGATACAACAACGTATAGAACTAAGACCAGAAATATTCCTGTTGGGCATTTTACCAGAGAAATATAGCAAAGAGAACACATATTTGATTATTCATATAACCACTGCAGCTAGGATTGTGTTTGCACAAAACTGGAAGGCACTGAAATCTCCTCCAGAAGAACAGGTGGTCGGGAAAATAATGGAATGTGCGGAAATGAACAGATTAACAATGATAATTAAAGATAAGACAGAGTCAGAGTATTATGAAATTTGGGGAAAATTTTATGAGTGGGTGAAAAAGAGAATATGCTTAAAAGACGGCTAACACTAATTTAGATGGAAGAAAAATGAGGAGATAAGGAGGGAGACCCAGGCAACACAGTATTGCATAACCGGAGGTAGTATAAAAATTTATAGAAGTATATACCAAGAAGGCCAGATTTATAGAAATATTGATGTAATAGAAAATTAATGTTATCATACCTAATATAGATATTGAAAATCCAAGGAGAGGAGCTGCTTGGACATTACCCCTGAATTGTATCGGAAGAGGAATGGGAGGGAAGAAAGGAGAGGAGAGAGGGAAGAGAGTAGAGGAGGGGGAAGGAAGTAGGAAGGTTAGAGGAAAAGAGGAGGAGAAGTGGGGAGAAATGGGAGGGGAGTGATGAAGGAAGGAGGAGAGGAGAGGAAGAAGAGGGAAGTAGGAAAGAAAGGAGAAAGGGAGAAAGAAAGTAGAGAAGAGGGAAGAGAGAGGAGTGTGGATACGGTGAAAGGGGAAATGGACGAGCAGCACCCAAACCTACGAGTATGTATTTATGTATTGCGGTATATGTGTTGATTTGTTTGTGGAAGAAATGGAAAAATAAAAATGAATATAAATAAGAATCAAGTCCTAGGAGATTATTTGAAGGGATTAAAAATCAAGACTGTTAAAAGTAAAATAAAGTAATATAAAGAATATAAACTTGGTTTATTTGATCAAGATTATTTATGTAGTTACTAAGACAAATGTTATCTTGACAGCATCCAATCAGTCAGTCGAGTGACAATCAATCAATTTGCAGAAAGCAGTAGGAGATCTATCTTTTTACCTACCGTGTTTTCCTGAAAATTAACCCCACCCCGAAAAAAAGACCTACCCTGATTAGTGGGGGTGGGCCTAATATAAGCCCTACTCCAAAAAATGCTCTAATTAGGATCCCGCCCAGCTTCTCCCTTTTCCCGAAAGCAAAAAAAATTCTTTACTAACCTGCTTTTCAGCTCTGGCGTGTTTCTCTCCTGCTGCAAGGAAATGGAGTCCATGAGACTAAAAAAACTTCAGTCAGACCTTCCAACTTCTTGCAAAAAAAAAATCTTGTGAAGTTGGAAGGTCTGACTGAGCTTAGTGAAGAAATTTTTTACTTTTGAGAAGAGGGAGGAGCTGGGTGATGGTGCACCAAGCTCTATAGCAACACTGGGAGGAGAAGTGGCAGGAAATGGGGCTGCCATTTCGAAAACAGAGAAGGGCGATGCAGGGTGGCAAGCAAGTGCTCTTCTCTGCTCTGCATCACTGTGCAGAGCTTTCCCCCTCCCCGTTCTCCATTCTCCGTGCTCTCCATTGATAGTGATGGATGGCTGGCAGAGGGAGGAGGCGGTCACAGCGGAAGCCATGGGAGAGTTGGCGGAGGAGAAGGAGGTGGCGGCTGCCTCCAGGCAGGTGATCTCTGGGGTGGAGCATGAAGAAAGCCCCTTCAGCGGCACACAGTGCCAGTGGAGCCTTTTGCTGTCATTCCCCCCAGCTCCAAAATGGCAGAAGGGGACCAGGTCTACCTCACCCATCCTCTGTACAGTAGCAAGGCAGTCCGGCTTGGGAGGTGAGTGAAAGGGAGCAAGGAATGGCCTTGCAGAAGGGGCCTGAAGGAGGTGGGTGTGGGGCGTGTGGGGCAGCTCCACCCACTCCCCCACCTGCCTCACCTTGTTGTGGTGGCAGCAGCATGATGTGCTGTGCAGCGTCCTGCCGCAAGTGGCTGCAACAGAAGTGGGCCAGCAGCCATGTGGGCTCCTGCTGGATGGGGCTGTTGGTGTCACCACTGCGAGGTGAGGCAGGTGTCACAGAAAATATAAGACACCGTCCAAAAGTAACACCTAATGGCTCTTTTGGAGGCAAAAATAATATAAGATTGGGTCTTACTTTCAGGGTAACATGGTATTATCTGGGGTGATTTGGCAGAGGCAGAGATTGGCTAAATGTTCTTTGGCTTGTCTAATCAGTCTTCTAGTGACTTGACCATATAATGATAAGCTAGCCACTTTAGTTTGGTTAAAGACTTCAGGATTGCCCTCTTTTAATTACTGGGTATTGAACCATGTTGCTTTTCACTCGTGCCCAAATGATGAAATTGTGACAGTGATAATTATACAAGCAATAAGACAATTAATAGTTTTGCTCCAAAGAAGCAAACCTTTACATATGTTCAGGCAATTCTTTGATGTAAATTAAATTTTTTCCAGTAATTAACTATTAATAATGAATGATTTTGTATATAAATGGTTAGGGAAAATGGAGAAAGTCAAAGCAACCAGGGAATGCATTTGCCCAATGCACATGTTTGTCTGCATTTACTATCTTGTGAATATTTGCCTGGAAGTAAGCCCCATCAGGTATCTTGAGACTTATTTCCAAGAAACTATGCACAAAACCATCCTGTTAAATGTACTGTTGAAAACTATGGGGTCTGATTTGGTCCACACTAAGTATAGAACTAAATCAAAATCTATCTCACTATAGAGATATCATGACATCAGCTGAAAGTTGGCCTAACCTTTGCCTCTCTATTTTTATATATCAACATTCTGAACTCACAGCTACAGTTGTTTTCAAACACACCACTCGACAGCAATCTTATTAAAATGAAAAAAAAAATAATATTACCTCCTGTCCAAGGCCAACATTGAATGGTACCTATGGTGCCAATATTTTTATCTTTTTGATGATAGGCCAAGAGATTTTTATTTTTCCCCCTTTTTTGAAATGCAGACTTCTATTTTAGCATGCTTGTGATCATGTATATTTTATTTAAAAAGTTTGTAGCCCACTCACAGTCTAGAAATCTCATTGAGTGGTGGGCTGCAATCCATAAACATAAAATTTAACAATAATATTATGTAAAATAAATAATAAATTGTTTTGAAACATATAATCATAAGCACAATAACCCGAATACTGAGCCACATTTCTTTGGTTTTGGAAGGATGCACACAGAAACTGAAGCAAAGCAATCTGGTCACTTTGTCAAGATGGTTTCCTCTAGGAACATGGACATTTCTGATGTTTTTCATGGACAACTGAATCTTCCCTTCTTTCTCAGGATTGGGATCTAGTAGCCATCCACTTGCTTAATGTCTGATCACTTGCTTAATGTCTGACCTAGATTTCTCTGTTATGTAATGGTTGCTGTTACTGAAAGCCAGACTTGCTGTCTTCAGGCTGATAATTAGGTTTGGGATGGGAAACTGTTACTTTAAACCTATTGGTCGCCGCCTACAGCCTAACTGTATAAATAGCTGTGCAGCAGCCATTAGGGCTGCTTGTGTTCTGAGTTAATAAACTTGTTTGCTGTTTCAACACTTTGTCTAGCTTAATGCCTAAAGAACTGGAGATATAACATTTACTATTAAATTTTTGAAGGCTTTGAACACAAATCCAATGAAGTACCAGTGATGTATGATGGTAGTAAAACAGGAGAAGGGACACTAATGTTGAATGTCCCATTCTAAGTTCAGAGCTCTCCATCTGCGGGGTCACTTCATCAATTATATAATCTCCCAGATGTTCCAGGAGCACAAGAACAAGACACAGAGATAGAAAGATGCTCAGTGTTATCACTGAATGTTGATAGGGGTCTCAGGGTAGCTGGCAATTAAACACACAATCAGTTATTGAAATGCAGTTACAACAATATGAATTGTGTCTAGCTAAAAGTAACCTAAAGTGTCCTATTCATTGTACGTAGCATCATATGCTGGTAGGACAATGTACCCATCAGATTTTCCTGTGGAAATTTTGGTTGGAAAATATATCCCAGTGTCAGGATTCCACTGGGATTGTGAGATAAATTCTGGTATGCCAGAGATGTGCTTGGATCCACTAGATCTCTCTATGCCCTGTCAATGAAGAGTCTAATGCAGCTGTTCTTCAACTGAGGGTAATTGCCCCAATAGGGTAATTTGGACATGTCCTAAGGGACATGGAATGATTTTTAATTGATGTTTGTAAGGCTAGGATACAGATGCGACTACCACTGTTTGTGTAAGACAGCAGAGTCTGTTATTGGTTGGGGAGTGTGTTCATGACTTTATTTGAGGCTGGGAAAAGGAATAATTGGGTTGAACATCTAAGAAGCTCTAAGGGACATGTAGTAAATGTTATCCCATTGCAATCAATGAGTAGGAAACAAAAAGGGTGAGGGGGAGAGCCCTTCCTCTGCCCATCCTCAGTGGAACACAAATTGTTACCACAAAATGAAGCTGGTTGGACACGATTTACCCTTTCAAAATGCTTTGCAGGATGATCTGATGGAGGACCTCTCATAAGACCTTAAACAGTTCCCCATTTAAAGAGGGGGAAAAATGTTTGGCCGTCAAATCTGGGTTAGTTTCCTTAGAAATGACAGAGGAGGGAGGTTACACAGCTTCTGAGTTCTTTCTGATCCCGCTTGAGGTTTATTGTCTCATATGATGCTGCCATGACATATGGATATGACCAGCACAATATAGGAATTAGAAGTCATTTAGGCCCTAACAGCCCGCCCCCCTCCCCCGCAAAAAAGAGTTACTTTGTTCAGCATGTTTATTTAATAAATAATTTTTGCAAGAAGAGGAGAAAAAAAAAATAGAGTGCCTTCATAGGGCTCTCCAAAATCTCTGAGCTTTCAAATAATTCAGACAGGAAGTAAATTATGGAATGCCAACAAAGAGAGAAAAAAAGATAATGGCTTGTTGAACCTGCCTTGCTAATTTACAAAGAGCAGATGAGTCTCTGTTTTCCCTTCACAAAATTCCTTGCATAGATTGCCATTGTGTATTGGCTACATAAAAGAAACATGTGGAGCGTAGGCTTAGGGTAAACATGTGAATGAATGTTTTTTTCATTCGTTATGCAATGGCAATAACAATATTGCACATCTGCTGTCAGGGATCCCTATGCAGAACATTTCCAGAAAGCTTTAAATACCAGACCTGATAATATTATGATCAGGATGCTGTGCTTTTTCCCCCCGTTGCTTTTATTTATGGGAGCAGCCAGGCATGGCAAAGAACATATTTGGAAATGAGGTTATTCTTATTTCATTTAACAAATGATGGGATTTTATAGTGGGGGTGGAGGTGGAGGAAGAATTTACTTTGAAGGCTTTCTGAGTTTCACAGGAGACTTTCACTATCTAGTACCCTCCCAGATATTCTGGGCCTAGTGTTTTCCAATGTCTACTTTGATTGTATTTCCAGGAGTCACTGTTAGAACATATCTGAAAGCCTGCACAAGGTGTTACCCTGAAGAATTCCTGATAAAGAATAAATGTAGTGTTGGAGGTTACAGAGGTTTTCAGCTTACTAACAACTGGGATGAGGAAGGAGAGGACCTTCTCACTGGACTACACTACACTTCCCAACATCCCTGAATGTTGTTTATTCTGGATAGGTTGCCAGAAGATAAAGGCAGAACATCTGGCGGGCCATAGAGTCAGTACTCTTGCTCTGTATGTGGAACTTGTAGAAGATGTCTACCTGTCAATGATGATGACAATTTTTTTGTGCCACAGTGACTTGGTTTGTGGCACCTCCTTGCTATGGGCTCTACAGAGAGTCAACTCCTTTGTGAATGAATGAATGAATGAATGAATGAATGAATGAATGAATGAATGAATGAGTGAATTGAGAATTCATTATGGTCGATGGTCAATACAGTTGACCTCATTGATAGTCCTTTGGAGTCTAGATATCTTTTGAGCCCAGTTCTGCACTGGTATCAAATAATTATGCTTTGATCTTGCAATTGGGGAGATTTATTTTATATATATTTAGTGTTCTGTACCAGCCTGCTACCGGCCCTGCAGAAAAGGTAGGGACAACCCCTTTACAAACGGCAAGAGGCTGGAATTATGCCTGCCAAATTTATAGCTACAAAAACAAACAAGACACGAACCAAGAAACAGGAGCTTTAAGAAACACGAACTATCCAAGCGGTTGCCTTCAGCAAACCAGCCCTCCCCACACATTCCCCTTATATAGAGTTCAGGGCGTGGCTTCTCTCTGCCTCCTTCCGAGAAGCCCCATTGCCTTCTTCTGTTTACTCCTAATTGACTGCCTCCTGCGTTGGGCGTCCTTGAACAGGGCCAGCTGTGGGTCATCTTCATCCACGCTGTCAGGCTCACACAGCTGGGTCTCTGTGGTGACCAAGTGGGAGGGGCCTGGCTGAGGGCTCTCATCAGCAAGATCTTCAACCCCCTCAGCTAGGTCTTCAACACCCCCCTCCTCCTCCTCTGAGTCATCCGACCCAACTGCCGAACCCACAGGCTGACCCTGAATCACAACATTTAGAGACTGCTTTCTGAAATGTTGTAACTTGTCTCCAGGTTGGAATGTTTGACTTCTAAAGCTTGTAGTTATAAAACACTATAGTTACCACAAATATACGTTAAAATCCGATAGAAAAATAAACGATGACCTTATGTGAGAATCAGACTTCTTTTTGGATGAGTGACTCCAGGGCAACTTTACTTTTAATCATTAGATTTGTATCTTGCCTTTTTTCCTGCAGTTTAAGATAGCAGACATGTGGGTCCTTGCTTCCATATTCCCCCATAACAATCCCATGAACTTTGTTGGACTAAAAGAAAGTGATTAATCACAAGTTACTCAGCAAACCTCTGTAACTGAGAGTAGACCTGAATATGGGTTTCTTTGGTGGCAATCCAACACCTTAAGCAATACACCACACTGTTGTTTTGGCTCCCTAGCATATTGTTGCTCTTTAAAAACAATGTCATCTCTTCCCATCTTCTGAGAGATACATTTTTAGCAGAGGAGAGACCAACTGTGCAAAACATAAAGGGTGCATTTCACACATAACCAAGAAACTGTAGCACATTTCAGGCATCAAAATGTCAAGATATGACTGAGAGATGACCATAAGGTTCTATACCACTAGCATATTCAGATAAACCTGGTGACATTTTCCTTGTAGTCCTTCCCTTTTGACATGGGGAAGAGATGAGTGAGAAGGCAGAGCCGCAGTTATATCTCTTCCTCTTTCCCCTCCATAGCTTGAAATGTAAAACAATAGCAAAACCAGTTGTAGAAATAAATTGTAACAGATGAAGGCTCTCCACCAATATCTCCAGATGAACAAGCCACTTTCAAGAAAACAACTGCCACAAATTCAGTATATTTGCAAGTGGGGTTCAAAATAGGAAATGATATTTTTATTTATTTATTTATTTTTTAATTCCATTTATATCCTGCCCTTCTCCGAAGACTCAGGGCGGCTTACAAGCTTAGCAGTAGCCTTCATTCTATGTATATGCCTGCTTGTTCGGGCTTTCATACAAACCCCAAGCGGCATTATTACAAAGTCAGCTTATTGCCCCCAACAATCTGGGTCCCCATTTTACCTACCTCGGAAGGATGGAAGGCTGAGTCAACCTTGAGCCTGGTGGGATGCGAACCTGCACTAATTGCAGGCAGCTGGTGTTACTTAAGGAGGCATTAGCCCACTGCTCCACCAAGGCTCTTTTATTTTTATTTTATTTTTTAAAAAAACAACTTCTTAGAGGAGGTATATATATGCAACAATATAAAGCTTTCCCATATATGGTACTAATGGAGTATTCCTAATGAAATGTTATGATTTGCTGTACTTGAATCTATTAATGCTGTAACATTTTAAACCTTGTCATCTGTGTTCTAGGGCAGCTCCTGCAATAACCTAGCTAATACATTATTTTTCTCTTCATTAAAAAGCTTTTTTTTATTCCTTTTGTGCAGAATTATTATTTCAGAACACAGTATAGGCTATCCCATGACTTAGAAAGACTGGCTTATAAGCAGTTTAGAGGCTTACTTAGTGTTCATTTAAGTATTACAGGAAATAATGTTTTGAAGAGGCTCCATCTTTTATCTTTAGTTAAACCCACCCCAGAAGCAGCTTCATTGGTTAAAAGTCAAAGAGGGAGAAAGATGAAGAAATAATATGGTTAGACGTATATTTAATCTGGCTATTCTGTTTCAACCAAAGCCATTACATACCATACTAAGTCAAAATGTTCACGAATAAAGACAAATATACATGTCCCAGGATAATGTTGAAGGATCCAATCTGGGTTAGTTACCGAGACCAGTTACTGAGATTCTGGTGTGATAGACATTCCCTGATGATTAGCTCCAGCGTGAATCCAAAAGCTCAGAAGATTAAACCTCTGGTCTCGGTAACTAACCCAGATTAGATATTCAAAATGTTCAGTTAGTGAGACCATGGTGCCATCTTACTCTCTCATATGGAGTGTTGAACAAAATTCATTGGCTTCCGATGCCATGCTCATTCAGAGTGGTAAACTTGCTGTGAGTTCCAAATTCCAGTCCCCACAAACCCCAGCTGGCCACCATCCCAATTCTGCATGACATAGTAAGTTGTATGCCATGAAGTTAAGTTGACGTCACACAAGTTTACTAATTTAGAGCTACCAGATCTAGGCTGTAAGTAACTGGATGACCGTTAGTTGACAGCCGTAAAATCATCTAGATTTTGCAGCCCAGATCTGATAGTCTCAATTATTTTGATTTTCAGCATCATTTTCCCATTGCAGGGTTTTCATATCATCAGTTGGTGAATTCTGAAGGGACGTAATTTCTGTTTTTCTGAAGCAATGATGATTAGATGACTCTACAAAATCCTATAGGTTGCTTGTGGGATGAAATGAACTCAGCCAAGTTTGACTACTAATTCTAAGGGTTTATCCTAATATTGTTTTTTAACAGCTTGTTTGTTCATAGGGGTTGTTACATTCCCAGTGTAAAAATTTATACCGCAGTCCAGTATATTACTTATTTTAATGCAGTGCTTTCTGAGGTATGTATTAGATGAAACAGAAGTATTTCCATAATGCCTGGAGAAAAGGAGACTCCTTTACTTATTAATATTCAGCTCTTCTTTAAGTATTTCATTGCCATATCAGTTTGCCTCACTGATGAGTCAGCAAAAAGATGTAACAATTAGCTTTAATGCTCTGCAATATATTTTCCTTCTTGTGGGTGGAAGACTGTGCTATATCCATTCTAAATAGTTCTTTTACCCAGAAACCAGTCTACTGGTTCTTCCTCTTTTCTAATCAAGCATTCAATATTCATGACATCAGAGATGCAATCTATTTTGCAATATGACAGTTGTATGCCAAACATATCATTATCTGCCTTGTGAGTGTTCCTTAATTGTCTGTTTAAACATCACATATTAGTATGCAGAGATAATGACCTCATATAGAGAATTGCTTACTCACACCTGCATAAACTTACAGTATATATACTTGCATGGCTTGCACCCTTACGTGCACATGTATGTATATACTCCCACAACCTACACACAGAAAACTAGGGAATAATTTTCCTTTCATGAATTCAAGGTTCTAAGTGAATTACACCAAGGATGGACTCAACCTCAGAGACATGGATTTATATTTCACTTCTTCTGGGCTATTTGTACTGAGTGTGCTTGGGCTAAGTGTGCTCTGTCTCATTAATTTCAGCTCATCACCTTTAAAAGGGAATGCTAATGGCCTTCCTCAATTCCACTGTGTAAGGCTGGCCCTGTTTATGTTTAGAATGTGGAAAAAATTAAATTTAAATTTCTGGGAGTCTACCTCTGCAAAGATCTGACCTGGAAAGTTAATACAACCCAGGTGGCCAGAAAGGCCCAACAGAGGCTTCACTTTCTCAGAGTCTTGCGGAAGAACAGGGTAGAACAATGGCTAATGACCCTCTTTTACCAGTCTACTATAGAGAGCATCCTCTTGTATGGTATTGTGGTTTGGTATGCTGGTCTGACAGCCGCGGATAGGAAAGTATTACATCAACAGGGCTCATTGCCTTGGAAGAGTGAGGAAAATTTTCAGGGATGACTCATACCCTGGACGGTATCTCTTTACTCTCCTACCACCTGGTAGGAGATATAGGAGTATAGCCAGCCGCACCAATAGGCTGAAAAACAGATTTTATCCATGGGCTGTTAGGCTTTTGAATGGGAAATAACTTTTGTGAATTTTATGCAGAATTGACTCGGGAGGCCGGTGTGTGGTGTAGTTGGTTCACATGGTGTAGTAAGATGGAGGGTTTGTTGTCACTGTGTGTTGGGGGGTGGGAGCACAAAGGGAGGCTCAGCTAATCTCAATGCACACATAGTTGTACTTTGACAATAAAGGTTCATTTCAAAATGTGCAACATATATTGAGTGTCATCATGAAACTGTCTGCTTGGGATCATCCCTCTCCATTGAAATTCATCCATCCCTTCCTGGCTCAACCCTTCTGAGGATAATCATGCAAGACAGGGGGGAAAAAAACCATACACCCAGGGGAAATTATGAGGGCTTTCCCCCCCTCAAGATCTGTCATCATAAAAGACCTGTAATCTTCCTTCTTTACATGTTAAGAATGAAAAAATTAAGAGCGGGCAAGTTGGAGGGATGCTAGCTTCTTCGATCTTAACTTTCTTATTTTCTTGGTAGGATCTTTATACTTTTTTACTGTCCTGTTTTTTTTTTTAAAAAATCACAGCACTTTACAGTTATGATAAATAAACATAATAAAATGTATCATAAATGCAGTTACAAATCTTTAAAGAATGATTAATTAAACCGACCCTTTCAAATGAGTAAACCGCGATTAAGGCAGCTTCTAAAATGGAGAGGCGGCCAGGATGAACCAATAAATATTTTGGGAGAAGCCTTCCAAAACGGGGGAGTCTTCCACCATTTCTCCCACACAGAGACAAACTGGGGAGGAACGGTGGTCACAAGCACAGTGAGAGGGTTAACCTTTCTGAGACAAGCTGCTCTCTGGCTTTTCATAATGTTGAATTGCCAGAGGAAGGGAAAAGAGAAAGGAGGTAAATGGAGCAACTTCACAGGTGGCAAATAGCCCTTCATCTGAAGGTTCCCTGTCCTTGTCAGTATACTGAATCAAGCCAAGTGCTTTATAAACAAAGGCCAAGGTTAAGGTTATTGGCAATGGTCAGGGGTAGGCAACCTCAGCTCTTTTATGACTCATGGACTTCAACTCCCAGAATTCCTGAGTCAGGAATTCTGGGAGTTGAAGTCCATGAGTCATAAAAGAGCCGAGGTTGCCTACCCCTGGCAATGGTGGTGAAGTTAGCTACTGTATATGTATCTCTTGGTTTCACAGTTTAAGGTGTACAGTGTGTAATACAAGTTGGTGCACATCTATCCCTAGTCTGATGGCCTGGCATAAATCAACTGTCAATTGAGAGCATCCTCCCAACTTAGAGTACAGTGTTGATTCTGAACTTGAGTAAACTTCTGGGGTCCATTTTGTTTCCAATAGGAAAAAAATAATAATCCAAAGTTTAACGTTCTCAGGAGAGGTAAAATCAAAGCAGCAGTTAATGCCTGTTGATCTCCTTATCTTTCATTTTCATGCCGGGCTTAATATTTGTTTGCCCAGTGGACATGGCTATAGTGAAGATAACAACAGAAGCTAAAGCTAGCCACAAAAATGGCTTGTGTTGTAATGCTCAGGAAACTGGTATCTTGTCACCATAGCAGCATGCATGTCACATGGCTTTTATAACCTTCCCCTCCCAATGTTCATGCTTTCAGATGGCTCCTATGCCCCTCACCATTTGGAGACCTGTCTGTCAAAGAAAATGGGGAATTAATTAAGGCCCAGACTAATTTAGTTATTCTAAATGTCAACTTCCTGCTGTATTAGTGGTGAGAAATTTGAATGCTTAAATTAGCTGCCTCTTGTAACCTAGCTGTCTATAGGATTGGTTTGTCTTTTTGTTTTTGGTTTTCTTGCACGTTAAGTAATATTGTCAATGAACATATCTCAGAGGATCTATACTGTAGGTATTTAATTATAATAACATATTCCTCAAACAGGGTGTCTTCCATACCATGGACTTTAACTTTAACCATCTTGGCTGGAAAATTCTGTGCTCTATACTGTAGATCTGGAGTATGCCCAGGTTGGTGGAAGCTGGAATATGGAGTATTGGTACAAGAGAGATTTTCTAGGTCTCTAATATACAGTTGTATCTGAAGAGCGCTGTTGGCTAGAGTGAGTTAGAAAGGACTGATCCACCACCTACCTCTAATGTTGGATTTTTTTAATTTTTTATTTATTTTAATTCCATTTATAGCCCGCCCTTCTCCGAAGACTCAGGGCGGCTTACAAGCTTCTATGTATATGCCTGCTTATTAGGGCTTTCACACAAACCCCAAGCGGCATTATTACAAAGTCAGCTTATTGCCCCCAACAATCTGGGTCCTCATTTTACCTACCTCGGAAGGATGGAAGGCTGAGTCAACCTTGACCCTGGTGGGATGCGAACCTGCACTAATTGCAGGCAGCTGGTGTTACTTAAGGAGGCATTAGCCCACTGCTCCACCAAGGATGGAAATACTGTTGATTAGAGACCAACTGTGGGAAGGCTCCTGTTGTATCCTGATGGCCAGTTACTTCTTGAAGTAACAAGCAAACATTTGAAAATGAGCAGTTCCAAAGGCAGGACATTAGAGGAATCACTTCTGCAGCTGCTGTATACAGATCCACACCATTCTCCAAGTACAGCCTCATCCAGCTCCAACTCACATCCCTTGAAGTTAGGGAGTTGAAGGAGTTAAAATTTCAGAACAAATACATGTTAATTTCCAAGGTTCCAAAATTATATTCAGCACCGAAGTTATACATAATCCTGTGTATTTTATATTTTCTCTTTTAGAAGAGAGAAAGTCCAGAAAATGTCCCTTTACAGTTACGGAAATCCTTCTGATTGTGAGTGGTGCATGTCTTTAGTACGTTCACCAATTAAACCCTGACCATGAATCTGAAGTTGTTTAATAATTATATTAGCCAACCAGAATATTTTTTAAAGTTTGAACATATCCAGGGAATATTTGTTAACAAGGAGCCATCAAGTTAATGCCTAGTGGCTCTTCTATTATTGTCCTAGGAATATCCTTAACCACCATGAAACTGTCATTTCCTTCTTCCTCAGGATTAAGATAAGGTAAGAAAAGACAAGACAAGACAAGGATAAGGATAAGGATAAGGATAAGGATAAGGATAAAGATAAAGATAAAGATAAAGATGATAAGATAAGATAAGATAAGATAAGATAAGATAAGATAAGATAAGATAAGATAAAATAAGATAAAATAAGATAAAGATAAAGATAAAAAAAATAAATGGAATTAAATAAAGATAAAGATAAAGATAAAAATAAAGATAAAAATAAAAATAAAGATAAAGATAAAGATAAAGATAAAGATAACCTTTATTGCCATTTTTTCCTGTGGGAACAATGGCATGCATTAAAAATGAAATTTAGTTGCTTCCTCTCAAAGTGTACACATACATAATAAACATTTAAAACATACTATATACAACATAGGTATAGACCTACACCCTTACATATAAGTAACATAAATATTATTCATTAATATCTTCTTTACTACTCCAGAAGACAGACCATTTTCACCTTGAACCAAACCAAACAAAATGATCTACCTATCTAACATTGTCACCATCAAAAATTCACTAAATTGGCAGTATTCTTTGCTTTCTTTATATGTAACATTATACTAGATTTGTCACTTTCCATGTTTATTCTGATAATGACCCAAGTCGTGCTTACTTTTGGCTAATAACATGCTGCGTATCTCACATTGTCACTCTTTGGGCTCCTGTTTCGATTCCAGCTGTCATCTCTTCCAGTCAGCTATTCTTACAATATATTTGGTAATCATGCATGCAGCAAACTTCAGTGATGCCAAAATGGTTCCATCAGATATTGTCATTATGTATTTGTATCCTGCTGTAAGAAAACAAGTTGTGGCATTTGTGTGAGGAAGTCATCACTTGTCTTTGTCGGGCCCCTGTTGCTTCTCCCTGCAGGCAGCCATGATATTCAGAATGTAATCTGCACCGATATGGTGACAAAATGCATCTTTGACTCTTTCTTGTGTTCTAAATCTTTCAAATTCTCCAAACTCAGTTCTTATAACCACTTCTTGTTCATTGTAAGGTCAGGGATTAGCTATGTCGCCTCCTGTTCCTCTACCTTTTCTGAAAATTGCCAGTTCCCTGGGCATTTCTTTTTCA
The DNA here is from genome assembly GCF_964194415.1 of Vipera berus. Taxonomy (NCBI): domain Eukaryota; kingdom Metazoa; phylum Chordata; class Lepidosauria; order Squamata; family Viperidae; genus Vipera; species Vipera berus. The sequence continues at coordinate 165,816,264 of NC_138202.1, forward strand.
ATCCAATTGACTATTCTTCTCAAGAAGATCTTAAATAAAACATTGCTTACCTGAAGAATCAGTACAATAGTTTGGTAATTTGCACATTCTCTTCCATCTCCTTCTCTGGTATAGGTATATGCACCTATTTTTTTCCAATCTGTGAGCCACACACTCTTATTCGATATTTGTTAAGTAGAGATGTTAGCACTTTAAGTGCCTCTTCTCCTGCAGCTTCCAACAATTTAGCCCGCATTTCATCTGCACCTGGTGCCTTCTTATTTGTCAGATGGTCTATTGCCTGCTGTGCCTCAATTTCTGCTGGAAGAGATTCATGAATGTATTCACTCTATGCAAATGTTTCTGAAATGCTATAATTCTGTTTATACAGGATTTCAGCAGGGTTTTTTTGCTATCTTCATTTGCCTCTATTAGATCTCTTGTATGATTATTCTTGAGTACTCCTACTTTAGCTGTAAATTTCCTGATGATTTTTTTGTTCTTCTTAATCTTTCTTTCGTGTTATTTTCCTTTATGTGTTCATTTTCTTAACTTGAGATATTTTTTTTTCTTATCCTTTCTTGTTAGAGGCTGGAAGTCTGCATTCTGTCACATTTCTTTTTTCTTACCGAAGAATTTAATTTTCAATTTTCTTTTGGCTACCATGATAGCTTGTTCTGAAAACCACTTGTTTGAAATTTCAGGAACATGCATTTTTTTCTGCTTGGTGTACACAATATATCTTACCTATTCTGGTAGCTCCTGAAGTTGCTTAATGGGCATTAATATTTAAGAAACAATAAACGTTCATGAATGAAACATTGAAAAGTTGAGAGAAGCTCAGAACTCAACATAAAATGGACAGCTATATGTTTTAAATGAATAGATAAAAGAAATATCTTGTGTACATTAATTTTATGTCTGATTGTATGTCGTCCATGTCATATCTGACATACCTAAGCTATTTAATTTTCTAAGTTTAATTCACATGTTGGATACAAATAATTCATTGCTTTATAGTCTGCACCTGAAATAACCTGGGTTTCTTGGACTGTATATCTTTTTTATATATAATACATCTGACTTGTCTCTGGAGTTGTACAACTGGTAAATATTTAGCTGAAGAGTCTACATTTATGTTGATTGAAGTAGGGGATGGCAACAAAATAATTCCCTTTAAAAATTAACTTAAACTATCCTCTGCACTGTTGCAAATCCAAGTCTACCTGTAATCCCAGGTTCTTTGATTTCTTCCAAGAATTTTTTTTAATTCAAAAGGCCAATAAATATATTGTGTCTCTTCCTAATGTTGCTTTTAGTGTCTGTGCATATACACACAGTGAGTATATATGTATATGTATATAATATGTGTGTATCTATGTATTGGGTGGAGCACCCAGTCTACTAAATATAAAGCAGTCTGTTTTCCATTTCGTTCTAGTCTAGGAACATCTTTTGCAGGCAGACGTCACTACTGTGAACACTGTAAATTCAAAATTTTGTGACTGACAAAGAGTTAAAGGGAGACTAGTATAGCTATTTCAAGCTCTTTAGCTCTCATCAGCTAGTCTTACCCCTCTGGGATTCGAACCTGGGCAGCTTGCATGTTAGGGAGGTGTATTAACCTTTAGGCCACAGGCTCCCCCTCACTCCTGTCAGTAGAGGCCAGGGAGGATATCTATCTATCTATGTGCTGGGTGGAGCACCCAGTCTACCAAATAAAGCAGTCTGTTCTGGTTTTGCTCCAGTCTACTGTGAACATTGTAAATTCAAACTTTTGTGACTGACAAAGAGTTCAAGGGAGACTAGTATCTTATGAACTCCTCATGTGATGCACCTGTCTGAAGCATTTATGGGCAATCTCAAGTCTTCTCCTTATCCAGAGAGTTATGACAAAGAGCTGGTCCATTCATCAGCTCTCCATTTGGCTATGGTTGTTGGCTCTGCTTTTAGTAGAGCCACGGTCAATTTGCCATAACTTCAACAAAGTCCTTTGATTCTTTCTATATGTCTGTTAAAGTGAAGTGTTCACTTCCCTTTTCTCCCTCTGAGGGAATCACCCTGCTCCCTGAGACAGTTTAGTGGGAAAAGACACACAAAGAAACCAGTTAATATCTTTATAATTAAAAGGTATATAGAGATAACAAGCCAAGGCTGTGACGTGGACAATTTTCCTATATTGGATTGACAAAAGAGGCTTGTTACAGATTTGAAGAATCTTTTGAGAATGTAGAAAGGAAAGTTAAAAGAAATCAAGTTCTGGGACATTATTTGAAGGGATTAAATATCAAGATTGTTAAAGAAATTAATTTGATGTTGAATTTGATAACAGCTGCGAGGTTATTGGTAGGGCAATATTGGAAGAAGGATTGTCTGCCTACTATAGAGGAGTGGACGCTTAAAGTGTCAAATCTAGCAGAAATGGCTAAGATTTCTGCTTACTTGAAAGATTATTCACAAGAGAGATACATTTCGGTTTGGAGAAGATGGATAGATTATATTCAGAAAAAATATGGGACTAAAAAGTTCCATTTAGCTTATGAGTAAATTTTAGATTGTTATTGTTATAAATTAAAAAAAACTTTTTTTTTAGAATTTGGGTATTTTAGAATGTTGGTAATTATGTTAAAGGCGGGTTAAAGTGTATTATGTATTTGGTTTTTTATATAGTTGATTAATGTTAGTTAGATTATGATTACTATATATTTGTAACCCTGTAACCAGCTTTCCCCTTCATGGATTACTGCCTTGTCGTGGCGAAGGGGCTTGCGTAAGTCAATGAAGCTATGAGCTATGCCGTGCAGGGCCACCCAAGATGGAAAGGTCATAGCAGAGAGTTCTGACAAAACGTGATCCACTGGAGAAGGAAATGGCAAACCACTCCAGTATCTTTGCCATGAAAACCCTATGGACAGTACTAAAAGGCAAAACGATATGACGCTGGAAGATGAGCCCCTCAGGTCGGAAGGCGTCCAATATGCTACTGGGGAAGAGCAGAGGACTAGTACTAGTAGCGCCAGAAAGAATGAAGCGACTGGGCCAAAGCCGAAAGGACGCTCAGCTGTGGATATGTCTGGTGGTGAAAGGAAAGTCCGATGCTGTAAAGATTTTTTCTCCATAGGAACCTGGAATGTAAGATCCATGAATCAAGGAAAGCTGGACATGGTCAAACAAGAGATGACAAGACTAAACATTGACATCTTAGGTATCAGCGAACTAAAATGGACAGGAATGGGTGAATTTAATTCAGATGACCATCAGGTATACTACTGCGGGCAAGAATCCCTCAGAAGAAATGGAGTAGCCTTCATAGTCAATAAAAAAATAGGAAAAGCAATACTGGGATAGAATCCTCAAAATGACAGAATGATCTCAGTTCGAATCCAAGGCAAACCATTCAATATCACAGTAGTCCAAGTCTATGCCCCAACCACCAGTGCTGAAGAGGATGAAATTGACCAGTTCTATGAAGCCCTACAGCACCTTATAGAACTAACACCCAAAAATGATGTCCTTATCATCATGGGGGATTGGAATGCTAAAGTAGGAAGCCAAAAGATAACGGGAATAACAGGCAAGTTTGGCCTTGGAGTACAAAATGAAGCAGGGCACAGGCTGATAGAATTTTGTCAAGAGAATCCGATGGTCATAGCAAACACTCTTTTCCAACAACCCAAGAGACGGCTTTACACATGGACATCACCAGACGGTCAACACAGAAATCAGATTGACTATATGCTCTGCAGCCAAAGATGGAAAAGCTCTATACAGTCAGTAAAAACAAGACCAGGAGCTGACTGTGGCTCAGACCATGAGCTTCTTGTTGCAAAGTTTAGGCTTAAATTAAAGAAAGTAGGGAAAAGCGCTAGGCCAGTCAGGTATGAATTAAATCATATCCCTGTTGAATATACAGTAGAGGTGACAAATAGATTTAAGGAATTAGATCTGATAGACAGAGTGCCTGAAGAACTATGGACAGAGGTTCGCAACATTGTACAACAGGTAGCAACCAAAACCATCCCAAAGAAAAAGTAATGCAAGAAAGCAAAATGGCTGTCTGAGGAAGCTTTGCAAATAGCTGAGGAAAGGAGGGAAGCGAAAGGCAAGGGAGAAAAAGAAAGATACGCCCAATTAAATGCAGAATTCCAAAGAATAGCTAGAAGAGATAAGAATGCCTTCTTAAATGAACAATGCAAAGAAATAGAAGAAAACAATAGAATAGGGAGGACCAGAGATCTTTTCAAGAAAATTGGAGAGATGAAAGGAACGTTTCATGCAAAAATGGGCATGATAAAGGACCAAAATGGCAGGGACCTAACAGAGGCAGAAGAGATTAAGAAGAGGTGGCAAAATTACACAGAAGAACTATACAAGAATGAGCTTAACGTCCCTGATAATCACAATGAGGTGGTCACTGACCTCGAGCCAGACATCCTAGAATGTGAAGTGAAGTGGGCCTTAGAAAAGCTGAACAACAACAAAGCTAGTGGAGGTGACAGTATTCCAGCTGAGCTATTCAAAATCTTAAAAGACGATGCAGTAAAAGTGCTACACTCAATTTGCCAGCAAATTTAGAAAACTCAACAGTGGCCACAGGATTGGAAAAGATCAGTTTACATTCCAATTCCAAAGAAAGGCAGTGCCAAAGAATGTTCAAACTATCGCACCATTGCACTCATTTCTCATGCTAGTAAAGTTATGCTTAAAATCCTACAAGCTAGACTCCAGCAGTATGTGGATCGAGAACTACCAGAAGTACAGGCAGGATTTCGAAGAGGCAGAGGAACTAGAGATCAAATAGCCAACATACGTTGGATCATGGAGAAAGCTAGAGAGTTCCAGAAAAACATCTACTTCTGCTTCATTGACTATGCTAAAGCCTTTGATTGTGTGGATCATAACAAACTCTGGCAAGTCCTTAAAGAGATGGGCATACCAGACCATCTTATTTGTCTCTTGAGAAATCTATATGCGGGCCAAGAAGCAACAGTGAGAACTGGACATGGAACCACTGATTGGTTCAAAATTGGGAAAGGAGTCCGGCAAGGCTATATACTGTCGCCTTGCCTATTTAACTTATATGCAGAGCACATCATGAGAAAGGCAGGGCTAGATGAATCAAAAGTTGGAATTAAGATTGCCGGAAGAAACATCAACAACCTAAGATATGCAGATGATACCACTCTAATGGCAGAAAGTGAAGAAGAACTAAAGAGCCTCTTGTTGCGGGTGAAGAAGGAGAGTGCAAAAGTTGGGTTGAAACTAAACATTAAGAAAACCAAGATCATGGCATCTGGCCCTCTCAATTCCTGGCAAATAGATGGGGAAGAAATGGAGGTAGTGACAGATTTTATTTTCCTGGGCTCCAAGATCACTGCAGATGGGGACTGTAGCCAAGAAATTAAAAGACGCTTGCTCCTTGGGAGGAAAGCCATGGCAAATCTAGACAGCACACTAAAAAGCAGAGACATCACCCTGTCAACAAAAGTGTGTATAGTCAAGGCTATGGTCTTCCCAGTTGCAATGTATGGCAGTGAAAGCTGGACCATAAGAAAGGCTGAGTGCCAAAGAATTGAAGCCTTTGAACTATGGTGCTGGAGAAGACTCCTGCGAGTCCCTTGGACTGCAAGGCGATCAAACCGGTCAGTCCTAGAGGAGATCAACCCTGACTGCTCTTTAGAAGGCCAGATGCTGGAGCTAAAACTCAAATACTTTGGCCACCTAATGAGAAGGAAGGACTCACTGGAGAAGAGCCTAATGCTGGGAAAGATCGAGGGCAATAGAAGAAGGGGAGGACAGAGAATGAGGTGGCTGGATGGAGTCACTGAAGCAGTAGGTGTGAGCCTAGATGGACTCCAGAAGATGGTAGAGGACAGGAAGGCCTGGAGGAACATTGTCCATAGGGTCGCGATGGGTCGGACACGACTTCGCAACTAACAACAACAACAACAACCAGCTTTGGGAAGTGGGGGTTGGGGGGGTTGGGAAGGGGATAATTTTGTAACTTTTTATAAAACTTTTCAATAAAAAAAAAGATTGTTAAAAGTAAAAAGAAGGAATATAAAGTTGGTTTACTTGTTGAAGGTTTTCTCTCTTTTTTTCTTTTCTGCACCTATATTTTTCTTTTTTTGTTTCAGTTTTCACTATTGTAATTGTAGTTTTTAATAAAAAAGTGCTATTATATTCACATCCCAGTTTAAGGAAAAGAATAGCATTGAAGTTTTGCACAGATGCTTTTGTAATTGAAAAAACAATATTTAGTATAAAAAAAACAATATGCAACCCAGAAATAACATGGGAAATGATCAAGTTCTTGTATTTGGATGTTCCCACCCAGCTTTTCAGGCAGATGAATAGACAGAATGACAATCATTGTAATGAAAATATAAATTCATTTTCCCTCTGGACAGCAATATCTTTAATAATCCATTTCAGATTTTTTTCCCTCTGCCTCTTTTATTAAAATGAGGGTAAAAGATGGATTATCAATCTTTATCATTGCTTCTTTAATCTAGCATTATTCAGGAGAATACGGGATCAGTCATATATATAATCTTAGAAGATGGTTAGGTACCTGGGAGACTGGAAGCTATATATTGAGTTTATTTATAATGTTTGCTATGGGAAAAATCTATATTGCAGTATAACAGATATTCATTATATCTGCTTTTGCATCTGGTAGGATCCATAATGCATACACAGCATGTTGTATTCAAGTTCTTCCTATTTATGTGCCAGCATCATAGCTTTTATATTAGAAAATCAGAGTTTCATTATATTTCATCTTCCAACTATCTTATTAATGTATGTTAGCCTAGGTAATTTCTGCAGTGCTCAAATTGGTTGTACTGTGCCTGCATTATTGGAATGACCAAATGTGAGTGTTCCTCAGGGACTATAACCACAGTGTTTTTGGAGGAGCCTTTTGCCTACTACAAATAGGAAATTTACTGAACACATAACAGTTCTTCTGTTGCCATTTGTCTCTCAATTCAGTTGTTGTAAAAAGCCTGGTTGTTAACTTGATTTGATGTTTCTTTATGTTCTCAGCAGCCCAGAATTACATGATGGTGAGATTAGTGGTATATAAATTTAATAAATATAAACAAACAAATAAACCAAAAGATAAGTAAAAGGTAAAGGTTCCCCCGCACATGTGTGCTAGTCGTTTCCGACTCTAGGGGCTGGTGCTCATCTCCGTTTCAAAGCCGAAGAGCCAGCGCTTGTCCGAGGACGTCTCCGTGGTCATGTGGCCGGCATGACTAGACGCCAAAGGCGCACGGAACACTGTTACCTTCCCACCGTAGTGGTCCCTATTTTTCTACTTGCATTTTTATGTGCTTTTGAACTGCTAGGTTGGCAGAAGGATGACTATTGTAACAAATTGTTCATTTCAAATGGCAAAGGAAATAACTGGGAGATTTTTTTAGATTGCAATTCCCAATCAAAATAAGCTGTTTGGAGTTATTTTTTAACTTAAAATATTTGGACTGTCATTATACTCTCTGGGCAGTGCAATGTTTCAGTCTATATTTTGTTCTTCAAAATTAATGGTGGGAAATGAAGGAGTGCAGTGGTTCACAAGGTTTAGATGCTGGGCTGATGATCAGCAGGCTCATGTTCAAAACACAGTTGTTGCCACAGGACAGGATGAACTCTCATCACACACTCCAGTTCCTGCTGACCCTGCCGTTAGAAACCAGTGACTGCGAATAGATACATGGGTACCAATTTGATTGGCAACTTAATGGCGACACAAAAGTAGCCTCCAACTGGGCATCCTCATCACAACAGTGATGTCACCAGACAGTTGTGTGATTCAAATATGTGAACAACCAGTTCTCTGATGCCACTTCCAGAAGTCTATTCTGGGCCTGAGCAACAACAACAAAAAAAAGCTACCAGTTCTGCCGAAGTGGTGCAAACCGGTTGAATCCCACCACTGTCACCAGATGATTTCTTTCATCACAAAAGTGATTCGGTGCTTCCTACATGGAAGTATAGAATAATAGTGCGAAATAAAAGGGTTTGGCTCCCAGCTCCTTCCCCACCCATAATCCAAATAGAAATACAAATACCATAAAATCACTGCTTTTCTTACCAATTTGAATATTTTTGGGGTGTGTGTGGAATATGGCAGTTGTGTGTGTTGGACTGGAATCATGGATATCCTGGTTGGAGTCCATCCTCAGTCATGGAAGCTTACTGGGTGACTGGGCCTATCATTCTCTCTTAACTTAATCTTACTTCACAGGACTGTTATTGTGGAGAGAGAAAAAAGGAGGAAGGTGCATAAGTATTGCCCTGAAGGTCTTGAAGAAAAAGCAGAATACAAAATAGTTTGTTTTCTTATTTAATTTTATTTAGATGTTAATTAGACTCTTCCCTAGTATGACTAGATGGAGCAGTGAGTCACTTAACAGCTACTCTCCTTCCCCCTCTTCCCATAGTGTTATTTTATGAAGAAATGGAAATAATGTTTGCATTTTCTGTAGACGCATTATCTGCCTTTCTATACAGTGCTGTATAGAATCACTTGGACATTTTCTCTGCTTACTGGAGTCTCCATCATTTCATTCTGAAACAGTTCATTTTCACTCCATATTCCAGGGTCATCAGAATCTGGTGAAGAAGAGGGAGGCAATCAACTTCATTTGCAACCCTACAATGCCCTGACACTGCACTGCTGGAATTTGGCAACAAATTCAGCAGAGTTTGACAGTGCCTTATTCCACTCGGCTTTTTGTTCTTCAAACTTAATGATGGGAATTGGACTGGAATGTCTCCCAATCCCATCTCTGCTCAATAGCACCAGAAACAAAAATGGCATTTCATCGCTGCTTTTCTTGCCAATTTTGATAACATTCTTTAATAGTGGAGCTATTTAAAGTAGTGAATCAAAAAATTGAACAAAAATAGATTTCAGATTTATTTATTTTTGCATGTGGGCAGTTTATTGGTGGGATACAATCAGTTTACTTGCCTTTGGCTTCATGTTCTTATTTTTTTTTTAATCCCATTTATATCCCGCCCTTCTCCGAAGACTCAGGGTGGCTTACAATTTAAGCACAAATCAATGTGCTTAGCAGTAGCCTTCATTCTATGTATATGCCTGCTTATTAGGGCTTTCACACACACACACCCCAAGCGGCATTATTACAAAGTCAGCTTAATTGCCCCCAACAATCTGGGTCCTCATTTTACCTACCTCGGAAGGATGGAAGGCTGAGTCAACCTTGAGCCTGGTAGGACTCGAACCTGCACTAATTGCAGGCAGCTGGTGTTACTTAAGGAGGCATTAGCCCACTGCTCCACCAAGGCTCCTGACCATAAAGTTACAAAAAAGTAAAGGGCTGAATTTCAATCCCACCGGTTACATCACATTGTTAGATGGCACTCTGCAGAACCCGAGCATGCCAGGAATTTGGCCTCTGACACTTAAATAACCTGCCCCTCCCATAGGATTAATTTACTTTAACTCTGAATCTTAACTGCCAAAAAGGCATTCACTGAAATTACATGCGGTAACTTTGGTCTGATTAATTTGTCCAGCAGAAAAAAATAATTTATGTATATTTGGGATATCGGTACCAATGGCTGTATGGCCGCTTCTTTATCATTGGCAGCATATCATGAATGCCAGAAGCTTGAGTCTGACAGTGAGAAAGGGTTCTGTATTCTAATTCAGCATTGCCCAATCTTGCAACAGTGGATAGTGAACATCATTGTTAGAAGAGGATTTTGAGAGTGGGCAGTATTTTCAGAAGAATATATCCTTGGCCAATCAATGTTATATTTTTTTTAAAAAAAGAATGATGATATAGCAAAATGAACCACTCCATATTTACAAAAGGAAAATATATATATGATTATATGACTTGAATGTTTATAGAGGACAATTTGTTAAAAAAGGACTATATTTACAAAAACCCATTAATTAAAGGTGAACAGTTATAGTAAGGAATGCCTAGAGTTTGAAAAATTAAAGGAAGTGTTACTGAAGAGCCAGTTACTGAAAAAGGAGGATTAGATTAGTATTTCAAAGGTGGTCCTCAAAAAATTGTTAGCAGTATGACACATTAATGTTCAAGAATGGTTGGTATTGTGTACTGGGTTCTGGACTGCATGGCAAGGAAGAAACGGATGAGTACTGCATAACAGCTCTTTATTAGTGGTAGGCGCGTACTGAACAAAGGGGGTCACCTGGACCCCTTATATACCTAGCCAGGTATCACTCTGGCCAATCCATCTGTCTGAAATCTCCCGCCGAAAACCCTTCAGCCAATCCAACCACAGCACAGCGCCACCCAGTGGTTCTTGCAGAGCTGCTGCTCCTACCCCATACATAACAGTTGGGAGAGAAGCAGATTTTTATACTGTGGTGTTTGAGAAGTTAATTGTACATTCAAATTTATACAACATATACCAATAAAGGAAAACATCTTAAATAATTCTGAAAATATGCATATTGCTGCTTTTTCCTTCAGTGTTTGAATCCACCAAGTATGTCATCTGCATATCTCTTTCCAACAGGTCAATGTGTAGAATCCTCAACATTCTCAGAGTCACAGAATTTTTAGAGATACATGGAAAATGAGCGGAAGTAGAAACAAAATGGAGTATCTTGAAAAAGGTAGTGGATTGCCTGAAACAGTAGTATTCTTCATTATTGTGCTTTACAGATAGTCCTTGACTTATGATCACAACTGGGATTGGAATCTTGGTTGTTGATCAAAGCTGTCCTGAGGAAAGACATTATGTGACTCAGTCCTCCCAATTGCAGTCATTAAACGATCTCACAGGTTCTTCAGCAGACTCCCAGGTAAAGACAATAAGGTGCCACAAGGGGATGAGGGAAACCCTGAGAGGGTTTGAGATGGCGGAATGAGATGGGGGATTGCTGCAGTTGGTCCAAAGTCACTGTGGCCTGGGAGGCCTTGGTCTGCTCCCTGGTCCACCAGTACATGCAAAGCACTCTACTTAACTTTGCCATTTTTCTCCAACTACTGACAGACACATCCAGCCTATGCAAGCCGCAGTCTTATAATTAAGGCTGTCTCATGCCTTTCTCCAAGGCTTTGTAAACCTCCTTCCCCAAATTGTGCAATTTGGCAGACCAGGGAAACTGCTGAGGCTTCCCAGGCCACAGCAACTTTGCATGCGCTGATGGGCCGAGTGTGTGGCTGAGATGAAAAGAGTGATAAGTGAGTGGGGAGAGTTGCAACATCCGTAAGGTCATAAGTGCAGGTGGATTGCAAAGCACCAGAATTTTTATCTTGGGACCTCTGGGGCTCCGCAATTTTGGGTACAGGTCATAAATCCCTTCATTCAGCATCATTATAATTTCAAATGGCCATTGAATGAAGGGTCACAAATGGTAGATTATTTAATTTAATTTAATTTAATTTAATAATATTTATATACCGCCCTTCTCCCTGAGGACTCAGGGCGGTTCACAGGGCAGAGTAAAATACTAAATACAAACGTTAAAACAAGATTAAATAATTGCCCATATTAAAACAGTTGGAATCAAGTTCTAAAACCCCAAGTTAAAATTAAAACACAAGACTAAAAACCCCACCAATCCCCATCAGGCTAGGCCGGCTTGAACAAACAGAAACGTCTTGAGATCGCGACGAAAGGAGCGAAGATCGGGCGCCATCCGGAGCTCTACCGGTAGCTGATTCCACAGCTCCGGAGCGCCCACAGAGAAGGATCTCCCCCTGGGGACCACCAATCGACATTCTCTGATCGGTGGCACCCTGAGGAGGCCCTCTCTGTGGGAACGCACAGGGCGCAGGGAGCTTGATGCCGGCAGCAGATGTTCCCTAAGGTACTCCGGCCCCATGCCATGAAGGGCTTTAAACACTGTTACCAGTACCTTGAATCTCACCCGGAAGACAACTGGCAACCAATGCAGCTCACGGAGCAGCGGTGTAACGTGGGAGTATCGGGAGACTCCCAACACAACTCTCGCGGCTGCATTCTGTACCAGTTGGAGCTTCCGGGTGGTCCTCAAGGGCAGCCCCATGTAGAGAGCGTTGCAGTAGTCTAGACGAGAGGACACGAGCGCATGAGTGACCGTGCACAAATCATCCCGGCTAAGATAGGGCCGCAACTGGCGCACCAGGCGAACCTGGGCGAAGGCCCCCCTAGTCACAGCTCCTATATGGTCTTCCAGGGTGAGCCGTGAATCTAGGAGGACTCCCAAGTTGCGAGCCCTATCTACGGGGGGTAATAGTTCACCCCCCATAGCCAAAGGTGGAACATCCGAATAAACCCGGGATGAAGGTATGCAAAGCCACTCAGTCTTGTCGGGGTTGAGTTGGAGTCTGTTCCTCCCCATCCAGACCCGAACCGCCTCCAGGCACCGGGACATCACGTTGAGGGCATCACTGGGGTGGTTTGGGGTCGAAAGGAAAAGTTGGGTATCATCAGCGTACTGATGATACCCAACTCCAAAGCCACGAATGATCTCACCCAGCGGTTTCATGTAGATGTTGAACAGGAGAGGCGAGAGGACCGACCCCTGAGGAACTCCACAAATGAGAGACCTCGCGGTCGACCTCTGCCCTCCTGCCAACACCGACTGCGAACGTCCCCGGAGATAGGAGGAGAACCACTGTAAAACTGTGCCTCCCACTCCCAATCCCCTGAGACGCCGCAGCAAGATACCATGGTCGATGGTATCGAAAGCCGCCGAGAGGTCTAATAGGACTAGAACAGAGGAATATCCCCTGTCCCGAGCCCTCCAGAGATCATTCACCAGCGCGACCAATGCCGTCTCCGTGCTGTGCCCGGGCCTGAAACCCGATTGGTACGGGTCTAGATAATCCACTTCATCCAGGACCAGAGGGAGCTGATGCGCCACCACACTCTCAACAACCTTCGCAAGAAAGCGAAGGTTGGAGACAGGACGAAAGTTGTTTGCCTTTTGACAATTAAAATACTGACTGCGCCTGAATGTTTCCAAGTGGTGTATACTTAAAGCAGAGGTATGTAGTGTGCCAATACAAAAAATATTATTTAAAACAGTACATTAAATGAAATTATTTTAGATAAAAACCATCACAATCATTGCTAACACCAGTCAAGCTCTATTTTGTGATTGTCTGCTTGGCTTCTCCAGTCCAGGCACTCACCAGGCAGGCCCAGATCCTCCTGATGAGATCTGTTATTTCATATGGTAGATACAAAAGATACCTTAGGATCTGTGCCTCAGTTCCTATGTTTTTGTACCACAGTCGAATTAGCAAGGGTGAGGTTCAAGATATTTAGAGTTAAATCTATCTGTGTGAGGAGATTAACTCTTATTAAAATGATGAATCCACAAAGTTTGATTCCTTTGTTTCCCATTGGGGAACCTTGCAAATTTCTGCTTAGCAATGGTTAATTGCATTTATCTTTTACCTGCATTGACACATCCTGCAATGAATATTTTGCCACATTGTTTCTATAAGGCGAATTGGATTGACACGAGTTAGATGTCAACACTGCTAACATCGAATGTTCTTGCTTTGACAAAAGATGAAGAAGCAGCTATTTCATATTTAAAACTTGTGTGTTACTTTTAGAACTAGAATCAGTTGTTGCTGGGGAGGAGGAGGAAGAATGTCTCTCAAGGCTTCTTTTGAAATAAGAGAAGATAAGAACTTGGCGGGTTTTCTAACAGAAGGGAAAACTGACCCTTCAAACTACTGTAATTAGAGAATGTGATTAATGACAGCAATGAAGAGGAGGAGAATTGTGTTTAATATATTGTGCTAAGGGGAGGGGAATTCAGCTTCCAGCTTCCAGCAAGCATTGCCGATGTTATAGGGCTCTAATAAAAGACTTTTAAGGTAAACAATGCCTCACAGTCCTTTGAAGAGCTCTTCCGTAGGAAACTTGACATCAAGCTGGAATCCACCAACTCTACAAACTAACTAGGGCATCCTGACCTCCCGTCGCTGTCTCCAAGTATGGGAGACAGGCTGACAAAAAGTCAGGGAAGATCCCATCATGGAGGAAGGAAAATTGCCTGAAGCCAGCTCCCTGGCATCAGCAGCCACCCCAGGAGGGAAAGCGCCAGCAAAGAAGCTGGTAGGAAAAGAGTTTCAGCAATCCTCCCAGCTGGGAGCTAGACCCAAACAACCAGGAGAATTGGTCTGGTCGTCAGAGTGGATTAAGCCCAGTGGAGACTCCAGATGGCCCAAAGTGGCCTTGCCATCCCCAAGGGCTTCAAAGGCAGAGGAGGTGGAGCGACAACAAAGAGATGGCTCCTGCACATTACATTCCCCAGACCAGTGGGGAGCTGCCAGGCCATCTGAGGTTGAATACTCGGGTGCGTGGAAATATCCATCTGCAGCCCATAGCCAATCAATTGATTATCTAGCAGAAAGGTTTGAAGAGCTAGAAGTGAGGAGCGCAGAACAGCTCCTGATGAGAGAGGACCCCAGCCCCCCCCCCTTTTGCAGAGCTAAGAGCCCTCCAATCCCTGGAGTTCCCTGCTAGGGCCTCCAGTCCCACAGAGGAAGAGAACCTAGGACCTAGTGGGAGTATGGCAACCCCCACAGAAGGAGAGGCAGCAACCTCTGGGCCTAAATCAGCTAATAGAGGCCTTGCAACAGCTTGGGGTGATGCAGAAGCCTGGAGAGCAACAGCAAGTTGGAGGACGACAACTCCATGGAGGCTTGTCACTACCCCCAAGTGCCAAGCAATCACTGAGGGGCCCGCAATTGAGGGAGGTGCCACAGCACTTGAGGCTAACACGTCTTCTAGTAGATCAGCAGCAGAAGGTATTACAATTCCCTGCAGTCTAAACACAGAGTAGATGACAGCAACCCCCATATATCCAACAACCATTGAGGGGCCTACAGTGGCAGGTGGTGCCATGACTTCCTGCCAGCCAACAGCAACATCCCCTCAGACAACCATAGCAAGGGGAGCAGAGCAGGGCCCAAATGTGCAACCCCTGGGCATACAGCAATACCAATGGGGTAGCCAGCAACTGAGGGTCCAACAGCAGCAGTGGGGGCCCTGGCAGCAATTGAATCAACAACCAGGATGGGGCCAGCAGCAACTGGGGGCACAACAACAGCAATGGGGCCCCCGGCAGCCACTGAACCAACAACCAGGGTGGGGCCAGCAGCAATAGGGCCCCCAGCAACCCATGATGAGCCCACTCTTCAGAGCAACTTTCAATGGGGACCCAGAGAAACTGATTTTTTTTCCTCAACCAAGTACGCTCTCACTTGAATCACTGGGGCTATCTCTACCCGGACCCAGGTGCTATGGTCGATGTGATTGCATCCAGCCTAGAGGGAGAAGCATCCAAATGGTTAAACAATTTATATAATAATCAAGCCCCTGAATTGAAGGACCCCCACCTTTTCCTCCTAGGGCTGAGAGAAAGATTAGAGGACCCATCCATTGCCCTCAAAGCAGAAGAACAAATCCACAAGATAAAACAAGTTGGCTGGCCTGCCCTGGAGTACGTGCGGGAGTTTTGCAAGATTGCCGGTCGGATAGAGAGATGGGCTGAGCAATCCATAATTCATCATTTTAGAGAAGGGTGAGACGACCACCTTTCTCAGGCATGCATCTACCGAGCTGTGCCTGACCAGCTGCAAGAATGGTACTAGGCAGCGGTGAAATTAGATGTCCATCTTGCCCGCTATAAGAAGCCTCTCCCACCTGAAGCTGCGCCAAAGCCAGAACCCAAATGGCTACCCACCCCAAGAACCTCCAACTACTGCTACTGCCGAAAGACCTAGGCCACCTACAGGCCTGCCAATCAAGTGCTTTCAGTGCAGACAGCAAGGACATTGAGCAGCGAACTGTCCAGTTCCCTACCTGCAACAGCAGAGTAGACCGGATCCAACAACGAGGAGGAGACCTGCACAGCAGCCACTGAGAGAAAAGTCCAACTGGGCTACCCAGGAGCCCTTGCCCAGGTTACATCCCCCACCCTGGAGGACGCTGGCCCACTGACTGGACCTGCCCCCACTCTACCCAGCTTTGACAGTGACGATGAAGGGGAGAACGACCCGATGGTGAGTCGACATGTCCCACCTTTTTCATTGCCTGCTAAACTCATAATCCCTAAATCAGTGGCACAAGTAGACTTGAAAGTACTAGTCAATACTGGCTGCTCCCAATGCATCATTAGCCTGTCATGTGCCCTGAGACTGGGCATACGGGCTAAGCCGCTCTCCAAACCTATGAGGTCTGAGCAAGCCGATGGCTCCCTAATGGGAGGGACTTTAGTCATGCAATTAACAGAGCCCTTATGCCTAGAGATAGGCAAGCACTGGGAGTTTATTCGCTTCCTGATGGCTCCAAAAGTGACTGAGACTGTGATTCTAGGACTAGCCTGGCTAGACAAATGGAAGCCATTTATCTGGTGGGAGAAAGGAATGAGAACTGTGAGACTACCCATAGGGCCCAATCCCCCCATTGATTCAACCGATGTTACAGGGGATTTTAGCCCACCCAATGAGTGAGCGCACATGGCCTGCCTTACGGCCATCAAGAGCTCATCTATCAGAAACTTGACACTAGAAAGGTAAAATGAGTTTCTCTCTCTCTGTCTCTCTGTCTCTCTGTGTGTGTGTGAGAGAGAGAGAGAGGGGAGAGAGAGAGAGAGAGAGAGAGAGAGAGAGAGAGAGAGAGAGAGAGAGAGAGAGAGAGAGAAGAGAGAGAGAGAGAGAGAGAGAGAGAGAGAGAGAGAGAGAGAGAGAGAGAGAGGCTGGCTCTTTGAACGACTTCTCTGTATGTGTGTGAAAATTCTGTTTTGGATCTGAGATTATTCTGATGTGTTCTTTTTTGATGCTGAGCTGTTGGTGAATTTGCAACCCAGCTGACTGGCTGCTTTTATATGGAAATGTATCAACACCCTGTGTCGTGTACATTTTCTTCAAGCAATTCCTGCAAAGGAAGATGGTATTGGGAGACAAAATATTTTACTGAAGTCTTTCACATCTTCAAAAGTTTGTGATCTTGTCTCTTTTTCACTCTTGTATATGTGGAGTCACTTTTAACTTTCCATGCACATCCAGTGGCAACTTTGTAACCTGCACCCATAGAACACTATCAGATTTCCCATGTGCTCTAAAAGCTATATAGCTTATTTTCATATATCTTAATCCAGGATCAGTGCATCGATATGTCACTAAACAATCTAGATCAGTGTCTTCTCCAATAGCAAAGGAAATAACTCTAACAGAGCTTATAATGTATAAAACCTACCGTAGCCACAGTAAGTCTTGCTAACTTCCATACCCATTCATGTTTACTGCAAATATTTATACTGCCTGTTTTCCCAGACACGTTTCTACAGTTGCCCTTCAAAAGGTGTGAAATATTGTTCCTGGTGCTGTCTGTATTTCAGATCTGTAGGATGCCTTTGGCTGATGCTATATAGTTTAGTTTAGTTTATTAAATTTTTATACCGCCCTTCTCCCGAAGGACTCAGGGCGGTGAACAGGTATATGAATATATGAATGGAAGGTGAGGGAGAATGAATGGAAGGTGAGGGAGAATGCAAATATCTTAGTAACACTTTTTAAAAAATTGCTGCTACAGCTAATTGCAGATTGTTGTTCAGGCATTCCATCAACTTCCAATTGCTTGGAGTCTGATGGACATAATATCACCCAGTTGTCTGCCAGTAACTGCTTCTTTGAGTTGTTACAAGTTCATTCCTCAGTGTAAATGTCTAACCAACTTGCATTTGATTATCTTTGTAAGCATCAGCATCCTCCCCAATGGTTCTTATCTTTTATTATATGTCCCAAATGTCTTAGCTTTAGTTTTGTTATTGGCATATCCAGTGAGGAATTTGGTTTTATTTCACTAGTAGTGAATGATTTGCTTTTCTTGTGTTCCGCACTATTCTCAACAACCTTCTTCAGCATCACAACTCAAAGTCATCCATTTTTCTTTGTTCAGCCATTGTGATGGTCCAGTTTTCTACAGCTATATGTTACTACAGGGAAAAGCATAGTGTTGAGAAATATAAATCTATTGTTAGGGTGGTGTCTCTGCAGTTCAATATTTTGTCTAGATGTGTCACGTAGCAAACCAAGTAGTAGATGTATCATTATTTTATTTGATCATTGGAGCCCAGAATGATAAAATCTGTTTATACTTCATCTTCTGCATCTAGTTCAGTGATACTGAACTTATGATATGTGGTCAAAGGTGACCCTTCACAATATTTTGGGTGATATGCCAGTGTTCACCAACATGCTAGGCTGATCCTAAATTGTTGTTTCTCTTGTGTGTGTGTGTGTGTGTGTGAGTAAGAGAGAGAGAGAGAGAGAGAGAGAGAGAGAGAGAGAGAGAGAGAGAGAGAGAGAGAGAGAGAGAGAGAGAGAGAGAGAGAGAGACAGAGAGAGAGAGAGAGAGACAGAGACAGAGACAGAGACAGAGACAGGGGGTGGGGGAGGGGGAGGGGGGAGAAGGAGAGAGAGAGAGAGAGAGAAAGAGAGAAGAGAGAGTGGGAAGAGAGAGATTAGCAAAGTCAGGTTAGGCATTTTCTAAATTTTTGACATTTTGTGCTCTAAAGGTTCACTATCACTAATCTAGTTGCATAAGATTGGCATTGTCTTTTAACATATCTTAGGGTTTTTTAAATATTTATCAGCAGGTTGCATTTTGTACTCTCTTCTTTCATTTTCAGCAACATATTCCTTAACTCTTTCCCACATCCAGGCAATGAAGTAATACTATCAGCATATCTGGGTTTGTTTACATTCTTTGAGTCAATTTTAATTTTGATTTCTATTTGCTCTAGTCCAGCATTTTGTATTATATATTCTGCTTATAACATAAATAAATAAGGTGACAGTATTTACCCTTGAAACATTACCAGTTCTGGTCCACTTATTTGCTCTACATTCCATCTGAATTTGCTTCTTGAACATTGCTTAACTTCTTCAAATGGCAGATATGGTAGTCGGATATACTTTTAAAAGCTATCCATAATTTGTTGTAGTCTACACAGTCAAGAACCTTCTATGATCAATAAAGCAAACTATAATGTTTTTGAAATTTCTTTCCTTTCCAAATTATCCATTGGAATAAGCAAAGTGGATGCCTTGGTATCTTCTGGCTCCTACTCATACACCTAGCCACCCTAGGTGCTCAAGATTTTGCAATCCACACTTCAACAATAGATGGAACACCATCTATTGTTGAAGTGTGGATTGCAAAATCTTGAGCATTCTCTTTCTAGCATGGGAGATAAGTGCAATAGTTGTTTAGAACTGTCCTTTTTTGTATTAGAATATACCTTGATTCTGTCTTTCACAACTGCCAACAAAGTCCAAAGGCTACTTTAACTGCAACCTTTTGTAAGCTTTTAACAATTATGCTGGTATTCCATATACTCTTGCAATTTTGCTATGCCACTATTTCCTAAGGCTTATTTCACTTCACTTTCTAAAATGTCTGGCTATAATTTAGTGATCATACTTTTATATATATCATCTATTTTGGGATCACTGTTGTTCATTTCCTCCATTTAGGCATGACTCTGTTTCTTTATATTGTCTTTCTCTAGTACAGTTTGTCTTTGTTGTTACTGATTATGTACATCTTTGCATTTTTTTAAAAAAAACCTGTCAATTTTTGTAATGTTCTTAAAGAAAACTCATGCCTTATCCCTTCAATTGTTGTCCTCATTATTTTTTTTTGCACTGAAATTCAACTCTTCAGTTTCAACTGGAATTGCTAAAAGTAGGCAAATGCTGGATCCCCAATAGAAGTTTTTTTTTAAAAAAAATCCCATTTATATCCCGCCCTTCTCCGAAGACTCAGGGCGGCTTACAATCTAAGAAGCACAAATCAATGTGCTTAGCAATAGCCTTCATTCTATGTATATGCCTGCTTATTAGGGCTTTCGCCCCCCCCCCCCCCAAGCAGCAGTTTTTACAAAGTCAGCTTATTGCCCCCAACAATCTGGGTCCTCATTTTACCTACCTCAGAAGGATGGAAGGCTGAGTCAACCTTGAGCCTGGTGGGACTCGAACCTGCACTAAATTGCAGGCAGCTGGTGTTACTTAAGGAGGCATTAGCCCACTGCTCCACCAAGTACCCACTTCAGCAAGTTTTGAAAATCCCTAAAGTCTAATCAAGACCAGCAAGGCTACCCTTTCTTCAGTACCATTTTGTCAGCCGTTTTCCATCTTTTTTTTTTAGCTTGAGGGCATATGCATTGATTCTCAGGAATATACAATAGTGGGCTTTCAGTAAAAAGTCAGTCTAAAATGCAGATCTTACTTTCTGCAAAGCCTGTATATTCTGCTGCGAAGGAAATCTGTGTTCTTGGGTGCAAGGCCCTTCAGCAACTGAAGTCTGCTGTCCTATAACTCTTCACTGACTGTAAACCTCAGTGAACCCAAACTACCAACTTCAGAAGGAAGCAGCTTGAATTATTCTGTAAGAGTACAACACAGGCTGCCCTCCTATATCACCGGGAAAGGCCTGCTGCTTCTAAATTTGTAAGTCTTTTGATTTTAGCAGAGATCACCCACTTACCTGGGAAGAATTGCCTGGAGGAGGAACCAGAACACTGTTTCTTATAAATGTATAATCTCCAGCATCAGGATTGCTATGTAGGAGGAAAGTGTTTTTTTAAAAAAATAAATAAATACATTTAAGTTATTAATCTGCAGTCTTGAAAAGAAAAGCAACCCCCCTTCTGTACCTTAAGAGGGGAGGCCAATAGCACAACAGTTAATTAAAACTCAGGCAAATGGAAGCTTTTTATAGCTACCTCCTTCCATAAATCACCTGCTTCCTGTGTGTTTGGGAGGCTGCCAGCTTCAAATCCAAGAAATTGTCGGCACTGTGGAAATCTGAAAAGGCATATTTTATAACTCTCAGAACTACCTGGAACTTTACTGGCCGTACTATTTTAATTAGTATGCCAATGCAGTTGAGTGGCTTGGGGTGTGTGTGTGGGCGGAGAAGCATTATTGTGCTATATGACAATTTCAAAACATTAGAGTGGCAATTCTTGCATTTTGAGTCTATACAAGAACACTTCTGTGACTCATTCTATTGTTTAAAAAAAGAACAAAGCTGTCGTTTTTACTTGCCTATTCTGAGAAACGTGGAAGAGTCTATCTTTACTCTATTTATGGAGATTGCTGCCGCTTGTTCATTTCTAAATTTATTAAATTTGTACGTCGCCAAATCTTTCCAGACTCACTGCGGCTTACAGAAATAACTGTAAAGACAACCAGAGTACAACAAACAATATGAAACCATAAAATCTTAAGGTAAGAATTATAAACAATAAAACACAGTAAACAAGGCAACATTAAAATGTCCATAATAGCCAACAATTGTGAATCCATGGAAACAGCCTAATAGCATAAATTAGAAGATTAATACATGTGCCCCAACTATAAACAGCAGCATGATAAAATTACACAACCGCAGCAGCAATCTTCCAATTATCTACAAGACAGCCCTGTCCTACCAAAGGATCCATTTTCATTGCTTTCCAGCAGGCCATTGCAATGACCTAACATCCAAAGGGAGCAGTGGTGGGATTCAAATATGTGAACAACCGATTCTCTGTGTGGATGCTGCTTCCAGAAGTACATTCTGGGCCTGGGCAACAAAAAATTAGTTACCAGTTCTGCTGAACTGGTGGGAACTGGCTGAATCCCACCGCTGCAAGGGAGGCTGGGCTATAGGGTCAGGGTCCTGATGGAGAACATTGTTCCCTGGTTTCACCATCTCTTTATCTCATGAAAATGGCTGAGCCAAAACCTCTCTATATTATATTCACTAGTCATCTCCTATCCTGGGTAGACTTACCACTCATTAAGCTGGAGAACAAGATAAAGAAGAAAAAAAGGATGGTGTGGGAGGAAAGCAAATAGGGCTACCGAAATAATGTAATGATCTGGTAACTAATCATAGATTTAGTTTTGGATATTTACAGTGCAGTCCAGTTTTGTTGTTTTGTAAGAAGTAGCAACCTGAATAGTCCTAGCTGGTTTTTCTGCTCAAATACTGTTGGGAAGTACCCATCCGGACAGTGAGGAGGGATTAAGCATGGAGACAGCCTGGAGTCATTGTGCAATCTCAAAAGATCTAGGACTGACACTCCCCCACCTCCCCAAGTTCCTTTTAGCCTTATCTAATTGTTCTCAAGAGCAAGCTGCCAGACTGGAGCGATTCACATGGTGTAGTAAGATGGAGGGTTTGTTGTCACTGTGTGTTGGGGGTTGGGAGCACAAAGGGAGGCTCATCTAATCTTAATGTACACATAGTTGTACTTTGACAATAAAGGTTCATTTCATTCCTCTATTACAGGCAGAACATAATAAACTTTGAAGTCTGTATGTGTGGGTCTGGTTGTTTGTGCCTGACAAATATTATATTCTCCAAGTCTCTACAGTTACTGATACCACATGAATGGGTCAAGTAAGAGAGGACAGACTTAACAACAACAACAAAACCACAAAACCTGTTGGCCTATTTTTTTTTGTTTTTAGATTGTGGATAGGGAGCATTTGGGGTGTGATGTAAGACTGGGAGCATCATTATCCAATTACCTTCAGTCTTTTGGGTTGGAAATTTACAGATTGCTTTTGAGAAACAGTACTGCCTAGTTGATGAAACCCCACGCTTTAGACCTATAGAGGCCATTGCCTACTATTAAGTCATCATAGGAGAAGTTCATAGACACAACTTAGGAAGCTTCACAATGACTTTCATTCTATTTAATTCCTCAACAAACGTTATAGAAGAAACAGGAAGAATCTTTCAAATCCAGAAGAATGAACACCGTAGATACAAACAATGTGAAAAGTTGCATTTTGTTAAGTGTTAGCTAGACAGAGCAAGGTAAATTTTCCAAAGGGTGTGAAACAGAGATGTAACTTGGCTCATCCATTCTTCAACTTTTGTATTAAATCTCTATTTGAAATACTCACAATCCATTTTTCTACTATTCTATGGCTAAAATTTATCTTGTACTCCTATAGTCGTATGGTTGCTTTTTCCCCTCACCTTCAATCATGCTCAATTCACAGCAATTGCCTGGTGAGTAAAAAGTAAGAAAGAGTAAGACAAAGACATTAAAAGCACAAGATGAGCAGCAGAAAAGAAAATAGCTGCAACTAGTTCACAGTCAGGACAGTCAGTATGTGTAAAATGTTCCTGTCCTTGAAAACCATCCCTGAGTCTACTATATGCATACCCCATATCATTTATCACTTTTTATTCCTTAAGTACCCTTTCCGTTTGAGCATGACATCAACTTTAACCAGTTATGACTTTTAATCAGTTTGCTCCTTCTTCATGTTATAATTTTGGTCCCTTGCCATCAGCTTTCGGGACCACGTGAAGTCAAGTACCCCATTCCTACTGCGTTCCGCTACTTATTATATTTCTCCTGACATTCAATTCTCATTTTCATATACAGGCAATTCTTATTTAGCAACTGCCCCAGACAGAGACCATTTGCAAATATAACAGTAATAAACTCTATTTTAAACAAATCACTTCCCAGCCCGTGCACACTTTTACAACAACGGTTAAGGTCTGGTCAGTTTCAGGCAGCAGTTGCCAGCCAGAGGGAATGTTCTAACCAATTAATTAAGGTCACAGACCAGACCTTGTTAGCTTGCAGTTAGCACTTTTGTGAACACACTGCAAAGAAAGGAAAGTTGGG
This sequence comes from Vipera berus, assembly GCF_964194415.1. Lineage (NCBI taxonomy): Eukaryota > Metazoa > Chordata > Lepidosauria > Squamata > Viperidae > Vipera > Vipera berus. The sequence goes on from NC_138202.1 coordinate 165,839,923, forward strand.
AACGGAGAGCTTGTTTAAGCAATTTGTCTGCCCTGTGGGCAGAAAAGACAAGAAAAAAGAAAAGACAAGAAAAAGGACAAGAAAAAAAACACAGGTCAGGCCCAGAAGACTGTATGAGACAGCTTTACTTGGATAAGATGACAGCAACCTATGTTCACAATCTCTCTCTCTCTCTCTCTCTCTCTCTCTCTCTCTCTCTCTCTCTCTCTCTCTCTCTCTCTCTCTCTCTCTCTCTCTCTCTCTCTCTCTCTCTCTCTCTTTCTCCTTGTGACTGTGTCATTTAGCAACCATTTTGCTGGAACCAGTTGTGGTCACTGCTGCAACTGCTGAGTAGAAGCATCTTCTTAACCATAGCAACTTTTGCTTCTTTCAACAAACATCCATCCCTTGCCACAGACCATGTAGCATCTTTTACATTTCTAACAGTATTTGCATCTGTAAAACTTTTTCCATCTATTTTCTCGTATTTCTTAAATTTCTACCAAGATTCACACATGTATTTTTTTTTTAAAAAATATCACCATTTCTGTATAATTTAAAAATGTCCATTCTAGTTTCCATGTCAAAGAAAACAAACTTTTGACCTTTGACTAATTTTCAAGTTCATACTCCTCATGGGCACCATGCAATCTATCTAATGTCCACTGCAAGCCTTTCAGGTTCTTAGCCAAAAATACACCATTACTCTCAATAAACACTTCCTTAACATCCCATAAGCATTCCTAACACATTGACCCATAAACATATTAAACAAACAAGGGGCAAACGCAAATACATGTCTTACTTGCCTGATCAGTGTTGAGTCATTCATTAAGCACATCATTTATTCTTGTGCAAGCTTTACTTCAGTTATATGTCACCTTCTTTGTGTTCAACAACATTTGTTTATTTAATGTTATGTCATTGGCAGTGTTAGCACTCAAAAATCCCATCTGAGCAGAACCATAATTCTTGCAGTGGGAGAAAGATGGAGTCAGTCTTTTTATGGAATAATATGATCTATATACAGTAGTATAAAGATATATTGATATATAGAGATATATTATAGAGGTATAGAAGGCTACTTTGGTCTAGTGGTTAAGGCATCAAGCTATATACCAGGATACTGTGAGTTCTAGTCCTACCTTAGGAATGACAGCCAGCTGGGTAATTGTGTGTCAATCACTCTTTCTCAGCCCAAGTCACTTCATAGGATCATTATTGCTGGGAAAATAGGAAGAGGAAGGAATATTACCAGTGGTGGGATTCAGCCAGTTTGCACCACTTTGGCAGAACCAGTAGCTAATTTTTTGTTGCCCATGCCCAGAACAGACTTCCGGAAGTGGCATCAACACGAAGAACCAATTGTTCACATATTTGAATCCCAACATTGAATATTAGGTATGTTTGTCACTTTGACTAATTTGTAAAAATAATAAAAGGTGGGATAAATATAAATAGATAAAAATGTGCTAAATAGAGATTCAGAACATATTGTTATGTCTAGGGAGATTCTCGATCACACAAGTCGTGATTGTTCCAAAGGCACTTTTCAAAAGGCAACTGGACTTTGTTGACTTTTTTTCCCTCTTGAAAATATTTCACTTCTCATCAAAGAAGCTTCTTCAGTTCTGAAGTCAGTTCTGAAGTTGGATGAAAAGCTAAACATTTACAACGAAAAAAACCAACAAAGTCCAGTTGCCTTTAGAAAAGCATCTTTGGGACAACAACATGACTCCTGAGTGACTAGTTGGCCAAAGGTTGTTTTTTTTTTATAGAGTGGCCAAATGTAATGTGTTCTTCAAGACAACTTTAATAAAATTTTGTAGAGGTGCTTTCATCTACTAAGCAACAAAGTAAATCTTTGCTTAGCTTGATGAAGATTTGGGCAAAGCATCTCCTTGAAATTTCTTAGCCCTTCTTGTGAAGATCCTTCTCCCACAACATTGGTCAAAGTATTTGCAGGCTGGGCAAATTTGGTGAATGCTGAAGAAGTTCCCACAGCACAATAGGAAACATAGGTATCTAGCTCTGAAACCTCCTTGCAGTGTGTTGAAAGTTTTCTGGAAAGGACAGTTTCAGCCAGAGAGACATATACAAAAAGGTAGGATTTCAGTCATGCAATTAGGACTGCCATTTTGCCATTTTTTGGCCTCCCAGAAGCTTCTTCTTCCAGCACATGCTGAAGGATTCAATTTGTGCCCAACCAACTTGAGCCTGGAAGGCCTTTGGCCAGCTCTGGGGAGTCAACATCATGGTCCACAGTGGCTTGTCTGTTTGAATCATATCTGTAGCTCTGATCTCCTCGTTAAAGTAACTGTAGGTCCATTTGTATAGGCCAGCCGGGGAACCTGTTCAATTTTAGTAATGAAATATTGTCTTGGTTGCTAGGGATTGAATTGAAATAGGTTCTGTAGGACCGAAATATTTTAGGTTTTTAGGTATTTTATGTTTCATGGTCAAATATAAAACAATAATAGAATAGAGAACTTGTACATACAGTATATATCCATGTAACACATTATATGGAAGGTTGGAGGGATATAGGCTTCTAAGTCAGATAGATAGATAGATAGATAGATAGATAGATAGATAGATAGATAGATAGATAGATAGATAGATAGATAGATAGATAGATAGTATTGTGTTTTCTGGTTGAATAGCCCTAATAAAATTAATGATCATGATGATTAATGGGAGGCATTTATGCCTTCATACTTTTTACCATCTTCTATTCTCTATACAGATGCCCCAAAAGCTTTCCTTCCATTTTCCTCTCTATTGACATCAGAGCTTCAACTTCAGGGAAGTTTGGATTAGAATCCTTTTACAAGGGAGGAAGGGTGACAAAATTGACTTTCCTTGTGTTACGAAGTGCCAAGCCATGCATGACTTCATAGCTCTGCCACACTCTTAATATTTTTGCACAACCAGTAGATGGGTAGTAAAGCCTAGTTATCTACTTCTTTAATAGTCCAGAACAGATGAGATGTATGACAAAAAGAAAGTGCCGTATGGAATGCACTTTTACTTCATTCTGATTGACTGTTTCTTGCTGACACAGCTGGTGCAGTTATTTAATTATCAGAAGAGCCAAATACTATATTTATATCTCTTCCGTGTTGTTGCTTTTTTAATGCTGTTCAATGATATTCTCTAATTATCAAACTATGTGAACAGCTTTCCAAGGTCTCAAGGACCTTCTGATTAACAAGATGGCACTTTCCTCCTTGCCTCAGCAAAATTCATTTTGATTCTCTTTCAGCAGAATGTCATAATGTCACTCTGCAGGAAGATTTCCCAGAAATCATCTGTTTTGGCCAACATCCTCAAAAAGGCTGCTTCATGTTCAGGTTAAAATGAGAGTGAAACTGAGTGAATAAAAGCATTGATTTATTCTTTGAAGGGCAACCCCCCCCCATGTCAGTTACTTTTCTTCACATATTTATCAATGCGAGTTTGATGACTATAATGACAAGTAATGACTTTGCATGTGTGAAGGTGCTAATTATTAACCATATTGAATTTATTGGTCACATTTTGTCTCCAGAAAACTGATCAATTTCCTGAAATCAGAGACACTGTAGTTTAGACATTTTTTCCTTCCACAAAATATTATTATATGAATAAGAGAGACATGGCAGATGATTCTGCATTATTACTGTCACTGGTAGGACATGGGTCAGTAATATCTTTGTTACATATTATATGGTTAGGGAATGTCACTTACCTTCATTTTGATTATATTCACTGATTCACTACTATATGGATAACCATAAATTAGTTCTTAGTTAAACTCTTTGACCTGTATAGCAAGAACTCAAAGCCATAAAATAGCCTCTAGGAACCAGCTCCTATAGTTTCTTACAGTTGACCATGCCAGCTGGAGAAGATAAGGCCCAAAGGCTGGAAAATTTTGAATTTAGCCATGTTTGTATATGACTTTGGCTGCTTAATTTTTTAAAGCCAGTTACTGCACATCTGAGAACATTAAGAAGGCTTTCTCAAAAGAAAACAAAGTGTGTCCATTAGATTTAATCATTACACCTTCTTTCCAGGGAACAGCTACTCAGAAGATAAAAGACGTATTTATCACAAAATACCTCAAACTATGGCTCCCAGGATTCTTTGAGAGCTGGCTGGACTGTTCAATGTGCCCTTTATATTGTAGAAAAGACTTACTGATTGTTTTGGGATTTGGCGTTTTCCATTTTAGAAATTAACCTTAATTGTCTTAGAGAATACTTATTTTTAGTTGTCAGCAGCAACATCACAATGGAGTTCCACGCAGTTTTTACCCCCCTAAGATAATATTGCGATAGATAGCAAACTTCTTTCTTGGAAGGGATAACCACCAAAATCAAATTTAAGATCAATTATATGCTGAAAGGCTACCATCTGAAACCAATTCACATGTTTCATACTGGGACCTGGGTGTTTGTTGAGCTGCTTTGCTTCCTGTACACTTTTTATTACTAAGCAAGGCAGCAGCAGCGGCGCTTTGACAGAAGAGAGTGAGTTTGGTGTCAAATTACTGATAATGTTACCTTCTTCGTTATTAAACATTACTTAGAAAACCAAGCATAGCAAATTCCTAACATTTCATACCTGAATCCATGTATTCTCCACTATTGCTATCATCTCGTTCAGTTCAGGCAATTTAATTTTAATTTAATTTAATAATATTTCTATACCGCCCTTCTCCCGAAGGACTCAGGGCGGTGAACAGGGCAAGAATAAAAATACAGAATTACAAAAGTTAAAACAAGATTAAATAAATGCCCATATACTAAAATACATCTTTAAAACCCAATAAAATAACAATAACAACCCCCCCCCAATCCCCTCATCAGGCCAGGCCAGCTTGTTCAAAAAAGTATGTTTTTAGCTCGCGGCGAAAGGAGCGAAGGTCGGGCGCCGTCCGGAGCTCGACCGGTAGCTGATTCCATAGCTTCGGGGCGCCCACAGAGAAGGATCTCCCCCTGGGGGCCACCAGTCGACATTCTCTGACCGGTGGCACCCTGAGGAGGCCCTCTCTGTGGGAACGCACAGGGCGGAGGGAAGTCGATGCCGGCAGCAGGTGTTCCCTAAGGTACTCCGGACCCCTGCCATGTAGGGCTTTGAACACCATTACTAGTACCTTGAATCTCACCCGGAAGGCAACTGGCAACCAATGCAGCTCACGGAGCAAAGGTGTAACGTGGGAGTATCGGGAGACTCCCAACACAACTCTCGCGGCTGCATTCTGTACCAGTTGGAGCTTCCGGGTGGTCCTCAAGGGCAGCCCCATGTAGAGAGCGTTGCAGTAGTCTAGTCGAGAGGTCACGAGCGCATGAGTGACCGTGCATAGATCATCCCGGCTTAGATAGGGCCGCAACTGGCGCACCAGGCGAACCTGGGCGAAAGCCCCCCTAGTCACAGCTCCTATGTGGTCTTCCAGGGTGAGCCGTGAATCTAGGAGGACTCCCAAGTTGCGAGCCCTATCTACGGGGGGTAATAGTTCACCCCCCATAGCAAGAGGTGGAATGTCCAAATAAACCCGGGATGAAGGTATGCAAAGCCACTCAGTCTTGTTGGGGTTGAGTTGAAGTCTGTTCCTCCCCATCCAGACCCGAACCGCCTCCAGGCAACGGGACATCACGTTGAGGGCATCACTGGGGTGGTTTGGGGTCGAAAGGAAAAGCTGGGTATCATCAGCATACTGATGATACCCAACTCCAAAACCACGAATGATCTCACCCAGCGGTTTCATATAGATGTTGAACAGGAGAGGCGAGAGGACCGACCCCTGAGGAACTCCACAAACGAGAGACCTCGCGGTCGACCTCTGCCCTCCTGCCAACACCGACTGCGAACATCCCTGGAGATAGGAGGAGAACCACTGTAAGACCGTGCCTCCCACTCCCAATCCCCTGAGACGCCGCAGCAAGATACCATGGTCGATGGTATCGAAAGCCGCTGAGAGGTCTAATAGGACCAGAACAGAGGAATGCCCCCTGTCCCGAGCCCTCCAGAGATCATTCACCAGCGCGACCAATGCCGTCTCTGTGCTGTGCCCGGGCTTGAAACCCGATTGGTACGGGTCTAGATAATACGGGTCTAGATAATGAATAGGTCATGTAGTTTATAGGGCTTGGTTTTGTTTATTTATTTATTTATTCACACCTCATGTTTATTATTTTTGTAAATAACTCAAAGCGGTGAATGTATTTAATACTCCTTCTTCCTCCTATTTTCCCCACAACAACAACCCTGTGAGGTGGGTTGGGCTGGGAAAGAGTGATTGGCCCAAAGACACCCAAGCTGGTTTTCATGCCTAAGGCAGGACTAGAACTTGCCATTTCCTGGTTTCTAGTCTGGTGCCTTAACTAGACTAAACTGACTGACTCTTTTCTTATATCTAGAAAACTAGAAAAGTGAAAGATAATTTATTCTAATTCTGGAAGCTTGTTTTCCTGTTTATTAAACCAAGTGGTCTGTATTTTAAAAAAGGGTTGCATTTTACTCCTTTGACAAGTGATAAAGTGAAAAAGATGATCCAGCAATTTAAATTAGCAGTAAGACTAATTTTAAAAAAGCATGCTAATTTTTGCACTTTGTAACTATCCATTGCTTCTTATTCAGGTCGCTTTGATTCTCTAAATATATTCTCTGTTAGTTATTATTGTTTCTCTTCTGGCTTCTGAAACCATAATACTTTCAATCCAATAGCAGCAGAGATTCTATTTACACAGAGTTAAATTTTAATTATTTAGCATAGTATTACTATCCCCTCTCAGCCCACTAACCCCAGAAGCTGATATTATCACAGGTGGAACTGAAATGAATCTGTATGAATAGCTACAGGACAATTTTACAATTAAAAGTTTGAAGAATGAGGGAAGGATATACACCAGACATGTCAAACACAAGGCCCGGGGGCCGGATCCGGCCCGCAAAGTGGTTTCATGTGGCCCGCGAAGCCATCCTGGAAACAGTGAGGGAACGGCCCCCTCTGCCTTGGCCCTGGCCCAGAGACCCTCCTTCTGCCAGAGACCCCCAGATCTGTCCCACTCCTGCCCAGGCCCCCATAGGCACCCTTGATGCGAACGATGTAGAGCTGGCCATGCCCACCCAGTAGGCCATATGCACTCTAGCCATGCCCACCCAGTAGGCCACACCCACCCTGGCCATACCCACCCAGCCCCTTGAGGGCAACCGCAATGCTGATGCGGCCCTCAATAAAATTGAGCTTGACACCCCTGATATACACCTATTTTCCCAAGATGCCCTTTTATTTTATTTTCAGCAATAAAAGCAATCCTATGGTACCCCCCTCTCTATCACCCTTGCAAGCAATCCTTATATCTATGGAGGTTCTCAGTGATCCAGATCATGGTTGTCCCAAAGGTGCTTTTTCAAGAGGCAATTGGACTTCCTTGTTTTTCTTTGAAGACCTTTCGCTTCTCATCCAAGAAGCTTCTTCAGCTCTGACTGGATGGTGGGGAATGGAAGGATTTATATTCCTTGCAGACAGCTGGTCATTTTGCATTCTTTTAGAGAGTCATTGGGACCATGTGGAGGTTTATCTGTGTCCTCAGGGTTATCTGAAGCTTCTTGGATGAGAAGTGAAACATCTTCAAAGAAAAACCAAAAACTCCAGTTGCCTCTTAAAAAAGCACCTTTGGGACAAGTAATCCTTATACATTTGTTGATAAATACATTAAACAACCAAGGAGTCTTCACACTTCCATGTCTTAGTCCTTGCTCAATTTTGACCTATTTGCCAATCATTCCATTTAGTCTAATGCATGCTATACTTTCATCATATACCACTCTCGTCTCATTTAGCACCAACCTTTAACTGTATTTGCACAGAGCCTTGGTGGAGCAGTGGGCTAATGCCTCCTTAAGTAACACCAGCTGCCTGCAATTAGTGCAGGTTCGCATCCCACCAGGCTCAAGGTTGACTCAGCCTTCCATCCTTCCGAGGTAGGTAAAATGAGGACCCAGATTGTTGGGGGCAATTAAGCTGACTTTGTAATAATGCCGCTTGGGGTGTGTGTGAAAGCCCTAATAAGCAGGCATATACATAGAATGAAGGCTACTGCTAAGCTTGTAAGCCGCCCTGAGTCTTCGGAGAAGGGCGGGATATAAATGGAATTTAAAAAAAAACACATTTCCAGTATTTAAGCCTCTTCATGATATGATAGTAAAATAGAATAGAGCTGGAAGGGACCTTGGAGGTCTTCTAGTCCAGCCCCCTGCTCAAGCAGGAGGACCTATACCATCTCAGACAGGTGATTGTCCAGTCTCTTCTTGAAAATTTACAGTGATGGAGCGCCCACGATTTCTGGGAGTAAGCTGTTCCACTGGTTAATTGTCCTCACTGTCAGGAAGTTTCTCCTTAATTCCAGGTTGCTCCTCTCTTTGATTAGTTTCCAACCATTGTTTCTCGTCCTTCCCTCTGGTGCTCTGTTGAACAACCTGACCCCCTCTATCTTGTGGCAGCCCCTCAGATACTGGAATACTGCTATCATGTCTCCCCTATTTCTTCTTTTCTTTTAACTAGCCAAACCTGAGTCCTGCAGCCATTCTTCGTATATTTTAGTCTCCAGGCCTTTGATCATCTTAGTTGTTCTTCTCTGAATTTTTTCCAGACTCTCAACATCTTTTTTGTGATATGGTGACCAAAATTGGCTACAATATTCGAGGTGCGGGCTTTATAAAGCGGTACTAATACTTTGCATGATCTTGATTCTAAGCCTCTGTTTATACAACCCAGGATTGTATTATTGTATGATGTTGATTTTGCAATTCAGGAGCCACTTCGTCTCGGCCATGCTACCCTTATTGCCATTCCTGGGAAACCTGTTGGTTTTCCTATGCTGAAATAGCTGGTTGAAACCATTGCGAAAATGGATGCCCAAGGAGATGGTGAACACTTTTTCTCTCATAGGTTAGGTAAATATATTTTATTTGGAATTATTTGGGTCATATGATTTAGGGTGGCAGGTCACATCTGGCCTGAAGGCCATAGGTAGCTGAATCCTGCTTTAATTGAACAAATATACATAAACTTTCTCACATTTATACATGCTTAATGATCTTTAGTTTCTCTTACATGTGTCCTAAACCAAAAGATCATGAGGCAGTTGCTTTACTTTTACCCCAAATCGTTTCACTGCTTTTATTTTTAATTATGTTCATTCTGCTGGAGGCTCCTTGCTTAACCTTCTTTACTCACTTCCTAATCAATATTTTCTTTACCAATAAATATTTTATTCTTTATCAAAATTGCTCTGCATTTTCACTGCCTCTTTTGACCTTAACTCTTCTTTGTTCCCTTAGAAAAATCTATAAACACTGTACATTTTTCTCACCTTCATTTATTTTATTAACTCTTAATTATTCTCTTGTAGCCATTTGTCTTTATTTACAATCTTATCCACTTCATAACTCCAATTATCCCTTTTCATCCTTACAATAACTCCCCACACATCCGTCTGTTTCAAACATATCTCACATCTTCTCTTCTTATATCCATTTCCCCTTCATTCTGGTGGGAGATTAATATATTTTCTAAGACTTTCTCTTTGCTTCTTTGTTTATAATTTCTTTCAGTTGTTTTCATTTTCTCTCCAAATATCACACTTGGTATAACAAGAAAAAAAATATCTTTCACATACTGTACAGCACTTTTCACCATTTTACATTACTTTGCTCATTCTGCTAAACTTTCATCCTAAACACTTAAATCAGTTATGCTTTTAGGATTATATTAATTTGTCTGTCATATGAACAGATTTGCCTTTGAAATCAACAGGTCTTTTTCTAAGCAGATAGTTTTTTCTCACCAAAACTTTACCTTTGTCATTTATACTTGTGTCTCTGAAAAGCCCAAGTTTATTTGGTCAGGTTCATGAAAATTCCTCTCCCATTTTGGGTGTATCTTCGTATGACTGGTTCAAAAAGACTTTGGGCAGAAAACTATATTTTAACAACCCAGTTGCATTTTACCTAGGAATGACTTTAAGACCATTTTCATTGTTTTAACATGAAACATATTGCCTTGAATTGTGAGATGGGCAGCATATAAATTTAATAAATAAAATATATATCAATCATATTAAATATGGGGAAAATACTTCTGAGTATTCTCCATCTACACTTAAATGTAGTAGCAAGCTATTTCTCTTTATCACTTCAGTTCTATGAGTAAAGCAAGGACACAATTTTCTAACCCTTCATTTTCAAAAAATGTTTTCCAGCTCAAAGTGATTTCTTTATATAATATATCAGTTTTACATTCCCAAATGAGTGCATTTCTCAAGTTAATCTGAGAATTAATCTAAAGAAAAATTGCATTATAAGAACAGGTTTCTAAATCTGTGATATCAAAAGAATGAGAACGGCCAAACCTATTGGAAATTTTAGTGGTTTATAGCACCACAAATTTTAAACCTCCTGTTTTATTGGCATTGTCGTGAGACTCTATCCCTTTTATCTTTCTTGAAATAATACAGCTTTTTAAAAACGATGTGTTGGTGGTATTTTCTAGTTTGACCATTCACATTTTGAATGGCTAAAGTTGTGAATTATTGTTGGAACTGATTGGAAAGCACATCATTTTTATTGTACTGTCTCATCTTGCTCCCTTCCATCTATATACAAATATATATGTAGCCATATCCATGATTTTCTCCCACTTTTCTAATTCTTCCATTATCATTAAAGGTAAAGGTAAAGGTAAAGGTTCCCCTGCACATGCGTGCTAGTCGTTTCCGACTCTAGGGGCCGGTGCTCATCTCTGTTTCAAAGCCGAAGAGCCAGCGCTTGTCCGAGGACCTCTCCGTGGTCATGTGGCTGGCATGACTGGACACCAAAGGCGCACGGAACGCTGTTACCTTCCCACCGTAGTGGTCCCTATTTTTCTACTTGCATTTTTATGTGCTTTCGAACTGCTAGGTTGGCAGAAGCTGGGACGAGTAACAGGCGCTCACTCTGTTACACGGCACTCGGGACTCGATCCGCCAAACTGCCGACCTTCTGATCGACAAGCTCAGCGTCCTAACCCACTGAGCCACTGCGTCCCTTATATATATATGCCTGCCTGAGGAATTCTAGGATTTGAAGTCCACAAGTCATAAAAGGGCCATGTTTGAAGACCCCTGGCCTAGATATTCACCCCCTCAAACACAGACTGATTATAAGTTGTGATATTTCTTGGCAAGTTCTGCTTGAGATCAGGTCTGGGAAAGTAAATAACATGGCTGGCACAACCTCAGCATATATTCATTATCTCAAACTCCATTACCTGAAAGTCATTTAATCCATAAAGAATAGCTGTGAAAGCCTAGGCTTTATGATTAGTTAATATTGTCCAGACCTTATTTAACCTAAGCTGATGGGTTTACAAAAATTATCATTTGATCAACTTGGGGGGAATTGCAATATGTTTATGAGCTTTCCAGTTTTCTAGAATAAGGACTAGAAGAAGGTGAACTGGTAAGGGGGGGGGAGAAAGCAGTACATGAGATCAGTCAATCAAACTTGATGAATGATGTGTATATACATGGATGGGAAAAGAGCAAGAAATGGAAATACAAATAAAAAATACATAGGTATTGCAAAAGGACAATTTGATCGTTAGTGTGTGGTTACACCTCTGCTGTATTTTATATCTGATTGTGTAAATAAAGTCCAATTGCTACTTAAAATATTTTTGAATCAAAGATGGAGAAAGGCAGCATTAGTTAAATTAATGATTCTAGGCATTCTTTTTTTTCTGTTCCTGATAAGTGAAAACATAGCTAGGTTCATTTTAAGTTTATTTAAGAATGTTGGTTTTTCATATGCAGACAAAACCATTCACACTGCCTGTTCATGCCATCACCCACATAACAGTTTACTAATGTTAAAAAGGTTGCATTAAAAATAAATAAAAACTGCTTAAAATGCATAGTTTTATGCAGAGCCAAATGGAATCTGATTTGTCATCATGGTGAAAGGGGAGTTGTTCCGTTTATAAAACAGATGCAGCAAACTGGATGAAAATGTGAACTAGCTTACAGAACAAGAAACAGACAAAAGATATTTGCAATTCTACTATATATTTTTCTCTGTTTCTAATGTGCAGAAGCAAATACAGAAAATGTAACATGTATCTGCAAAGTTTTGCACAATAGAATCATATCCATCTCTCTGTTTCATTATATTTTTTTTAAAAAAACAAGTTAATGGTATCATGCCAAATTAAATATTGGAGTTTTGCAAAATGTGGAAGGAGTGCTTTGATTCAACAAAGCTACAACTGAATTATAGCAATGAAGCAAATTTGTGAATTGCAAGAAGTACAGATCTTGAAGCAACCAGCTGAATCAGGGGATCCCAAAGTATTTCATATTTCTGAAGATCTGATGGATTGGTGTTTTGTTTTTTTTTGCAACTTCTGGGGTGATGCCCTCTGAAATGCTATGTTGCATTTTCTCTCCCATATATGAAGAATGCTGATTGCGGAGCTGAATGATGTGAACATTACACTGACAGGAGTAATTAGCCAATGATTTTTATGCCCTCCTTAGACTCTCTTCCTGTCTGAACTTCTCAAGGGTGTTAAGGATGCCATTGATGTGGGATTCATTTACTTTCTCTGCTTTCACTCCTTTCTCTAATAATAGTTTCTTAACTGTGGCTAGCCATAAGTATTAACTTTACAGGTTTGTCCCTGTAACACCTCTGCTGTCATGGAGGCTTTGGATTCTGTGCCTTATGATAATGAGGAGCCAGCTCCTGAGATATCCTTAGAAGATGAGCAGTTGGAGCCAGTTGAACAGCCAATTGAGCAGGCAGAGAAGGTGGGGCTGGCCAGTAAGCAGAGGAAAAGGCTGCCATCATTATGCAATGATGAAGACAAACTGCCACTCCCTCCCTTTGCAAGAGTAGAGCATAGGAAAGTGCACTGCAGGTCAGCAAGGCTTTTCATGAGGAGGCAGCCCTGCCTTCCCAAATGAGACACACTGGGTTATTCTTTCTTAAGAGGAGCTTGGAGTTAGGACTGGTGTCGGAAACAACCATCTGTTACTCTGACTCCTTGTCCCTTGCCTTGCTTGCCTTGCCTCATTTTGCTTTGCCTTGTCTCGCCTCATCTCTCACCCTGTCCATTTGCCTCATGCTTTCAGAAAACGAGCAGTCAACAACCTCATGCCTTGGACTCCAGAACTGTTTGGTCTCTCGTGGCCTGGCTCTGTAGACTTGGAACTCTTATGCAAAATGCTAGACTGGTGGGAACTTTTTTACTTTATGTGCATTGGCATATGGCTTTTAGTTACATGTTACATGTAAAAGTTTGCAGCTGCCTCTTGGGTGTGCACAAGGACAGTTGCACTGGCTTCTAGTTTCTTCACTTTTAAAGCCCTGTATGTGGAGTGCTTTCCCTAAGGACATCTACCTGTTCTGCCAGGTCAGATAGAGTGGGTACACTCCTAATCTCTTCCCCTAAATGTTGCCATCTGATGGGAGCTAGGAAATGTGCATTTTCTATGGCAAGCCCTGCCCTATGAACGCTCTGCCTTACGAAATTCCACAGGCCTCCATTCTTTTAGCCTTCTGTAAGGCTTTGAGGACCTGGTTTTTCTCCCAAATGCTCTTGGAAAGAGACTGACTGAGCCAGTTGAAGAAGTCAAGTAGGGAATTAGTCTGGAATCATTACATTACAGGATCACAAGGTCTGATCCTCCTTAAATTCTGTTAAACCTTATCTAGTTTGGCCCAGATGCAAATTGGAAGTCTGGGAAAATTCCTGTGAAATAGGCATGAGCAATAAAGTAGCTAATTGAACTCTTCACATGTGGATCTGGCTCTTCTCTGCTGGGAAAAGACAGGATGACTGCATTTTAAAAGTTTGATTTGGGGTCACATTTTTGTTGTTTTTAATGTTTTATTGCATTAATTGGTTTAGCTTTATAGTTTTAATATAATTTTACATATCTTTTAATTTTTGATTGGGAGCCATTTTTGATTGGGAGTTGATTGAAAGATGGGTGGCTGTATAAATGTTTTAAATAAATGAATAAACAAACAAACAAACAAGCTTGATTCTCTCTTTTGCTAATGGACAATTACACTTCTGGACTGGTCAATTCCCAACTCAACTGGGAGTTCAGTTGAGGGCTCAGTGCTGGGAATGTACTGCACTATGTACTGCATCCAGCTACTCTACTGAAGGTTACTTATTTCTTCTCCCTATCTGCATTTTCTATAGGAGCTACTATTGAAAAGTTTTTGAACAGTTGCCTCCTCGCTCCAGAACACCTTGCCTCCCAAGATATAAAGTGCCCTTAACTTCTTGGCATTTAATATCTTATTATTCTGCAAGATTTTGGGCACTGATGGGGAAAGATCTTTAGTTAATTAGTATTTTGGGGGTTGTTGGATTTTTTTCCTTGTTGTAGTTGTAAATCCAGGGAAGTAGGCAATATATAGAATAATGTATACTTGTATAAATGTCCTGCCAGAAGAGATCAGAATTTGCCAATGTACTCTGTTTATCCTGGCATCCCATTGATATGGTGTGTGTGTGTGTGTGTGTTGTCCTTTGCAGGAGGGATAAAGCTTGCCATACAGCTTTTTTAACTCTCCTAGCATCTGGGAGGTCCTCTGATGTGAGACAGCAAAGCCCATCTTCTCACAAACACTATCTATGGTTATTGTCTTGCCAAGCTGGCAACCCCAAATAGAAAAAGTCTGGTGTTAGTTTCTGAATTGTACTTGGAAATTGTCATTTTAAAATTTGGGGTGGACAATTCCTGCCTTAGTTTGGAACAACACAACTCTTCTTGGGACAGTTTAAAAGCTGCAGTGCCGTGTGTTTCCATGCTATCTCTGCTTTAAAAAGAGTTGCTGGGGGAATATTTAAAATGCATTGCAGTGAAGGTATTTAACCAAAGCTTGCCAGAATTAATGTCCTCTAAAGAGCCTACTATTCTGCTGTTTTCATCGGGGCTGTCAAAAACTGAAGCTGCGGCAGGCATTTTGACATTTCCTCATTATAGCTGATGGACTTTTATTTAACTGACTCTTGAAGCTTGAAGCAGCTTGGATCAAACCGGTTTGCCCTTAAACCTCAAATCATAAACTTGAATCAAACTATGTATTCTTTAAATTTCAGAATCTGAATTCAAGCTGAAGAAAAGGTCTTTAAGTAGCAAAAGATTTTCATCAGCTTTGGTCCAGCAACATGAAACAAATCCATTTTCTAGTTGTGTAATATGACTTTTCCTGCCAAGTTCTCATTACAGTTTTCCAAACGATTCTTAAAATGAAGTTCTGCTTCCCAAAGGAAGAATTGGAGAATGCTTATTACACTTGTTTTAAATATTTATGTGTGCGCATCTGTATGTGTATAAAATACATAAAATGAAATAGTAAAGCAAGATTGTTTTACTGTATCTTAAATAACACACATTATTATTTCATTTATTCTAGGTCCGTTGGTTATGACAAGAAACAAAACAAAACCCTGACCAACCGGATTGTCACCTGGGCCTAACATCACTTTGGTCTGTGTTCACTTCAGCACTGACCTGGTAGGTGGGCAATATCCAGTGGAGAAGAACTCACCACCTTGCATGGAAGGCCAAAGCAAAGATGGCAAGGCACAATAAATGCAGATATACAAATTGCCCAGTTGGGACTGTTTATCATGGCATTTATCCTACAATTTGCTGTATTTGATTGTGCAAAATGGTATTCATCGATAGGAAGATGATGATGATGGTGGTTTCTTTTATTCTAGGTCTCTTCCTGGCTGTTTTTGCCCAAGGAGGAATGCTTCAACATCATCTGCCAAACTTTAAGCAGCTGTAAGCAAGCTGTAATTAAAGATAGGAAAACTTCTCATATATTATTAGGTACAGTATATATAGTGGACTACCTTTAAGGTCAAAGGAATTCTCAGACCGGTTGTACTACATAAGAATATTCCATCAAATAATCAATTAAGAAATCATCATCTTCACTATCGCCAGTGGGACACTACCTTCATGAGGTTGTGGGGATTGGGTACTCCAGGAAGGATGAGAGCTATGCCAGAGGTTCACCCATATTGGGCAGATCATATCAGATGAACCAGAAAAAACACACTGTCTCTCTCCCATAAACAATATGGTTGGACACAACTTACAGAAACCCATACCCAGATTGGTCTTCACCCAAGTCAACAAGGACCCCAACAGGTGTTGGAGTTTATGGACATCTGGTGACAAATGGGCTGCAGGACTCTGGATTGCTGACTCAGCAACCAGGGCCAGCAGCTGAAGGACTACTGGAATAAAAGTTGCTTATCCACCACAAATATATAAAGATTGAACACAAAGGAATAACGATCCTTTATTAAGAAAGGAAAGACAGAACCAATAGTAATAGATGGCTGGGGCCCAATCCCAAAACAACAGAGTACCACTTAAACACCATCCATGTAGACAGAATTACTGTCAGTCAGTTTCAAAAGGCAGCTTTCTTTGGGATAGCTTACATCCAGCACCATCACGCAACATTTGCCTATCTCTTGAGAAGGGGGATACAAAAGACAGATCCAGTGTAAAGATCTGTCTGACCTTATGACCAATCATCATCATAATAATCAGAAACAGTAATGAAAAATCTGCGCAGACACTACTAAAATGCACATTAAAACTATGTGCAGGATGAGTATGTAAAGAAACACAGCAACACCATGATCATCATCAATATATTGCAATGGTCAATGTATAATTGGAATTGCTATGTATGGGTCCTAAACTGAAGTATTTTTCTTTCTTTCCTTACTACTTCCCTGTTTACTGGGATGTAACTTGGCAGATACAAGAAGATAAAGAAATCATCCTTGCTGCTTGCCTTCCTCTGCCCAATTATAACAGTCTCCAATGTAGAAGCCTTGGAGGCTGCTGTAGAAAGGTGTGCCATTTGTGTATTGAAGCATTTCTTTAATCTCTCAACAGGATACATACTAAATCACATTCCCAGACTCTTCCCATTCAAATCAGGGGGGGGGGGAGAAATCCTGACATCACATGACAGGACCTGGTATGATTTACAATATATAAAATATTTTGACTCAGAAACCTTTAATTCCAGAAAAGGCCATTCTGGGCAATTGTAAATCATGACTCTTGAATAGTTCTGTTTTGATTATTTTGATTATTATTTTGAGTTCTGCTGGTTGTTCCTTTTCCTTCTTTCCTTCTCCTCCTCCTCCTCTTCTTCTTCCTCCTCCTCCTCCTCCTCCTCTTCCTCCTCCTCCTCCTCCTCCTCCTTCCCAGAGAACATTTCATTAGGGGCTTTTTAAACCACAGTGCTTTGAGGGACATGGGACATGAAAATGTTCATGAGCTGTCACTTCCCAGCAGCCCTGAGGCAGATCACCCGCTTTTTTACTTTTCCTAACAGTGTTTGACCTACAGTCACCCCGACATGTGTCTCTGTTTGCATCTTCCATTTCCTCATTTCCCCCCTCCCGAAACCTATTTCACTTCAGACAGCCCGAAAGGTGATTTTTTAAAAAATAAATAAATAATAATTTTAAAGATGATTTATAGAAAAATAGCAGCTGCTTATTACAGGAATTACTCCCAAAGTCCTGCTGCTGCATTGCACGAAGCTCTGTTCTCTGCTCTAGTCAGCACTGCTGTCAGTCAAAAAGAGAAAGTGCCATGTGTGGCAGTTGGCCAGGTCTGCACAACTATTTAGCCAGAAAACTGACATCAGCAAGAGTTGCTCGCTAAGGAATAGTCTGTTCTTTTCAGCCAGGTCTATCCAGGGAGTAAGAATAAAATTGATCTCTCAGTCAGGCTTCTGCTATTTTAAAGAACATGGAGAGAAAATCTGCATTAGCCCAGAGCTCTTACTGAGGACTGCAGCGCTTTTCCTGCAAGTTCTTCTTCACTTTCTGAACTGGTACATTTGGTCATTGTTGTTCAAAAACATCTGTCCCCCACAGGAAAAAAGCTAGCTGCCTGACTCAGTAAAATATGGCATTGTTCAGGAGACCAGTGCTGTGACTGAGATGTGCGACTGAGATTTAAAGAACAACGTTCATCTCACTACGTTTAGGATAAGGAGGACACCACTGTTCAATCAAAAGAGAAGAAAAAGATGAATCCACTATGGGAATTAACTATGAGTGTAGGTAGGAGGTCTCATCTTGAATGCCTGCAGTGGTGGAATTTAAATATGTGAACAACTGGTTCTCTGCGTGAATGCTGCTTCCGGAAGTCCATTCTGGGCCTGGGCAACAAAAAATTAGCTACTGGTTCTACTGAACTGGTGTGAACTGGCTGAATCACACTACTGAATGCCTGTCAAGAAACCTGGGACACTTGCTGTCAACCAGTGAAGCAAAAGGTGGGCTAGATCAGGGATCCCCAACCCCTGGTCCGTGGACTGGCAATGCACCATCTGGCGGATGCAGGCAGCACCCGAAACCAGGTTCCCTCCAGTCCACAGAAAAACCTCTCTCCATGGAACCAGTCCCTGGTGCCCAAAAAGTTGGTGGCTGCTGGGCTAGATCAGGGGTGTTAAACCTCTGGCCATGGGCTGGATGCGTCATGCCAAAACTGCGCCCACCCCATTGCCAGCAATGGAAAAAAAGTCATGATACATTGTGACATGTCAAATGACCTTACAAGTTTGACACCCCTAAGTCAGATGGATACATAGCTTTGGGCAAGAGACATTGTTGCCTGAAGCAGGTCCAAAATGAACTTTCTGCCATCCTGTTCCAAATCTTGTTGAATTATTTCATCTCCCTCATGATGGTACCATGCAAGAGCTGTGGTGGCGCCATGTTTAGAATGCAGTAATGCAGGCTACTTCTGCTGCCTGCCAGCTGCCTGCAGTTTAGCAGTTTGATTCTCATTGGCTCAAGGTTGACTCAGCCTTCCATCTTTCCGAGGTCAGTAAAACGAGGACCCAGATTATTGTGGGCAATATGCTGGCTCTGTAAACCGCTTAGAGAGGGCTGCAAAGCACTGTGAAGTGATATAGAAGTCTAAGTGCCATAAATATTTCAGATCTTCAAGACAGGCCAGATTAAGAACCAAAATCATGAATGTTAATACTAGATTTATGATAAGGTTACAGTAACTCTCTCAAAGAGTCAATGTGCTTTCCGCCTTCTTTCCTTTATCTTTGTGATAATTAGGTAGAGTCTTGTTTGATGTGCCTACTTGGATTACAGTTTTGCCCCAGATTCAAATTCCTTTATCTCAAAAATTGTCTTGGTAGCAATTCTTCCTCCTATTCCCAATTTCTCCCTATTACTACAGACTTCATTATGCTGATGTTGAGCAAATCAGGAGCCAGCTGAATTTATAGGTTTCGCTGTTTTGTTTTGTGTTAATTCATCCCTAAATTTTCAGGCAGACTTCTCTAAACCTGCTGCTTTCCAGATAGGCCTGTGATTGTAATTTCCCAGAATCTTCAGCCATCGATGAAGCAACCCTTAGCAAAAACTATCCCAGTCCACTAACGGACTGCCTTAGTTCAAATCTTTTATTTGCAAAAACTCCATGCTTTGAGCGTGGAATCAAAGCAATTGAACCTTTCACATTCAAAAGCATTTATTTGCCTTTCTTGCATGGAAAATGTGGTTTTTCTCCTGTGCACATGTGTATCACTAATTGCTTTCCCCCCTCTTTAATGAGAACTAGCCATATGTTTCCTGGTAGAGGTAGAAATGCCATCTGCTGCATTTTGGAACAGGTAATTTTAATTAAATTCCATTTCTGATCATGGCTGGGGTAGAGAGATATTGTTCATGGTTAGTTTTCAAAAAGAAAACTTCCATATCCATTTCTATTTTCAGTCATGTTTCTCTTGACAATGCATATGTGTACATTCAGTTATTTGAGCGGTTTATTAAATTGTAACAACAATTTCACCTGGATCTGCTCTGGAAAAGGGTAATTCAATTTTATTTATAGCCAAAAGACTTTAAAGCAAGTTAGAAGCATAATCTAAACCTGGCATTAGATAAAACAGTTTAACAAGTAAAATAGTTAATAAGATTTATTGAGATTTTTATACCGCCCTTCTCCCAAAGGGACTAATATTAATATTAAGTCTAATAATATTAAGTCTAATATTACATAATAGACTTAAAAATCCCAATTCATTGATCTGTTACTAAAAGCCTTGCTTTTATAACCAGAGTTAAAAATCTGGCTGTTTCCACTGTAAATTTTGGGTTTTTATCCTCAAGTAAAATTTATTTTTATTTTTAAATCCCATTTATATCCCGCCCTTCTCCGAAGAGAAGGATCTCAATCTAAGAAGCACAAATCAATGTGCTTAGCAATAGCCTTCATTCTATGTATATGCCTGCTTATTAGGGCTTTCGCCCGCCCCCCAAGCGGCATTTTTACAAAGTCGGCTTATTGCCCCCAACAATCTGGGTCCTCATTTTACCTACCTCGGAAGGATGGAAGGCTGAGTCAACCTTGAGCCTGGTGGGACTCAAACCTGCACTAATTGCAGGCAGCTGGTGTTACTTAAGGAGGCATTAGCCCACTGCTCCACCAAGGCTCTAGATCTCTTCCAAAGGAGGGTGAGGAGCTTCTCTGCCATACGATTATTTAGTTTATCTATTATGTCATATGGGACTAATGGGTCTATGTATACTTTTGGGGGCATTTATCTTCTCTGTCATATCTGACATTCTTGCATTAATACGTTTTTCCATTAGAAAATCTAACAGTGACAGCTTTTCAAGTAAGTCTTAGTAGGCCTGTAAAATAAGACTGGCAGTACTTATATAGACCAATCCTTTATGAAGAAATTTACCTGCTCAGGAAAGAAAAAAGAAGAGGAAATTAAAGGAATGGACGAAATAACCTAGTTTGCCATTGGGTAAGTACTTGATTGTCAGCTCAGAAACCACTTTTATTTTGAGTAGGTAAGATCCTTCTTGCCTGCCAGTTTGCTAGATGGCCTGTTACTAATTCTAAAAAATTCCAAATGTATCAACAACATTCTCTCCAAAGTTACCTATCTAAGTGCAATGAAATAAAGATGTTTCACTTGTAAACAGAAATACCTTTTAGTTATTTATCCACAATCAAATGTTTGACCTACTCAGATGTTAAGAATATTTGACAGAGTTTCTAAAATATAATAAAATGAGTCTAAAATGTGAAATGGGATGATATGAATACAAGCCTATTTCTAGTAACCTGTGTTCTTTAGATTTTTACCACACTGGCCTTAGATTGTGATATTCATTGAATGCTGATCATTTTTTTAGGTTTATTATTATTAGATTTGTATACCGCCCTTCTCCCTAGGGACTAAGGGCGGGTCACAGGGCATACATAAACAACAATACAAAAGTTAAAAGAAAATTAAACCAGTGCCCAGTTAAAACAACCATAATAAATACTAAAAAACCAATTTAAAAACCCATATTCCCCCATCAGGCCAGACCAGCTAATTCAAATAAGTGGGTCTTCAACCCGCGGCGGAAGGATCGGAGGTCAGATGCCATCCGGAGCTCAACCGGCAGTTGATTCCATAATGCCGGAGCGCCCACAGAGAAGGCCCTCCCCCTGGGGGCCACCAGTCGACATTCCCTGACCGGAGGCACCCTGAGGAGGCCCTCTCTGTGGGCACGTACTGGGCGGAGGGAAGTTGACGCCGGCAGCAGGTGGTCCCCGAGGTAACCCGGACCCATGCCATGTAAGGACTTAAAGATCATAACTAGGACCTTGAACCTCACCCGGAAGACAACTGGTAACCAATGCAGCTCGCGGAGCAAAGGTGTAACATGGGAGTACCGGGAAACTCCCAAGACAACTCTCGCGGCCGCATTCTGTACCAGTTGGAGCCTCCGAGTGGTCTTCAAGGGAAGCCCCATGTAGAGAGCATTACAGTAGTCTAGGCGAGAGGTCAAGAGCGCATGAGTGACCGTACACAGGGCATCCCGGTCCAGATAGGGCCGCAACTGGCGCACCAGGCGAACCTGGGCGAAAGCCCCCCTAGTCACAGCTGCTACATGATCTTCCAGGGCAAGTCGTGAATCTAGGAGGACTCCCAAGTTGCGAGCCCTATCCACGGGGGGTAACAGCTCACCCCCCATAGAAAGAGATGGAACATTTTGAATGTCCCGGGATGCCGGAATGTACAGCCACTCAGTCTTGTCAGGGTTGAATTGAAGTCTGTTCCTCCCCATCCAGACCCGAACCGCCTCCAGGCAACGGGACATCACAGCGAGGGCATCACTGGGGTGGTTTGGGGTCGAAATAAAAAGTTGGGTATCATCAGCATACAGTATTGATGATACCCAACTCCAAAACCACGAATGATCTCACCCAGCGGTTTCATGTAGATGTTGAACAGGAGCGGCGAGAGAACCGACCCCTGAGGAACTCCACAAACGAGAGACCTAGGGGCCGATCTCTGCCCCCCTGCCAACACCGACTGCGAGCGTCCCAGGAGATAGGAGGAGAACCACTGAAGAACTGTGCCTCCCACTCCCAATCCCCTGAGACGCCGCAGCAAGATACCATGGTCGATGGTATCGAAAGCCGCTGAGAGGTCTAATAGGACTAGGACAGAGGAATGTCCCCTATCCCGAGCCCTCCAGAGATCATTCACCACAGCGACCAATGGCGTCTCCGTGCTGTACCCGGGCCTGAAACCCGATTGGTAAGGGTCCAGATAATCCGCTTCCTCCAGGACCAGAGGGAGCTGACGCGCCACCACACTCTCAACAACCTTCGCAAGAAAGCGAAGGTTGGAGACTGGACGAAAGTTGTTCAATACAGCTGGGTCCAAGGCAGGCTTCTTGAGGAGAGGTCTCACCACCGCCTCCTTCAAGGCGGTGGGGAAATAACCCTAACTCAAAGAAGCAGATATAACTGCCTGGAGCCAGCCTCGTGTCCTCTCCCTAGCTGCATAAACCAGCCAGGAAGGGCACGGATCCAATAAACATGTGGTGGAGCTCAGCTTCCCCATAATCCTGTCCACTTCATCAGGGGTCACAGAATCAAACTCTTCCCAGATAACATTGACAAGACCGCCCGTGTCCTGATCGCCAGACTCTGCCCAGCTGGAGTCCAAACCGGTCCGAATCCGAGCGATTTTATCCGACAGATGTTGACTAAATTCCTCGGCACAACCCTGCAAGGGATCCTCCCTCACCTCCTGATTAAGAAGGGAGCGAGTCACACTAAACAGGGCGGCCGGGCGATTATCTGCGGACGCGATGAGGGTGGAGAAGTAATTACACCTCGCCACCCTCATCGCTGCGAGATAAGACCTAATATAGGTTCTTAACCGCAACCGGTCGGATTCAGTTCGGCTAGACCTCCAGCAGCTCTCTAGGCCCCGTTTCCGACGCTTCATCTCCCGGAGCTCCACGGAGAACCATGGAGCTCGCTGGGATCTGCACCGGGTCAGGGGCCGCAAGGGTATAACCCGGTCAAGTGCCTCAGTGGCTGCCCTTTCCCAGGCTTCCACTAAGGCATCCGCCGAGTTGTGAGCAATGGAGGCAGGTGGGGACCCCAGCGCTGCTTGGAATCTATCAGGATCCATTAAGCGTCTGGGGCGGAACCATCTAATTGGTTCCATACACCCACGGCGGGGGGTGGCAAAACGGAAGACCATCCGCAGGAGGTGATGATCGGTCCATGACAGGGGCATAATAAATGGAGAGCCCCCACCAAGATCATCCAACCACCGTCCAGATAAAAAAATCAGGTCAAGGGTGTGGCCTCCCTCATGAGTTGGTTCAGAAATTACTTGCGTCAGGTCCATGGCCGTCATGGAAGCCATGAACTCCCGAGCTAGCTCAGACGAACCTCCCAGGGATGGTAGATTGAAGTCTCCCAAAACTATAAGTTTGGGAAACTCAACCACCAACCCCGAGAGGGTATCGAGCAGCTCGGGCAGGGCTGCTGCTGCGCAACTAGGCGAAATGTACACCAGCAGCAAGCCCAACTGCGCCCCAGAACCAAATCTCACAAAGAGAGACTCACACCCGACTATCTGAGAAACGGTGGTCTCCCGCGGACATAAGGTCTCCCTAATAATCACCGCCACTCCCCCACCCCTACCATGAGCTCGTGGCCGATGTAGCACCCGGAAGCCTGGTGGGCAGAGGGCAACCAAAGGGACCCCACCCTCTGGGCCCAACCAAGTCTCCGTGATGCAAGCCAGGTCCGCGTGCTCACCCTCAACTAAGTCCCTAACGAGGGGAGCTTTATTAACCACGGACCTGGCATTCAGGTACACCAGCCGGAGCTCAGGAGGCTGCACATCCTCGCTCCCGGAGCCTCGGGGAAGAAGCAGAGGGTCGGAGCGCCCCACCGCTTGCAAATAGCGGAGACGGCCCTCCCGGTAACGATACGGCCCTCTGTCTATCCACCTGCTGCCATTCCCCGTCGTGGGAATCGGTAATCCCACGACCCGCTCATGAGCCCCGGAGACAACCACACCCCGCTCTCCCCCCGAGCGGTCGGACCCAAGTCTGGCCTGAGCCATGGTTGATTGGCCACCCCCCATAGCCAAACAACCCCTATCTCCCACCCCTCTCCCTAACCCCATAAAAAATTCCGATAAAAAAGTAATCAGAGGCCTTCTATTAAATTTGTATTGACGGCCTCTGCCCCTGCCCAGCCATCTCTCCGGGTCCCAGAACTCGGGCCCGTCATCGAGGTTACAAGTATTTAAGGAGGCGGGTCACACCCAGGAGAGGGGGGCACCCCTGAGGGCGTACAAGTCCGTGCTAGTGTATTGTCGCATGAATCTAGGAAGTCCAGGATAGGCATCCCATTAGTTGTCCATGGGAGGATCAACATGGAGACAGATATCTGGGTCCCCACCCAACTTCACTGCCACTCAGTCGGGTGCCCCCAGAGACGGGCCGCCCCCCACCCTCTCACGACGGGTTGCAACTCTGTTCCTGGAGGTGGACCAGATATCCTCTGGGTAGGCAAACCCCATAGAGCTCCCACCTCTATGGGGCTGCAAATGGAAAAGTCAAGCCACTCTCCCACCATGGCCGATATCCAGGTGTGTCCAAAATCCAAGGGGAGAGGGGGGAGGGTAGGCAGGAAGATGATAAATATATATGTCCATATGTCCGAGGCAAAAAGGGTAGGCAGGCCAGGATAGTGAAGATGGTCCAAAGTCGCCGTTGTCACTGCAAAAGCAGTCCAAAAGCGGTGCAGGAACCACATCATTTTTACACCCTTATGATGACCCGCGGTCGTCTTCTCCGCCACTAAATGGCTTGAAGACGCCGTCGCCGCCAAGATGACTGACAATCGCCCTCTCCACCGCCAAAACGGCCCGAGGGCGACACCGCCGCTGAAAGCGGCCCGAGGCGACCTAGGGCAACATGGGGACCCCACCGCTGGCGAGAGGGCCAAAAGCCCAAAAAGCGCCAAAGCCAGCCACCGGCCACCGCGAACGGGCCACACAGTCCCAGGAACGCCAGTGCCGCCGAAAGCAGTCCGAAAGCAGGCCCCAGAAATGTCCCACCAGCTGTTGGCCGCCGAGAATGGCCAGAACGCGCCATCTTCGCCGTCGCCGCCAAACGCATGCTGCCGCCGCTTCCGCCGAGCGCAGGCCGCCGTCGGCGCCAAGCGCGGCCCAAAGACCACCGCAACCAGCGCCGGAGACAACGCCCACGCCATCGCCGCCATCGCTGCCATCGCCGCCGCCCGAAATCGCCGCCGCCCGAGCAGACCCACGGTCGTCCTCCTCGCCAACCGGAGCCAGTCTAGGAGCATCAAAGGCGGCCCAAAAACGGCCCGAAACAGCTCGAAGAGCAGGAGATGCCGGCGCCGGCCACGAGCAGCTGCAGACAGTCCGGGAAGGAACAACAAGAAGAAAACAGCCGGCGTCGGCCGCAAGCAGCTGCAAACGGTCCGGAAGAGGCAGCAGCAAAAGAAACAGCCGGAGGACAGCAGGGCCAGCAGACGGGCAGCTCGGTAAATAAAGTCTAAGTAGGTCACTGCCAGCTTCGTCGACCTCCTAATTGCCTCGCAGCCTAATGCCACAATCCCCCAATCCCCATCTCAAAAAGCCCAAGGGCTCATGAGGGGCTCCCAAGAGACGCCTAGCAGCTGGCGCTCGCGGAGCTCAGCCGAGCACGTCCGCCATCTTGGGCATGCGTTGTTGTTTCTCATAGTTTTTAAGATTTTCACTGTTTTAATGCTTGTTAGTTAGTTAGTAATTCTAGCCATACTGAGCTATATGACACATATCTAAAGTAAAAGAATACATTTACTGGAAATCAGCTTGACAAGTTATAGTTTTATGGCCCTGATCAATACATTTTTTCTTTAGAAATATTTAATAATGATGAATTTCTCTATTTGGATCAATATGATTTGACAAACTTTTCAATCTAACATTTTATCCAACTTAATACTTAATACTTGATACATATTTAATACTTAATACTTAATACTTGATACATATTTAAAAGTCTATGAACAGGTCAATATCATTACTTACCTTGCTAAATTGTCTCATTGTAGCTATATAAATTAATGAAAGATGTCTCTTTGTTTGTATTTTCCATTCAAGAGTGAGTACCTATTACATGGAAAGTAGTATTGAAATAATATGTAATGATAACCTTTTGTTGACAGTTCTTTATCAAAAGGATAAGAACTTATGCAAGTCACACTGTACGTTATCTGGTCAATCACTGCTGTTTGAACTACAGTACAATGCCTATTAGACCCAGCCAAGAGTGATGACCTAAGGTATTATACTGTATAAGAAAAGTGACAATATTCCTCCACACTTGCACAGTCTCTCAGGCACCTAGAATATCTCTATTTTACTGCAATATAAATTCTTGGACCAATTATTTCATGACTATCTTCTGTCAGATGTTGCCTTCCTCAAATATTTAAATGATGCAGTGACCTGTTCCCTGGTGTGAGGTTTTTATTCAGTTGGGTTCCATTTGCTCTTTGTTCCAATGTGGTGCCTTTTCTTTTGAACTTTGATCTTGACATGTGACAGAAAGAAGTGTGATAATTGATTGGCTTATTTCTTTTTCTGTCTTAAAAAACATATTAATTTGAGAGACAGCTGATTTGCCAAGGTCAGAAGAATGTCATAACCACAGACTGATTATTTGTGTCTTGTAAGTTTCATGATGGCACTACATTAAGAGCATGTGAATAGAGGAAGACACGCAAACTCCATTCAGAGGTATTAATGCAAAGCAGGACATTTCGTCAGGTAAAAAATCCCTTCCCCTCCCCTCAGATGTTGTTTAGCCAAGGCTTTGAAAATGTGCACACTGTGAGGATGAGTGTCTATGGCATCAGTTTGGATTCAAGTTACTCTGTTTTCATTGGGGTACATAACAAATAGTTGAATGGAGGCTGACTGTACTGCTTTGCTACTTCAAAGTAGCTTGTGTAGAAAAGATGAGGAGATTCACATTTTCTAAGCTGACAAGCAAGTACTTGTCTTTATAAATAAAAAATTTAAATAGCTTGAGGAAAAGCAACAGAGTAGGTCCTTGATACTGCTAATGCTCATAAATCTATATAGGTACATTGCAATCTGATTTTTAGGACTTCTTCCTTCCTTACTGTATTATATTGGACCAGTTACACCAAGGTTCTTAAAGCTGGTGTTGTATTATATAGTAGATGCCCCAAAACCGTGTGTGAGAAAGTGATGTGCCTATTTCCCTAACCTTAACCCTAACCCTAACTTTAACTCTAACATTTCATATTCTGAGACTGGCAGCACCATATCAATGCTTTCTTTATCAGAGCAAAATATGGACCAATGGTAGTACAACAATTCTCAAACTACTGGTAGATCACCCTAGGAAGCAGCATGAAGTCTCCTTTGAACAATTGAATGCCGTGCAGAGCTTTCTTGTGTTGTTCTCCCCTATCCAACATTCTGTGAAGAAGCTCTTGATCCTCCAAAATATTTTGTGAGAGACCTCAAAGAGATCTAGGGAAAGAGGCAATCTCTTTCCTAACACTTCTACTGACAGAAGACATTCTGAGTCCTGAAGAAAATTAATTAGTTTCTACCTTATGCTTCTTGGAACTGCATGATGGCAACATATTGTTCTGCATCATTTATTCTTATATAATATTTTCATGATTGGAGAAACACATTGGCTTTGCATTTCTCTTTTAAATTTTTTTGCCTGAGAGATATTGCCCTTTGGTATGTCTAGGTATTTTATTTTGCAAAAATGACGAGAAGCAATGACACTTCCTGTTAACTGAAGAAGTAGAAAAATTATAGTAAAGCCATTGCAGAAAGCTTTTAGAAGCTTTCTAAAGGCTGGGAAGAAAAAGGAAGCATTTTAGGTTTTCTTTTCTGTCTTACCCATCTCCTTCCCGCCACTTCATGGGAGGGCACAGACCTGAGCAGCAGCTCTTTTGATGCCCTGTGTTAGGCTTGAAAGATCAGGTCCACACAAGAAGGTTCAATTAAACTGATTTATTGCTATAACTTATGTACAAGAATCTTCTCAACTAACAGTCAACACCTACTTAGAATTAGATAAGGGTCAATGACTCTCAAAGAGGGTTAGATTTAATTCACTTATGGCTATGTAGGTACTCTAGGCTGATCTCTCTTCTCACCCCACCATCGGCTTCTGCCACACCTTCTCCCACAAACAGGCAGAGAATGAGGTCCTTAAGAGTGCATGGCACCATACCATATAATTTTATAAGTCATAATCAGCACTTGAATTGGATCCACAAATCAACTGTCAATCAATGCAGTGACCTAAAATTGTTGCCCTAAAATAGCAGGACCTATCTGCTAGCTGTCTGACCATTGCATTCAGTACAAGTTGTAGCTTCTGAACCATTTTTAAAGACAGTTTTACATGGAGAATATTGCAATGTTTCAACTACATGGTGGTAATAGCATGAATCTCTGTTTTTTAAGTATTTCCTAGTCCAAGACTGATGCACCAGATGAAAGGTCTTGTTGGCCATGACTTCCATCTATATGAGTTGTAAGTCCAGAAGGACTCTAAACTTGTAGTCTTCCTTCTTTGGGGGAAACACATTCCCATCTACAGCCACAACTGGGACTACCGTATCAAGGAGAGAAAGCTCTTGGGAGACAAAGCAGCTCCAACTTGGTCCAATTTAGTCTGTGCTTGCTCCTTTCCATCCAGGCTCCAAATTCTGGTATGAGACTTCCACAGCATTTCCAGCCCAGCCTGACTGCTCACTACAAACTGGGAGATGAGCAGCAGTTACATATGAATATTAACTAATAGGGGGAACAAGTTCATGGTACCACATGGAACAATTATGGAAACAATTATTCTTCCCATGAGATTATTGACTAGAACCACCCATCTAATAGGAACAGAATGACTCCAGTTCCCAGATTTTATCAACAGCCCAAAAATCAGCAGATATAATGATTGATTTATTCTAATAGGAGCAGGAAAGGCACACAGCACTCCCATTCAGGTCTTCAAAGTCATCCACCAGATGATCAACACTATTTACATCCTGTGCCTGCTTCTTCACCCCCAACTTAAAGAGATCCAGTTAGTTTAGTTTAGTTTAGTTTTATTTGATTTCTATACCGCCCTTCTCCCTAGGGACTCAGGGCGGTTCACAGGGCATATATAAATAATGATACAAAAGTTAAAAGGAAATTAAACCAGTGCCCAGTTAAAAAACAATAATAAAATAGTAAAAAACACCAATTTAAAAACCATGATCCCCCATCAGGCCAGACCAGCTAATTCAAATAAATGGGTCTTCAGCTCGCGGCGGAAGGTTCGGAGGTCTGATGCCATCCGGAGCTCAACCGGCAGTTGGTTCCATAATGCCGGAGCGCCCACAGAGAAGGCCCTCCCCCTGGGGG
Source organism: Vipera berus (assembly GCF_964194415.1). Classification (NCBI taxonomy): domain Eukaryota; kingdom Metazoa; phylum Chordata; class Lepidosauria; order Squamata; family Viperidae; genus Vipera; species Vipera berus. The sequence continues at coordinate 165,869,779 of NC_138202.1, forward strand.
CCACCAGTCGGCATTCCCTGACCGGAGGCACCCTGAGGAGGCCCTCTCTGTGGGCACGTACTGGGCGGAGGGAAGTTGACGCCGGCAGCAGGTGGTCCCTGAGGTAACCCGGATCCATGCCATGTAAGGACTTAAAGATCATGACCAAGACCTTGAACCTCACCCGGAAGACAACTGGTAACCAATGCAGCTCGCGGAGCAAAGGTGTAACATGGGAGTACCGGGAAACTCCCAAGACAACTCTCGCAGCCGCATTCTGTACCAGTTGGAGCCTCCGAGTGGTCTTCAAGGGAAGCCCCATGTAGAGAGCATTACAGTAGTCAAGGCGAGAGGTCACGAGCGCATGAGTGACCGTACACAGGGCATCCCGGTCCAGATAGGGCCGCAACTGGTGCACCAGGCGAACCTGGGCGAAAGCCCCCCTAGTCATGGCCCCTATATGATCTTCCAGAGTAAGCCGTGAATCTAGGAGGACTCCCAAGTTGCGAGCCCTATCCACGGGGGGTAAAAGCTCACCCCCCATAGAAAGAGATGGAACATTTTGAATGTCCCGGGATGCCGGAATGTACAGCCACTCAGTCTTGTCAGGGTTGAGTTGAAGTCTGTTCCTCCCCATCCAGACCCGAACCGCCTCCAGGCAACGGGACATCACAGCGAGGGCATCACTGGGGTGGTTTGGGGTCGAAATGAAAAGTTGGGTATCATCAGCATATTGATGATACCCAACTCCAAAACCACGAATGATCTCACCCAGCGGTTTCATGTAGATGTTGAACAGGAGAGGCGAGAGGACCGATCCCTGAGGAACTCCACAAGCGAGAGTCCTAGGGGTCGACCTCTGCCCCCCTGCCAACACCGACTGCGAGCGTCCCAGGAGATAGGAGGAGAACCACTGAAAAACTGTGCCTCCCACTACCAATCCCCTGAGACGCTGCAGCAGGATACCATGGTCGATGGTATCGAAAGCCGCCGAGAGGTCTAATAGGACTAGGACAGAGGAATATCCCCTATCCCGAGCCCTCCAGAGATCATTCACCAGAGCGACCAATGCCGTCTCCGTGCTGTACCCGGGCCTGAAACCCAATTGGTAAGGGTCCAGATAATCCGCTTCATCCAGGACCAGAGGGAGCTGATGCGCCACCACACTCTCAACAACCTTCGCAAGAAAGCGAAGGTTGGAGACTGGACGAAAGTTATTCAATACAGCTGGGTCCAAGGCAGGCTTCTTGAGGAGAGGTCTCACCACCGCCTCCTTCAAGACAGTGGGGAAATAACCCTCACTCAAAGAAGCAGATATAACCGCCTGGAGCCAGCCTCGTGTCCTCTCCCTAGCTGCATAAACCAGCCAAGAAGGGCACGGATCCAATAAACATGTGGTGGAGCTCAGCCTCCCCATAATCCTGTCCACTTCATCAGGGGTCACAGAATCAAACTCCTCCCAGATAACATTGACAGGACCGCCCGTGTCCTGATCGCCAGACTCTGCCCAGCTGGAGTCCAAACCGGTCCGAATCCGAGCGATTTTATCCGACAGATGTTGACTAAATTCCTCGGCACGACCCTGCAAGGGATCCTCCCTCACCTCCTGATTAAGAAGGGAGTGAGTCACCCTAAACAAGGCGGCCGGGCGATTATCTGCGGACGCGATGAGGGTGGAGAAGTAATTACACCTCGCCGCCCTCATCGCTGCGAGATAAGACCTAATGTAGGTTCTTAACCGCAACCGGTCGGATTCAGATCGGCTGGACCTCCAGCAGCTCTCTAGGCCCCGTTTCCGACGCTTCATCTCCCGGAGCTCCGCAGAGAACCATGGAGCTCGCTGGGATCTGCACCGGGTCAGGGGCCGCAAGGGTACAACCCGGTCAAGTGCCTCAGTGGCTGCCCTTTCCCAGGCTTCCACTAAGGCATCCGCCGAGTTGTGAGCAATGGAGGCAGGTGGGGACCCCAGCGCCGCTTGGAATCTATCAGGATCCATTAAGCGTCTGGGGCGGTACCATCTAACTGGCTCCGTACCCCCATGGCGGGGGGTGGCAAAATGGAAGACCAGCCGCAGGAGGTGATGATCGGTCCATGACAGGGGCATAATAAATGGAGAGCCCCCACCAAGATCATCCAACCACCGTCCAGATAAAAAATCAGGTCAAGGGTGTGGCCTCCCTCATGAGTTGGTTCAGAAATTACTTGCGTCAGGTCCATGGCCGTCATGGAAGCCATGAACTCCCGAGCTAGCTCAGATGAGCCTCCCAGGGATGGTAGATTGAAGTCCCCCAAAACTATAAGTTTGGGGAACTCAACCACCAACCCCGAGAGGACATCGAGCAGCTTGGGCAGGGCTGCCACTGTGCGACTAGGCGAAATGTACACCAGCAGCAAGCCCAACTGCGCCCCAGAACCAAATCTCACAAAGAGAGACTCACACCCGACTATCTGAAGAACGGTGGTCTCCCGCGGACATAAGGTCTCCCTAATAATCACCGCCACACCCCCACCCCTACCTTGAGCTCGTGGCCGGTGTAGCACCCGGAAGCCTGGTGGGCAAAGGTCAACCAAAGGGACCCCACCCTCTGGGCCCAACCAAGTCTCCGTGATGCAAGCCAGGTCCGCATGCTCACCCTCAACTAAATCCCTAACAAGGGGAGCTTTGTTAACCACGGACCTGGCATTCAGGTACACCAGCCGGAGCTCAGGAGGCTGCACATCCTCGCTCCCGGGACCTCTAGCATTTCCTCTAGCATCCTTTGTAGCTGATTCTCCACAACCCATTCAAGGACCTACTGTCAAATGGGGAGATTGAGTAATGGGTGGAATGTATACATTATGGTTGGACTGAGAGATGGTTTCTTCAAAAAAGGGCATACGCTACTTCTGCCATTGTATGCTGTCAGGCTGGCAGCATTTTGCCCTCCTTGAAAGAAGTATTAATATGAATGAATGAACATTCTCAATCATGTATAAATCATTTTGCCTTTCTGCCCCATTAAAAATAACTTTCAGAGATATCAGGGGGCTGCATCTAGTGCTCAAAGCCCCTGTAGAATTCTGATCTTAGAGTTCTTAAAATATTTCAAATGAGAAGTTGCTGGTTTATCCACAATATATATATATATATATATTATATGTCCATAAATTTAGTTCTGTACACATTTATTAGAAAACAGTTCTGACTTTTCAAAGAGATCAAAAAATTATAGTCTGGTTAGTCTCACATGTACTCTGATTAATTTATTAGAACACATTACTAAAGCCTACAGTATTAAATATACTGAAATGCAAGAAGAGACAGGGCGACTTATGTAAAAAAATAACTTCTGTCTTATTAACCTTTCATTGTTGTTGAGAATATCAACCAGCATTAGCATTTAGAGGACAGAGGAAGCCAGCAGGCACAATACTTGCCATCCTGCAATTTAGACAGGAAAGCAGAGCATGAACAGAATTAGCCAGAAACGCCTAATGTAGAAAAAATCCACAGGAACATATTTAGAAGCAAAGGATTGTCAAGGGAATAGTGGTGGAAATAGATGGTTACAAGGAAGGGAAAGGTGAAAAATAAGAGTTGCCTTCCCCAGTCAGGGGATGCCAAACAAAAAGCCAATGCAGGCCACAAGCACATCATATGTGAATTATTTTCTCCTTTCAACAACTACTGACCCAGATGCTTTTCCAGCATATGTGTGCATGCGTGAATCTCAGAACCTTTTATTAACCTGCTGGAGGAGAAAGCTGTTCCATAATACCTTTGTTAATCCTCTTGTAATTGAGGTGCATATTTTCTAACTGTTTCCATGGATAAGAATGATATCATTTGTTCTTTTCCTCGTCCAACCCATTCAAGCCATTTCCCCCCATCTACTGTATTTCTGTCTGATCCACTGTTTCACATTGGTGATCTTCTGGTAGGAAATGATTTATAATAGAGTGAAACAAATCTTAAAAGATGAATTCTCCCTATAACCAGCAATATTATCTTACTAAACTTTACTGAACTATATATTCCCCCAGGGCAGGGGTCGGCAACCCGCGGCTCTTTCATCCCTCTACTGCGGCTCCCAGTCCCCCACCGCTGTGTGCAGTCTCACAAACAAAAGAAGTGGGACTAAAAAACTTCAACCAATCAATTCCAACTTCTCACGGGGAAAAAAAAAGATCTTGCAAAGTTGGAATTGATTGATTGAACTTTTTTAGTCCCACTTCTTTTGCTTGTGGGACTGCCCATAAACTTTTGTTTGTGAGACTGCATACGGCGGCAGAGGAATTGATGGAGGGCTGCAGTGGAGCTGGAAAGAAGGTGCCACATGGGTCCAATCAAGGGTGCGGGATTTTTGCCAAGCAACTTTTACAGAGCAGGGGAAATGGGCTGGGTGGTTGGGGCTGTCAATGCCGCTGCCATGAGGCTTGGCAGAGGCCCCGCAAGTGGCCATGATTCCCTCCTCCTCAGCCACCCAGCCACCATCGCCTGGCCTACTCCTCACCTGGCCAGCCACCCTCACACTCTTCTCCTCGTCATCCTCCCCACTCAATCGGCTGCCAGCGGCTTGGATGGGTCTGCTCCGTCCGAGATGAAGAAAGCAAAGGTGCAGCAGCAGGATTGCTCTCAAACAATAAGAGCCCAGTGCACTGCTCGCTCGTGTGTGCCCGACTTATTGAGAGCAATCCAGCTGCTGCACCTCCACTTTCTTCAAATCGGATGGAGCAGAGGCACCCAAGCCACTGGTGGCTGCTTGAGCTGCTGCTGATGGGCCACACCTGGGCTACGCCCTGCTGCTGCCTCCCAAACTGCACCTTTGCCACTGGGGGAAGCAGCAAAGCGCTCTGTCCTGGGGGGGAGCAGCAGCAGTGGTGGAGCGCTCTGTTGGGGGGTAGGGGGGAAGCAGTGGCTGGCAGCAGGACACTTCAAGTGGTGAGAAGCAGCAGCGGTGGAGCACTCCGTTGGTGGTATGGGGGAAGCAGTGGCGGCAGGACCCTTCATGCGGGGGGAAGCAGCAGCAGCAGTGGAGTGGTCCATCGGGGTTAGTGATGGAAGCAGCGGCAATGGGACGCTTCATGCGGGGGGAGACCAGCAGCACAGTGGTGGAGCGCTCCGTCAGGGGTGTGGGGGAAGCAGTGGCGGTAGTACGCTTTGTGCAGGGGTGAAGCAGCAGCAGCAATGGAGCGCTCTATTGTGGGGTAGGGGCAGAAGCAGTGGCTGGCAGCGGGATGCTTCATGTGGTAGGAAGCAACAGTGGTGGAGCACTCCGTCAGGGGTGTGGGGGAAGCAGTGGCAGTGGGACGCTTCATGCAGGGGGAAGCAGCAGCAGCAGTGGAGTGCTCAATCGGGGGAGTGATGGAAGCAGCAGCAATGGGACACTTCATGTGGGGGGAGACCAGCAGCACAGTGTTGGAGCGCTCCATCAGGGGTGTGGGGGAAACAGTGGCAACAGAACGATTCGTACAGAAGTGAAGCAGCAGCAGTGGTGGAGCGCTCCATCAGGGGGTGGGTGGGTGGAAGCCGTGGCAGCAGGGCACTCTGTGTGGGAGGGGGGTAAGCAGCAGGGTTTTGGGGCTCCCAGTTTTTTATTTTCTGTGGGAAATGGGTCCAAATGGCTCTTTGAGTCTTTAAGGTTGCCGACCCCTGCCCCAGGGTATACCCAATTAGCTTTTCACATGCTAACTGCTTCAAGGGTCATGTAGCACTTTTATTGAAAAGGATGTTTGGCCCCTTCCGTGGAAAGACTAGTTAATTAAGTTGGGACAGTATGCTTTGATGTCTAGAATAACTTTGTATTTCAAAAATAAATCTGACCCAGAATTTAATTCAGACTGAAAACCATACATAGATCTGGACCGCATCCAATATCTGGGTCTCTTTCCACATAAAGTCTGTATTTTAATTTTACAAGACTTCTAAATTAGAATGGACTTTTAGTACTGACAGAATTTATTGCGATTCACAATTTCATTTTGTGATTTATACGGTGCTGACCCTGGTTTCTGTTATTTATGTTTAGTTAGAGCTTGATGATTTTCAAGCTTTTAAACAATGTAATATATTCAGTTATTCACAATCAGTTAATTATATCCTGGAAATCTATGACCCCTATGGCATCTGTAAACCTTGTTTGCTCATTTCTGTCGTACTGTTTATCTATTTTCTTATTTTTGTCATGCGGAGGATAATGATTTCCAAAAATATCTGGGTTTTTTTTTCTTCCTAAGCTCTACATATAAGAAAACTCTACAGACATGGAAATGAAAGAGATGGAAATGAATTCTTTTGTTTAACATTTTTAGATTCTAATCGTAGTGAATGGTTTTTCAATGCTCTGCAATTCTCGTATGGAGGTAGGTTGATGTAATTAATCAAAGTACTCTTTTGGTATCCAATGAGCTTTGCTAATTCATTTTCCTAGGAGCATAAAACCTCCCTAGGACTGGGGAAGCTAGTGATCTTTGGAGGATGTAAATTTACATAATTGCTTGGACAGGCTGGATGATCATATCCTTCTGCTTCTGTCATTATTTGCTCTGTATCTATCATATTCAATCCTACTGCTGTCCTGTTGCATTTTGCTGGCCTTAATTAAACATAGCAGGTCTTAAACTGACTCTGTTTCATTATAAATTACTGACTCCTGTAGCTCTCTTCCTATCATTTGCCTATGAACTGTAACACACGATAGCCAAGAAAATGCACTTTTATGAATTAGTGTTTAATGGTTGGACATGTGGGGATCATATCTAAATGGGCCACTTCAGCTTGCAGAGGTACAGCACTTTGTTGTAATAAAGAGGCACAAAGACTATAGCCTGACAAACAATTGAGGTGGGAATTATTCATCTTGCTCAGCAATTCCTGCTTGTATACCCTGTTTTTCCTGAAAGTAAGGCCTACCCTGAAAAAAAGCCCTAGCTTGATTTTTTGGGGTGGGCCTAATATAAGCCCTGCCCCCAAAATAATTCTGAGTTTTGGGGCGAGGCACATACTTAAAAATCAAGCTAGGGTGGGAGTGGGGGTGTGGATCTGCCCTACGCACACCCACTTATCTCGCATCCAGACCTCACCTCACTGGCCCACTTCTTCTGAGGCGTCTTTTGCAGCCAAGCCTGCATTTCTCAGTCAAGAACTGAACTATAGATTCAATCCATAGCTTGGTTCTGCAAGACATCTGCAGCTGAGGACCGAGCTAGATTTAATCCCATAGCTCAGTACTTGGCTACATAGGTCTTCCGAAAGGCCTGACTACAAAATGCAGACCTGAATGCAGCTGCAGAATGAAGCTGCTCCTTCAGCCCCAGAAGAAGTGGACGGGCTGGGCTGTTGGTGCTGGAGGTGAGTAAGACACTCCCCAAAAATAAGACCTGTGCCTCTTTTGGAGGCAAACCCCCCCCAAAACAACCAAGTATTATTTTCGGGGAAATACGGCTAGTTGTTGAATGAAGCAAAGCAAAGCACAAGCACAAGCACAAGTACAAGCACAAACACTTGCATACTAAATAGAAACCACTTTGTTGTGTGGAATCACTTTAAAGGGACAGTTTGCTCAGATATCCAATGAATATCTGCAGTAGCTCTACCAGCCATACCTACACTTGCAACCACTTTGAATAGTTCAGGCCCATTTTGTGAAAATAGGCACACAATTTTAAAATTCCCTATGTGTCCATTGGTTTCCAGAATGCCCTGCTTTTGCTATGAGTCGGAGTGATTTATAGAAGTCTTGTAGTTATACTTTCTGACAGCCATTTATGACTGGGTCCTTGAAAACCATATTTAAAAATTAATTTTGCACATTTGTACTTTATAATATCATTAAGATGTGGTTGTTAATGAACAGGGAGCAAAAAATGTTGAATAGCTGTCAGAAAAAATATATATTTTCTTGGTTTTAGTTATCGTTGTGTGCTGCAACAATCATTACAGTCAGCAGCATACACGTTTCATAAATTATCGTTGGTGTGGTGGAATTGTATTCTATATTATCTACAATAAGAGAACTGAACGGATCACAGAAGGCATATAGATATATTCATAGCTCATTGAGCTTTTCAGAGTTCCAATTTGTAGAATTCATTTTCTGTGGTTTTAATCCTAAATATTAGATATTCTGTTTAGTCAGGTATGTCATGTTAGCTGAGAGACATGTGCAAGTGGTTCTCAAATTAATGTTTTGTAAATAAAAAGTCAGTCTGTATAGCCTTCCAGATTATCACAGTCATTAAAATTATAGTCACTATTCCATAAGGGAATATGTGCTCCTTGGCAAACTGCTTGGTGTTCCTTTTTTCCCTCTTGTTATCAATTATAATTAAAAATGTACTTGTTACTCATTATTGTTATAATGTGTACTGTTCTTACATTTTTAAACCATGTAGCTACCCAGCAATTTATAAAAGCTGAATTACAAAATGGAACAATTATTGCTATTTCTCTATAGTAATGATCAATTATGGAGAGAAAATGTGCTAAATTAGTGCAGTATGGTAAATAACACTGTATTATCCAAATATTGCACATATATTAAAAGCAGCTGTTTTATTTCATCTCAGCGTTTCATGAAATTTATCTGCTGTTGATATCTATGCTATTATTCACATGCATTCTTACACTGTTTAGACAGATGCATTATATAATTGGGATCGCATGCTGTATTTATTAAAATTGACTAATGTGTTTAAAAATCTTATATTTCTTTCTCTTTTTGGGGAACACACTGCATTTTATATATTCTTGCAGACAGCCAAATTTAGGAAGGAAGTATCAACAATAGAATCAATTAAAAAGGGATGGGGTTGGCAGTCCTTCAATGGATGTGCTGAAGAAGAAACTAACAAACATCTGTTGAGACTTAATTTGGGATTTAATTTGCATAATTTGTGCATTCACTGAGCATGGACTGGACTGAATGGCTTAAGAGTCCTGTTCCAATTTAGATTTTATAATCCTATTATACCCTCCCTCCCTTCCTTCCTCCCTCCATTCCTTCCTTCCTTCCTTCCTTCCTTCCTTCCTTCCTTCCTTCCTTCCTTCCTTCCTTCCTTCCTTCCTCCCTCCCTCCCTCCCTCCCTCCCTCCCTCCCTCCCTCCCTTCCTCCCTCCCTTGTGTATAAGATATTCTACAAGGTTGCTATTCCTAGCGGTAGCTCTGCTGCTACTCCTTATCAGTAGTTCTCCAGAAAGTATGGGGTTTTTCATCCAGCTATTATTTTCCCTTTGGTATGCTTGCTGTTATGAAAGAAGGCAAATATACATGTCCCAGGATAATGTTGACCCAGGATCCAATCTGGGTTGATCACCAGGACCAGAGGTTTAGCATTCCTGTGATAGGAAAAAAAAAGTGTCCCAGATTTCCCTAGGGGAAAAAAAAGAAGGTGAATAGGTGATAGGAGATTCTATTCTTAGGGCAACAGAAACTACAGTCTGCAGACCAGTCAGCTCCAGTTTGAGTCCGAAAGCTCAGAAGATTAAACCTCTGGTCCCAGTGACTGACCCAGATTGGATCCTGAAATACTCGTCTTATTTCTGAACTTCCCATGAAACTGCTGCCTTTGGCACTGACAGCAGAAATTGCTACCTCTACCTTCCTTGGGTCCAGGAAACAACTGTACGTCTTCTCATTCAGAGGCAAAGAACCATACTGTGGGGGCAGTGGTTTTGAAGTGGCATGCTTTCTTCCTTTTCTCAAGGATAGGAGAGCAGCACATCACTGGGAGTGTGGGGGGAAATCCCTTGGAATGGCCATTTTGTAAAAGATACAGATATTTATGGACTGGGATTCTGCCTTACACGAAGTATAAGATTGGATCCATTTGGCATTAATTAATTTCCCCTTTTCCTCATATGGAAAATTCCAGTTGTGACCACTTAGAGAAATCTCTGGAGTGTGCACTTAGGCTTTCAGGACTGTATGCAACCTTAGGGTTTCAGACTGTGCCTTTCTATGCTTGAGGAACACCCTGACTGGATAGGATATAGCACATATCTTTACATCTTGATTCCATAAATCCTGAAGAATTGCAATACAAATCCTAGCTTTTTCTAAAGACAAGGATGCTTTCCCCATGTGATCATGTACATTCCTGTTCCAATAACAGGTAGTATCATTGTATGTGAAAAACATGGCATTCTAGATTCTTGGACAAGCCCCTGCAGTTTGGTACATGAAGCCGTTGTATTATTCAGATGACATCTGCTACTCAGCAAGTCATCGTAAAATTGTCATGCTGCAGCCTGCATGGCAGAGACAAGGGATGCTGAACGAGAAGTAATGTTGTTATCAGAGGCATCTGCTTCTCTTATTTATCATGGTGATTCACTCTTTTAACATCTTCTGTTTTTCGCCATGTTAGATAGTGCTGCAACTTCCTCTCCTCTTCTTTCTTTTCCCACCTTGAAGACGCTATCTTCAAACATCTGATCCAGGTTTTCCCCTATGGAAAGCTGAAGTAGACAGAGTACAGAGCACAGGTCTGCAACCTGTGGCTCCAGAGCCACATGCGGCTCTTTCAGCCGTCTCCTGCGGCTCCCAGTCCTCTGCTATGTGCAGTCCAAAAAAAAAAAGTGAGACTAAAAAAGTTCAACCAATCAATTCAAATATGCAGGTTAGGTGCATATCTCGCCTTGGCTCCACTCTTCAGTCAAACTCTGTTCTGCGCATGCGTGCATGTACGCACATGCGCACACATTTTTTGCGGCTCCCAGTTTTTCCTTTTGTGAGGGAACCGGTTCCGAGTGGCTCTTTCACTGTTTCAGGTTCCTGACCCCTGGTACAGAGGAACCCTTTTGGCCCACTAAAAGCTGCTTTTTCCCATTATTTGTCAATCTTTTGACCAAGGGATAGAACCAAGATCACATGAAGTGTTAATAGCACTTTATAATGCTTTGGTAAGATCACACTTGTGTGTGTGTGTGTGTGCGTGTGTGTCTATCTATCTATCTATCTATCTATCTATCTATCTATCTATCTATCTATCTATCTATCTACTATCTATCTATCTATCTATCTATCTATCTATCTATCTATCTATCTATCTATCTCATTTAAATTATTTTAGGTGATAGGATGGTAGGAATTTATATCTTAGCCCTTACAAAAATTGGCTATTTCTGCCTTTACCAAAATATGACAAAACAGACTTGAGGCAAACGTTTTAAAAGAAATATCCCTGTTTTAGTGAGAAAGGGCCATATAAGGTCAGAAAGGTGTAATTACTGAAATACAGTAATTTTGACATTTCATGAGAATTTGTACCAGGAAAAAAGAAAGAAAGAAAGAAAAAGAACTCTACACAGCCCATTGAATGATTCTCATTGTAATGTTACTATTTCTAATATGCACTCTGGGGAATACAAATGAGCATGGTGAAGCTGTGCCATGGAGAATGGAGGCTGCTTTAAGGAAGTCCACCTGCTCTCTTCACACCTCGCATTTGTCTTGAGTACATTTTGAAATCAGAGCTCTAGGAAAATAGAAAGGCAGCACACTTCCTACTTCCCTGGACTGAGCTACTGTTAAAATGTTGTCCTGAACGCTGCCAGATTTCAGAAATGTCATTGCTGTTTTATGGCACATTCTTGGCTCAGGGCTGTGGTGTAGCAATCATATAAATGCTATTAATCTGCCAGTTGTCAGAAAGATGCCTGCTGCAAACAAAATCCTCTCCCACCCAGCTTTTAATGTTGCCTTGCTTTTTTTTTGCTAATAGTACAATGATATTCCTAAAATTGTATTCTTCTATTAGTCAATTCCAATAATCTCTTCCTTTAGCCATGCTCTTCCCTCTTCATGGATGGACTAAATTGCCTTTGGGGATTATTGACTCTGGCAATGCAATGATGTGTTAATTGCTTAATCCTAGCAGTACAGCTACCCCTGCAGCCCAGAATACAACCAACCCCCAAATGACCACCCATGGCATCTGTACTGGTAAAGGCAACCAGTGACTCTTCTAGATCTGTCAAAGGTCTAAATTGTTTTCTTTCTTCTTCTTTCAAAATGTGTAATAATTGGATGAGAGCGGCTGGGCTAAATAAGAGAGCCAGTTTGGTGTAGTGGTTAAGACACCAGGCTAGGAACTAGGAGACTGTGAGTTCTAGTCTCGTCATTGGCATAAAACCAGCTGGGTGACCTTGGGTCAGTCAATTCTTTCTCAGTCCTAGGAAAAAGGCAATGACAAAGTCTTGCCATGAAAACTGCAGGCAATTGCTAGGAGGCATTACTGACTTGAAGTCCCCCCTCCCTCCCACTGACAATTCTAAGTGAGAGCCAATGTGGTGGGATGTTTAGAGCACCAGGTTAGAAACTGGGAGACTGAGTTTTAGTACCACCTTAGGCATGAAGCCAGCTGGGTGACCTCGGGCCAGTCACTCTCCCTCAATCCCAGGCAAAAGGCAAGTGGGGAAAAACCAGTTCCAAAAAGCCTTGCCATGAAATCTGCAAGAATTTGTCGCTAGGAGTCAGTACTTTACTCGAAGGCACAATCAAGTAAAACCATGTTAAATAGTGTAGACTTTTCATTTCCTGTATTTCTTTCTTATCTTAAATAGACACAAGGGCACTGGAAAAGAAGGATTTTCTGTTTTCATACTGCACACTGAGTTTATTAAATATAATTTAATACTAAGTGATATTAAACATTAATTTAATACTGTGCATAGAGTATTTCAGTTTACCGCAAGCTCTACTGGTCCCCCATTTCATGAAAAGTGAGAGTTCCAGCCTTACTATGATAGCACTGAAGCAGGTTATCTGTACTTCTACTCCCATAGTCTTTGGGAATGTACCGTATTTTTCGGCGTATAAGACGACTGGGCGTATAAGACGACCCCCAACTTTTGAGATGATTTTCATGGGTTAAAGTCTTATACGTCGGAAAATACGGGTAATTAGGAAGTCAGGGCTGCTTCTCAATTAGGTGAAGGTTTATCAAGAGCTTTTGGCCTCGAGATCAGCTTTGCTCTGCCTCGCCTAAACCTTGTCTCCTCTCGCCTTGGCGCCTCCTTCTACTTCAGCCACACGTGCTGGCTGTTTCGGCCAGGAGCGACAAGCATTGTGGCCCAACACTTCGGGAAGGCACCAGGTCTGAAAGAAGGCGGTTCTTTCCATAGGTTAGTTAATGAACAGGGCGGCAGAGGAGTGGGGGGGGAAAGAAACGGGCTCAGCCCTGCGTCGCAAGTTTAAGATTCACACACACACCCTCCCCAAGGCCGCCTTCTACTTCAGGGCGGAGGGGCAACCCCGGGCTGCTGAAGCCCCAGCGCCAGCTTTCCACTGCGGTCTGCCTGTCGCAATTCCCGAGCTGCGCCTTCCCAGGCGGGTGTTGCTGTAGGTTTGCCACGGCACCACACCCTGAAGTCAAACTCCCAAGGTCAGGTGAAGCTTAGCTCTGCATGAACATGTCAGGTTGGCCTCCACCTGGCTTCCCACGCTCCCTTGAGCTCTCGTGCTTGCGGAGCACCAGCGGCTCGGCACACGCTTAACTCCCACTCCCTTCCCCCCCAAAAAAGGGCTGCTGCCGTAGGATGCCAGTAAGCTGGAGCCTCAGCCTCGGTTGGGCTGGTCAGCGCTGGATTTGTCCGTTTCCACTAACGTCTCTGCTCCCGAGGATTTACTATTTTCCGGTGTATAAGGCGACTGGGCGTATAAGACGACCCCCGACTTTTGAGAAGATTTTCATGCGTTAAAAAGTCATCTTATACGCCTGAAAATACGGTATATAAATATAGAAGAGTTATATGTGGAACCAGGGTCTTTTCCACGGACATTTCAGATGCAAGGAATACAAGAAAAGATGTAGGTTCTTGTGACAAGCGAATCGATCTCAAAAAGAGTCAGAGTCAGCATTTGCAGCAGCCTGCGTGAAGCCCTACCTTCTCTCTACGTGCATCTTTCCCCCTTTTATAACAGCACAGCCTTATGACAGTAGACTCCTAAATATGCTCTAAGTGGAACTCAGGGAAGAGTTCCTAGCTATGCTGGAAATTCCAGAGCTATCAATTCCTGAGCATCTAAAAAAATGTCAAGTTTTGTCTGAGTAGCTAGGCTGGGAAGATATCAGAAGTTGTTTTCCCTATCCACAATCTATCTAATATTCCTTCCACATCCTCTGCTATGCTATTCTTACAAAATTATATAACACATACTTCCAGATAAGGTCAAGACACATAGCTGCAGCTGCCAATGTTCATTAGCTGCTTTTTCATGTCTAATCTGCTTTATATAATACTTATAATCAATGTACAAGAGAACTCAGGAAGCAAAAGATTTTTTTCCAAACCTGTGTCCCTTGTGATTTGTCTGAAGTAGACCTGACTGATTTCTTTGAAGCTGAACCCCAACAGCGTGCTAGGTTGGCAAAACACTGACAGATTGTGTTTGGAACTAAACATTGAATATATTTAAATATGTTTTTATTTCATATTCAGTAACAATGATTAATGGTGGCTTTTAGCAGCTTGCTGAGTTCTTAATAAATTTAGTTACACTAGAGCTAACAGATCTGGGCTGCAGATGCAGGTAGTTCATGAGTTACAACCACAACTGAGCCCAAAATTTATGTTGCTAAGTGAAACATTTGTTAAGTGAAATTGTCCCGACTTTTACGATTTTTCTTTTTTTTCTCTTTTTTTTATTAAAGAGTTTTACAAAATCAAAATTTTACAATATATCCCCAAATCCCTCCCACCCCAAACCCACCCACTTCCCCCCCCACTTCCCAGAGCTAAATACAGGATTATAGTTACAATAATCATATTCTAAATAAAAATTATGCATAATATACAATTAACCAAATTCATAATGTGCTTTAACTCCCCTTTGACATAACTACAAACAAAGTACCAATAACAATATCCCACTAAAATCTACTCATAAGCTAAATGGAACTTTTTAGTCCCATATTTGTTCTGAATATAATTTATCCATCTCCTCCAAACTGAAATATATCTTTCCTGTGAATGATCTTTCAAATAAGCAGAAATCTTAGACATTTCTGCAAGATTCGAAACTTTAAACACCCATTCTTCTATAGTGGGCAAACTATCCTTCTTCCAATATTGTCCCACCAGTAACCGTGCTGCTGTTATCATATTCAACATCAAATTAGTTTCTTTAACATTACAATCTACAACAATACCCAATAAAAATAATTGCGGAGAAAACTTTATCTTTCTCTTAAAAATCTTTTGAATGTTCCACCAAATTTTGATCCAAAAAGCTTTTATGTTTCTACAAGTCCACCACATGTGAAAATAGGTAGCTTCTGAACTACCACATCTCCAACATTTAGACTGTAAATTAGGATACATGTTGGACAACTTCTTGGGATCCAGATGCCATCTATAAAACATTTTATAAAAATTTTCTCTTAAGTTTTGAGCCTGAGTAAATTTAACATTTCTGACCCAAATTATCTCCCAGGTGTCCAACGAGATTGGTTCCTGAATATTTTGTGCCCACTTTATCATACAGTCTTTAACCAATTCCGTTTCCGAATCCAATTCAATTAAAGCATTACTTTTACGATTTTTCTTGGCCACAGTTGTTAAGTAAACCATTGCATTTGTTAAGTTAGTAACATGGTTGTTAAGTGATTCTGGATTCCCCATTGACTTTGCTTGTCAGAAGGTCACAAAAGGGGATCACATGACCTTGGGAGCCTGCAACTCATAAATATGAACCACTTGCCATGTATCTGAATTTTGATCATGTGACCATGGGGATGCAGCAATGGTTCTAAGTGTGAAAAACGACCATTACTTTAGTGGTGTTATAACTAAATGGATTGTTGTAAGTCAAGAACTACCTGTACAGAAAACCTTAATTCTTCATTACCATCTAGTGGCCATCTGGATTTTTGCATTCAATATTGTGCTTCCTTATCAAATATACCTTCCTCTGGCATGTTTACAAGGCCAGCCAACATCACTATGTGAGTCACAAATAAGGCATTTCTTATGGTCCTTCAGAAATCCTCTTATGTCTCTAACATTAATCAAAAACAAAAACAAAAATGGCTAAAACAACTAAAATTAAGACTACAACTAAATAAAAAACTAAATTTTAAACAAAATGTAATAGTAAGCCAAAAAATAAAACCTGCTCATAAGCTTGCCCTTCAGTCTGGCAATTTACACAAATTGTAGTAGGTCACCTTTACATTAAGAGTCAAATACAACAGCTAAGGAAATGGCAGGTAAACATTCTGGGCTAAATGTGAAGGTGAGATGTTTTTCTTTGTTTGATACCCACCCCCCCACTGTCAATGTTTTTAAGGTTTTCGTATGACAAATGTGCATTTTGTATTAGTAGTAGTAACAGCGGTGGAATGTATAGGGTGGCATTTACTGGAAGCTTTTATTTTTCAATTCTTATTTATTACAGTGCTATTATGGCAGGCTTTTTCCAAAAGCATTTACAGAGCATATTACTTATTGTTAAGATTTGTATTTTCTTCTAATTATATCAGTTGCTCTGGGGATACTTAATAAGGATGGTATAGAAATGTTTGTTACAAATAACTGCGGTATTTGCACAAATACAAATAAATACATCAGAATATTTCTGTTGTTGAGATTAACAGGGTCTAATCCATTGTATGTTAATACTATATACTGTAGCAGGCATGTCAAACTGCCGGCCTGCAGGCCGGATGTGTCACAACAAAACCGCACCCATTGCTGGCAATGGGGAAAAAGTCCCGATACTTCGGGCGACGTCATGTGACGCTGTGAGTTTGACATGCCTGCTGTATAGGATTCCAGTCTCAGACTAAAGACCTATACTTCATGGATAGAGAATCAACACAGGGAGCTTCTTTGTCCAGTTTAGGAACTTTTCTGATTCCCGTTTCCTCCACAGCAATTAGGGGTTTTTACTTTCAAGACTGCAAATTGCTAATAGAAGAAACTTTTTATATAAAAAAGAAAAATAAAATTAAAAAATGGATGTTTTCCCAAATGGAGTTAAAATGCAAACAGACCATAGAAAAAGTTCTTATTTGTTCAGGAAAGGAGATAAACCAAGAATCGTCTGGTTAATTTAAGGGCTTTGCATTTTGAAGATTAACTGACCTCTCCCCCTTTTTAAACGTTTTTTTTAAAGTTCCAATTGTCCTCCCTGCCTAAATTGCTGTGAGGTTGGAAGAACAGGTCAGGACCAAATGATGATACTACTACTACTACTACTACTACTACTACTACTACTACTGCTGCTGCTGCTGCTACTGCTAATAACAACAACAACAACAACAACAACAATGTTGGAAGGGAGCTTGGAGGTCATCTAGTCCAACCCCCTGCTCAGGCAGGAAACCCTATACCATTTCAGACAAATGGCTGTCCAGTCTCTTCTTAAAGACTTCTAGTGTTGGAGATGGAAGGGGACCTCACAGAAAACTGGCAGGATCAACTTGAACGTCAAATCTTCGGGATACGTCATGTCAGCCCACTCCACCCATGTACATTAATGTTCCTACACTGGCAGTATACAATGTCTGGAAGTAGGAAAAGAAAGAAAACGGCACTTTCAGAGTGGAGCACCTACAACTATTTTCAGGCTGTTCAGCTGAGGATGGATAATGAGATGCCAGTAGCAGTAGGCATCTGCCAGTAGGTAGTTGCCATGTCTTGTAGAAACAGTTTCTGAGAGAACTTCAACCGGGGCAATTATCCTTGGTTTATCTTGTTTCTGTGTGGATTCGCTTTACTTCTTTCATTGTTAGTGGCCTAATTGCCACATGTTGTGTCTGTTGAAACTTCAAGACAAGGGTAATGTTATGTACAACATGATGCAGTGGTCAAGACAAGATATAACCAAGGAATGAATATAGCCACTGACACTTTGCTACAGTATCTGGTTTACCAGATGGAATTGTGGAAAGACACTTCTTGCCGTAGCAACTGAGAACCTGCAGTTCAAACCATTCCCTGCTGCTCGTAGCAGAAGTAGCTGTGTTTTGTGAAGGTTTGATTGGTTTACTTTGTCAGCAATCCCATACAGAAGTCTGTTATGTACATGCACACTCATGTGCAGGGGACTGGAAAAAAACCCTCCCTCCAAGACTTTGAAAAAGACTTCAATCCTGATATTCTGTGCAGACAGTTCAGAGAGATGCTTCATGAAGGACTCCTCCTAATGGTTTCCAGACCAGCCCTTCCTAACTATCCACAGCACAATTACAACAGTAACAAAAGAAGCCCATCAACCTCCCTCAGGAGACATTCCTACCAATGGAACAACACTTTCCAAAAAGACTTTGCTTTATCTGCATTCTCAGTGATAAAACAGGCTCC
Source organism: Vipera berus (assembly GCF_964194415.1). NCBI lineage: Eukaryota > Metazoa > Chordata > Lepidosauria > Squamata > Viperidae > Vipera > Vipera berus. The sequence continues at coordinate 165,888,046 of NC_138202.1, forward strand.
TTTGGGGTAGAACTAGGCAGAGTCTGTGGTAGCCTGAAAAAGTGATTTCGTCCTCACTTCCCATTGAGGGGGTGGGGAGGCCAGGCTTGTTCAACCCTTGTTCAGGCAAGTGTCTCAACAGAACTTCCATTTTCACTTCCTCCTGCTGCCCACAAAAGTCCTACTTATTAACTGCCAGAGCAACATGGCTGTAATAAAATCATATATTGAGTGACAGTTGGGAAATTTGTATGACCCTCTTAACCCATACAACTGGGTGAATTAAATGCTGCTCTAGAGAAAATCCTGTCCAAACATTCAGAGTTGTTATTGAATTCCTAGAGTTTTGGAGAGATGAAAAACTTGGATTGAAATGTTTGACTTCTTCACCAGCTTTCTTGGCAATAACCGTTCTTCCTGTTTAAGCTATTGCTGACACTTCTCTCAAGTGTTAAACTACTCTTGTTAAGATATTTTCTACCTGAAATGATGGTAATAGCTATATTATGTTTGACCCTGTTTGGCAGGAAACTTCCAGTCTCAAACCGTGTACTTGATTGTACTTTCAGGATGTTATTTTACGGGAAAGAGCCTAAGAAGACTAATCTTTTCTAAAGTTATTTTAGAAAAGAAACATTCTCTGCTTTAAACAATAATAGTAGTACTGATAACATTGATGAGGTTAATAATAATAATTAATAATAATAATAATAATAATAATAATAATAATAATAATAATAATAATAATAATAATAATAATAATAATAATAATAATAATAATAATAATAATAATAATAATATAAAGGTAAAGGTAAAGGTTCCCCCACACATGCGTGCTAGTCATTTCCAACTCTAGGGACCAGTGCAAAAAAATTGGAGAAGAGCACAAACTATCAACTTCTGAAAATCAATATTAAGAGATTATGGCATACTGTAAATCAGCCTTGGTGGGCCCAGTGACTATTGGCACACTGGGTGCCATATATAAAAAATGTAAACTTGAATGACACTTAGAGAATCTGTGCATTGATAAAATTTCCATCTTTCCAATTACAAGAGGATATATTGATTGGATCTGCATATATACTAGGAGCCATGGTTAAACTGAAGTATTACACAATGGTTAGAATGCAGTATTGCAGGCTGACTCTGTCCACAGCCAGGAGTTTGATCCTGACCAGTTCAAGGCTGCCTCATCCTTCTGAAGTCAATAAAAAGAGGACCCAGATTGTTGAAGGCAATATGTTGACATTGTAAACCACCCAGAAAGGGCTGTAAAGTCTAAGTGCTCTTGCTCTTGTGCTATTACACTGATATATTATGACAAGCTAGGCATGCACAATTTAGTACTAACACTAATAATAAAAGTTTCAGTGACTGATATTTATTTCAATGGTTAGCTTATTGTTTCTGGGATATCCTAGTTCATAATAAACCATCACCTCATTACTTATAATGCCTTATTAACATTTTCTAATGTCTGCCCCAGTTTCAACAGTAATCATTGTGTATGTTCATCATGTTTTGCTCTTGTTTGCATTTTCCCTGTAATTGCCTTGGATTTAATATTGCTGTTTCATTTCCCAGCTGATTTGTACCAGAACATCTTACATAAAGCATCTTTCAGTGGTAATGCTTTCTTGAATGACCACATGGACCTGCCCAGACCTGAATATTGTTGGGAGATGCCCAATGGCAGTCCACTCATACATTGGATGGACTGAAAGGCAGGGTCTTTTGGGTGATTGTGCCAAGGGAGGACACACTTGGCTAGGTCAACACCTATTGTCATTCCTACCCATAAAAAATATGCTCTTAATTAGATAGGCTTTTCATTTTGAGCACTTTTTGGTTAAAAAAAGGTAACAATAAACTAAGCTTAATCATTGTGGTTTATTGGAGTGACTTTGGGGGTGTTTTAATATGCTCTTTTTATGTTTTAGTTCTGCACTGGCTGTATGCAGAGAAAGTGGGGGTTCTATTGAATTGGCTTTCTACTGGAGATGTATTTTTTAAAAAGTTCTGACTTTTGGGACTTCCAGTTTGCCATCGCGGTGTCTGCGGATGCATGAAGGCAAGCTCCATATTCCGTGTCTGAATTCATCCTGCTGGGGGACCCTGGAAAGGGTTGAAAGTCGCCCTATAGGGGTGATGAGCAAGGAGGGGACCCCTGCTTGATCGCTGGAGGGAGGCAGCCCTTCTGCTTGATCTGTGGTAGCCCTCCAAACTGGTGGGGGGGAAAACCAGCCATAGCAATATGGCTCATCACTAAGGTGCTGACAGCCAAAGTCAAAATTACTACCTAGCACCTTTAAAGCAATGCAGATGAAACTGGGTGAGATCTGATCTTCTCTTTAAGACTTTAAATATCCTTTTCCTGCAAAATCTGCCCAAAGTATCCCCCCCCCGTGAGGAGACAGGGAAGGGAATTTCTACCCCACCCTCTAAGAACAGTGTTGACTGACTACCCAGGGGAAACAGAATAATTATAAGAACAACTTTAATCTATATACGGTACTTTTGAAATTTGGGGACTAAACGTTTTCCTATTCTTACTGGAAATGTTGGTTTTTATCTAAAAAGAAAAGAAATAAACCTTGAAAAACTATTATAAAAACTTGGGACTTAAAAAGTTTTAAATGGCATCGGTGACATCCTGTGGCAAAGTATGGTATTACAACTTGTTATTGACTAAAAGAGACTTGGCTTGAAGTCTAGACTCTAGAAAAAACTCTTTTGACCTTGACAGATACCACCTGTGAAAAACTCAGCTGTAAAGAAGCAACTTCAGGGCAGCATATCTAACCTGTTTGAACTATGAAGGTAAACCTTTACTGATTTTCAGAGTTATATGTGGGAAACTGCTTTCCTATTTCTTGACATGAGAAGCATCTGTTATTACACAAGATGATGGAATACTTTAGACTATAAATTCTTACTTGGCAAACAATTTCCACTATAAAGACTACCTACAACACGTGAAATAGATGTCCCATACCTAGTTATAAAAAACAAACAAAAAACCCTATTTTTAATGTTTGATTTTAAAGTCTTCACCTTAACACATTATCAAGAGAATATGGATGAAGAAAAAATCATTTTTATGTTGAAATCAATACACGAAACCATTCTTTCAGCGTGTAATAAAATAAGAGGCAACATAAAGGAACAAGATGCCAGCTTAGATATACAAACCCAGATCTTGACTATAACCAAAGAACTAACAATACAGAAAGTAACAGGAGAAGTGGAGAAATACTAAGACAGAGGACCCAATTGACCAACAGATCCAACCAACAGAAAAATCAGAAAAGGGAGTGACAACATTGAAAATGGAAAAGACTCTTTATATAAATCAGAAGAAATTTGAGGAAAAGGAAAAAGAAGAGATTGAATGGAAGATAAACTTATCAGGAAAATTGTGGGAAATTGCAGTAATAGGGAGCGATCAAATGAATACAAATGGGCTAGTTCTTCCAAAAAAACTGTAATTAAATGGTCTTTCTTATTTCAAATAATATATATAATAATAGAGGTAGAACTGGTTGAGGATTCAAAAGTAGTGACATGGAAGGTTAGTTGGCAAAGAAAAAAAAAGCCAGAGTAAGGCTGAAAGAAACTAGGGTTTTGATTTATTAGAGGGGATTTCATATTATTGATTAGAGAGTTGAATATGGTGGAAAATGGATATTTTTTTTTAGAAAATAAAGTAACATTATAATTGAATAGGTAAGATGTGTAATAAGATTAATAGACTTTTGGTTTAATATGGTGGAAAATAGATAACTTTTAGAAAATAGAATAGTATAATAGTATAGCTAAGATGTGTCTTTAGAATATTAGATTTTGTTATAAAAAGGGAAGAATGTAGAAGCTGAGTTAAGGGAAACTCTGGTCACCTAAAGTTTGGAAATTATAAATACCAAATGTTAATTTGAATATTGATGAGAAATTAAAGCTTGGGGAAAAAAGCAATGACAGGACATTGATTGTATACAAGGATTGAATGCAAACACAATTAAGATATGTGTAAGCTAAAAATTATTGATAAATGTAGCAAAGATGGTTTTACTTAGTTGATAATAATAAGAACTATATTAGGCCAATATGAGATAGTAGATATTAAGAGAAAAAGAGAGGAAATATCTGATACTGTAACTTGAAATTTGTGCTAAAGATTTATGTATGTTATTGAATTATTGATTACCCGGTCACCACATTGCTTTTTAAATGTTTAATTGTAAAATAAGAAACCTAATAAAATATTATTTAAAAAATGTGACTTTTTAACTAAAAGTTTGCAGGAAATTTTATCAGATGGGATCAAATGAGTATATGGGAATTCCATTTAGTTCAAGAACTTTATATGGTGGTTCTTTTCTTTTTAATATTTTAATCCAAGTACCAAGATGGTGGAGCTTGGATCAGCTGTGGCTCTCGAAGGTGAAAAGTTTTTGGAGGGATATAGGTCACATAATCGGGAAGGTTTTAATGTGTTTGAGAAATGTAATGGGACTAAGCTAACATATCAACAATCTTTGCTGGTATGGCAAGTTTTTAGCTGTTTTGGAACTGTTGGTGAGACGGTTAAAAGTTGTTTGCGCTGTTTGAAATTGTTCTGCCAGCAGCAAGATCTGACTGTTGGCACAGTGATGGATTTGATTGCAAATCAGTGCTGTTTCCGAAGGAGGCAGAGGAGGAGAGGTCCCGGGGCTTATGAAATGAAGGAACTGGTTGAGGCTGTTGGCAGGGCCAGAGGAACAGAGAGGGGCCTTTGGAAGAGTTGGAAGCAGTGGCAGAAGCAGCGTGTTCCAGGGGCGAAAAGGAGCAAGGTCCCTTTAAGGAAAAAGTGGAAGAGACAGGATCAGAAAGAAAAGGAGGTGAGGTTGTCGTGCAAGAATACAAGTTAATTTGAAGGCTAATCCACATGGAACTCCATTTCCATCTGTCCTGTTTGCCATCATTTGCTCCCTAGAGACTAAAATGGACGTTCTGAAACATGAGCTGGCCCCGAACAAGGAGTGTGTATCAGAGGTGGTGACCCTTTGAGAGCTGTATGCAACGAAATTTCATTTTGTTGTATGCCAATTGGTGTACATTCAAAGTGACAATAAAGTTGTTGTTTTTGCTGTTGTTGCTGTTGTTGCTGTTGTTGCTGTTGTTGCTGTTGTTGCTGTTGTTGCTGTTATTATTATTATTATTATTATTATTATTATTATTATTATTATTATTATTACTACTACTACTACTACTACTACTACTACTACTACTACTACTATACCCCAACATGTTTTCAGCTACGTGGCCTTTTTGAAGAAAAGAAGTTTTCTTAATACTTCCTGGAATGACAGTGTTGCCACGTAATGTTGGATCTTCTTTTTGTTCTCAGAACAGTTTGTTCCCAATGATGGATGAATTTTAGCAACATTTTGTTTCAGCTAGTGTTATTCCACCATGAGTCAGTTTGGACCACAACAGTAGAATTCTTTTTAATCCCTTACATTAAGGGATTATTTTTAATGATGTAGTGGGATATGAGCTTTACAAATAAATACAACTATAAATAAACTCTGGAATTATGATTAGCAATTCAGTGGAGGAAAAAAGAAGAGCAAAACTTTTTTAAAAGCAGTATGAATTTCATGCTCAGTCAAAAAAATTTTTTAAAAAATGTGGCACATGTTAAAAGTTATTTAAGTTTTGACATGGACAGGAATATCCCATTACATTTTCAACAATAAAAATCATCTGCAGTGGTGCAGGCTAATTCTGCTGACTGCCGACTGCCAGCAGTTCAGCAGTTCGATCCTGATTGGCTCAAGGTCGGTAGAATGAGGATCCAGATTGTTGGGGGCAATAGGCTGATTCTGCAAACCACTTAGAGAGGGCTGTAAAGCACTGTGAAGTGGTATCTAAGACTAAGTGCTATTGCTATGCCCCTTGCTGAAGTGAATCCTTTCAGTTTTGTGACACATTACAATATCAGTTTATGCTTTCACCCATCTTTCAGGGTGCTTTATGAATCCCAGTTATTTCATTATATGAATGTGTCAGATGACACTGGGATGGGGACCCTTTTCCATATGGCATCTGCATTCTGGGCACCAGAAAAATATTTAGCTGGGCATTATAATATATAGTCTCAACTGAACTATAGCCTGAGTTATGAATCATGCAATAAATGTTCCATGGCATTCACATAAGCCTATTTTCCCTGCTTTTGGGTAATCAGAGCATCAGTACATCATCATCATCATCATAATACGTTGGAAGGGACCTTGGAGGTCATCTAGTCCAACTCCCTTCTCAGGCAGGAAAAACTATACCATTTCATACAAATGACTGGCTAGTCTCTTCTTAAAAACTTCCAGTGTTGGAGCATTCACCACTTCTAGAGGCAGGTTGTTCCACTGGTTAATTGTTCTAACTGTCAGGAAGTTTCTCCTTAGTTCTAGGATGCTTCTCTCCTTGACTAGTTTCCATCCATTGCTTCTTGCCCTGCTTTCAGGTGCTTTGGAGAATAGCTTGACTCCCTCTTCTTTGTGGTAGCCCCTGAGATATTGTAACACTGCTATCATTTCACCCCTCGTCCTTCTCTTCGTTAAAGTACACATTCCCAATTCCAGCAACCGTTCCCTATATGTTTTATCCTCCAGTCCCCCAATCACCTTTGTTGCTCTTCTCTGTACTCTTTGTAGAGTCTCAACATCTTTTTTACATCGTGGTGACCAAAACTGGATGCAGTATTTCAGGTGTGGCCTTACCAAGGCATTGTAAAGTGGTATTAGTACTTCACGTGATCTTGATTCTATCCCTCTCTTAATTCAGCCTAGCACTGTGTTGGCTTTTTTGGCAGCTGCAGCATACTGCTGGCTTATATTGAAGTGATTGTCTACTAGGACTCCGAGATCCCTCTCACAGTTACTACTATTGAGCAAGGTACCACCTATACTATACCTGTGCATTTGGTTTTTCCTGTCTAAATGTAGAACCTTACTTTTTCACCATTGAATTTCATTTTGTTAGATAGCACCCAGTGTTCGAGTCTGTGCAGATCCTCCTGTATCTTAAGCCTATCTTCTGGAGTATTAGTTATTCCTGCCAGCTTGGTGTCATCTGCAAATTTGATGACTTGCCCATCTATCCCCTCATCCAAATCATTGATGAAGATGTTGAAGAGCACTGGGCCCAGAACAGAGCCCTGGGGCACCCCACTACACACTTCTTTCCATGTAGATGCAGTTCCATTGAGGACCACATGCTAAGTACGGCCTGTCAGCCAGCTACGAATCCATCTGGTGGTGATGCTATCTAATCCACATTTTTCTATTTTATCAAGTAGTAGGTTGTGATCTACTTTGTCAAATGCCTTACTGAAGTCCAAGTAAATTATATCTACAGCATTCATCTGGTCCACTAATTTTGTCACTTGGTCAAAGAATGCAGTAAGATTTGTCTGGCATGATCTGTTTTTGACAAACCCATGTTGGCTTTTAGTAATAACTTTGTTTGCATCAAGGTGTTTGCTGATTTGTTGTTTGATTATCTTTTCCAGAATCTTCCCAGGTATTGAGGTCAGGTTGATAGGTCTGTGGTTTCCTGGATCTATTTTTTCCCTTTTTTGAAGATGGGAACTACATAAGCTCTTTTCCAGTCCTCTGGTAGTTCCCCAGTGCTCCAGGATCTTTGAAAAATATAGTTCAGTGGTTCTGAGATTATGTCTGCCAGTTCTTTGAGGACCTTGGGGTGTAATCCATCTGGTCCTGGTGATTTGAACTCGTCTAGGCTGGACAGGTGCTCACTTACCATTTTCTTGCCTAGCTTAACTTGCATTTCTATTCTGTTTTTTATGGCACTGGTTTTGGTAGGTTGGACTGTTTTTTCCCTTTGTGTAAAGACAGATGCAAAAAATGAGTTAAATAGTTCTGCTTTCTCCCTGTTGCTTGTCACCTTCTTGCCACTTCCCCCACTAATGGACCAATCATTTCCTTAACTTTTTTCTTGTTTTTTTATATGTTGAAAGAAGCTTTTTTTGTTATTTTTGACTTTGGTCGCAAGCCTTAGTTCATTTTGAGCCTTAGCTTCATTTCATCTTTGTAGGCACGGGCTATTTGCTGATATTCTGCCTTAATTATGTGCCCCTCTTTCCTCCTTCTTATACTTGTCCTTTTTATCTTTCAATTTATCAGAGAGTTCTTTATGCAGCCATGCTGGTTTCTTTCTAGAGCTGTTGTTTTTCTTCTTTGTTGGTATTGTGCTAGACTGGGCCAAATATCATGCAAGAATATGTATATAATAAGGAGGAAGCCATGTTTTCTAGCATTGTCCATTAAAAGAAAACTGAAGTTGACTAGACCAGGTTTTGTAAAAGTTATGAAACTGATAAAATGCCAGGAGGGAAGGAATAACACCTCTCGTCTTGCTTCCCCAAGAAACAAAGCTTTGATTTATTTTCTGTTTGTTTGTTCTTTACCTTAATTTTTTTGATAACAAAATAATCTTAGAAAAAAAAGCTGAAAAAATTAGAAATACAAAAAGAAATATTTTTATTTATCAGTAGTCTCTTGGTTTACCAATCATTTCACCAGTATAATATAAACAATGCAAGCTATTATTGTAAGATATCATAAAAGCTCTGCCATAATAATGCATGTTGCTGCATCCGTTGATTGGTGGAAAATATGACTTTTTCCAAAATGTATAGCTCACATATTTCCCAAAAACCATTCCTTGACATCTGGAATAATGCCACTTTTGCAATTTTCTTCAATTAATAATGAATCACTCGTTATAATTCCTTTTGCCATTCCCATGCTCAGTGCAGCCACAATTCCTGATAAATAGTAGTCAAATTTCAAAACTTTGGTCTATAATTGTACACTGTTCAGAATCACTTTGTGAGTGAGATGGTCTCTAAATTTGATCAAAATTAATGAATTAATTAATACATACGTAAATCAGGATTACATTTAATATCTTTAACGTTTTTCCCCCTATAAATCAACTAATATACATTTATACACAATCCCAAAATGTACTAAATCAGCCATGTCAAACTCATGACGCCATGTATCGGGACTTTTTCCCCATTGCTGGCAATGGGGTGGGTGCGGTTTCAGCGTCATGCATCCGGCTTGCAGGCCGGCAGTTTGACGTGCCTGTACTAAATGATCATATGCCCATGTCATGTGTGACAGTGAAACTTCAATTGTTTTACATCTCTAGGAACTGTCTATATGTCTATGTGTAGGTGTATGTTTACATCTATATCTGAACCGTAGCAGAATAAGAGAGTTGGAAGGGACCTTTGGAATCTTCTAGTCCAACCCCCTACTCAAGCAAGAGACCCTATACTATTTCAGATATACTGGCAAATATACCAGCAAAGATATACCAGCAAATGGACATGTATGAAGAAATAAGTTATCATCCTCTGTAAATTCATAAGAATAAGCCTGGACAGAAATATGATATTGGAAATTTAAAGATGAGCACTTTTAAAACTACTTTCCTTAAAAAAAACCTATGCAATTATGGACTGCTTCATGATGAAACTCCAAAGTTAACTTCGGCCACGTCATACACCTGAATGTTTTGCTAGTTAGAAACATCATCAAGCTCATTTTCTTTTAAACGAGCAGGTAACAACAACAACAACAAAAATGCCTATCCAGGTACCCAAGACTTTAAAGGAATAAATGTTCCTCCTCCTCCTTCCTGACCTTTAAAGGATCACAAATTTAATCTATTAAACCATGAACGTTGTAATGTAGAGCATTGCTGAAGGCATCTGGAACTCACTCAAAACACAGCAGTGGCTGTCGAAACATTGTGTGTTTCCTCAATTTCATGCTCACAGAAGAAAGGTTAAATGTAACTTTTATATGAAACATACATCAAACTGTGACAAATAAGAAAGTTTATTAAATGCAGATGTACTGGGGAAAGTGTGTGAAAGGTTTAAGACATTTACTCAGGTGGCTTGGGAGAAAGAGATGGGGGATTTCACTGTGCCAATTCCTCCACGGATCACATGGCTGCAACCCTATTGTCCAAAATTGAGCATCTTCAGCACAGAGGAATGAGACTGTAAGCTACTTTTTTTTTTTACGTCCCCAAAGCAATTTGACTGGAACCACATTTATTATGTCACTTGACACCTCCATGATTCCAGTATCTGCCATCTGTTTTCAGGTGCTTTTCTATATAACTGAAATAAAATATAACAGGCAAGAAAAGCAGGAATTATTTGGACTCATTGATTTACTGGGAGAGATACGTTTTCCCTGTTGTGAAATCAATGAACTTTGAAACCACTTATCTTTGACTAAATTGCAGCCAGAGATTGAAACCTTCTAGATCCTGTTATAATTCATGCTCCTAAAGGCTTCCTCTTGGAATATAGCTAAACAAAATAGCATTATGCCCATCAATTTCAGTGGGAGGGAATGAAATGGGTGCATACAATGAGACTTTCCCCCCCCTACATAGTTAGGATCCTGATGTTGTCAGGGAACACTAACTTTTCTTAGTTGTGTTGCTTTGCTACCAAAGCCATTTTGTCCTCTTGCATGTAAGCTTAAAATCTGCTCTGATCCTGGATAAATTTTTAGGACAAGGGTTTACTTTATTAAAATCTTAACACAGTGTTCTGGGGATGAGATTACTCCATTGCTGCTGATAATCAGAATGGCTGCAGAGGATTAGCATTAGTCTTCAGGTTGGAAACCTATTAAATTGTACAAAATTGGAGACAGGAAATCACTAAGCCTATTTCTCAGCTTTAGGCTGAAACAGGAAGGTGGCATTTCATCACTGAATGTTGTACAGATTTACATGTTAGACCTAATATGGGAATCTGTCAGTCCCCCCTGGATGAATGAGACAGAAAATCTGATCAGATGAGTTACGGTAATTTTATTGTAAGACTATATTAACAAACTCTTGCAAGTTTAAAGGTACAAACTTCCTGCTGCTACTTTTAATTAACAATCGGGGGGGGGGGGAAATCCCTCTTAAATTTCTTCCTCTGACCATTAATCCATTGGGGGCTTACCCCTCTTTTTGCCTGGCCCTCAAGGTCATTCACACATTCCATTTTACTTCTACCCATATGAAAACATAATACAAAGTATTATCAAATGATAGTTTTTTTTTCGATGTTTGAAATTATTCTGTGACCTTTGCTGAAGCTTCTCTACCATTTGAGCAATGATGGGTAGGCTGTTTGACCAGCATTAACCAGCATTATCCAAGCACAATAAACACTTTTGGCTCAGTATATTTTGGTCAGTACGATTCAAGCTATCCTGTCACTGATTTGTTTCTCCTTTTGTTATTGTCTGAGAGAGTCAATAAATCTGTATTTTTAATATATCATTTTCATTTTTTATAAATATTATGTTACAAATTTGTCATTGGACTGCTATCCAAAACTGGAAACAAATATTAACCTAGCAAATATGAATGACATTTATTTTTTTTATAAGCATCTGAAAGTTGAATGTAAGATTTTTTTTACAGAAAGAACATTAACACCCTGTGTAGAATGACTGTTGTAATGTTTTGTTTCCTGCCCTGATTATTTTAAGATAATCGTGTGTTCCATGTAGTCAACAAAATAAACACTTTTTAAAAGTGTACTTTAGTGAAAGTTGTATACAAAGGTCCCGTTTGAGAACATTGTGAATGAAAAACAAGACAGATTTTGTAGCACTTTTTTTTTTCTTTTTAAGAACAAAAGTAGCTATTTGCCAAAGTTTTGATAGAATGGAATAAAACATCAAACGGCACTGTTGATGCAGACTGGATTTAGACTGATCTGAACACCCCTGTGCTGAGATCTCATGCAGCTCATAGAATAAGCTTCCCATTTCGCACATTTACTTCAGCCATCAAAACAGCAGAGGTATATTTTGAACTGTTGAGAGTGTGTTGTGGAACAACTGTTTTTTTTCCCCCCCTAGGATATCTTTACCTGAGATATGTCAGGGACAGACAGGCAATTGAAGAATAAATACTGCAGAATACCAAAGACAGTTTAGGGCTTCCAACAAAGGATAACACAAGGCAAAATAGGAGATTGAGGAAGGGGTGGGCGAGTCTTCATGTCGGTGCTTTCAGCATTATCTAAGATTGGAGTGTGTTCTTATTTTTATCTCTAAAATATTAGGTGGGATGATATCGTACTGTGATAAGTGCAGTACCTTGCTGAGAAGACTGGTGATATCCTGTTGTACACTTCAGTTGTTTCCAATCTGCTCCTTTTTGTGTTTATTCACTGCTTAAAGCATCTAACACTGGCAGCATTACATCTGTTTTAGGCAGGCAGGACATTTTATCAATGCTTAAGAAAATTTCATGGGGGGGGAATATGTACCATTTGCGGGGGGGGGGAAAGCAGATTTGAATCATTCACACCTGACCCAATGAACCTGTGTCATTCATCTGGGATTTCCTATGTGTCTGAAGTTTATGTAGCTTAATACATAACTGTATATGTGTGCAATGCATTACAAAAAAACAAAGAAACAAACAAAGAAAAAAAACAACAACACCCTGAAGTTATAGATGCTACTGGACAATAAAGAGCAAGCCCCTTCTGTTAACATGTCTTGCCCTGGATCCATTCAAAGCAAATATGGCCGTGCAAAGTGCTATCTAATGTTAATTGTTTAATTCAAAGAATATCTTTATTTGTTCCTGAACTGTTCCAGCATGCAATTGGTGTATTTGTCAGCCCCTCCACTGCCACCCTCTGCCCTCTAAGCTTTGTAGATTGAACTCATGGTGCTTGATGAGCAAACACAGTTGATTTACAGTTTAATTTCCAACCATTTGTGTAGGGAATTTTCCACTGAGATTGTTTGTGCTGAAAATGGGCTTTCGGCTACATGCTTCTCAGTGGTCATTTTGATCCACATGAACACTGCGCCATTTCAGCCTCATTCTGCCCAAACTCTCCAAGGTTACAAGGACTCAGCAAGCTGTACAATAATCCACAAAGCAATATGTTCACAGAGCTCAGGGGGGAAAAAAACCTTATGACCTCAGCATCTTATTTTGAGACAATTTTAATTATTGCGATATGATGTGCTTTAAACGAGAAACGGTTGCGCTGGATCATATACGCTGTATGAGAGCCAAGTACCCAATTATCTCTGCTTTCAATTATCTCCCTTTTAAAATGGTCTTGATCTGAAGATTTCCTGGGCTAACACGGAAGCATTTAGCATGGAATCTGATTGGTAATTCACCAGGATGCCACAAAAAAGTTTTGAACACTTCGTGGAACTGCAATCAGAGGAGCTTTCTTGTTTTCCACTATCATGCATTTATAATCATTTACAAAAAAAAATAATCAGCCGTGTTCTTTTTATTGGCAATACAACAAAAGCAGCCAGTTAAAAAAGAAGAAATGCAAACTTAGTCTTCATTAAGTACAGTTGCAAATAAGGGAAACCAGAAAAACCGGCAAGCAAGGAATGGCAGCATAGAATAGTAGAAGACATGGCCGAGATCATTCCATGTACTGCTCATGCACATTCCCTCCAAAATTATGAGGTAAAGATGCTGGGGGATTTCACATCTCCCAAAACACATAGCTCTTTTCCCTCTGCCTACCGATACATCCAGGGGCCTCACTGAATCTGATGGATGGGGTTGTGGAATTTCCCTTTGGTGAAACAGGAAGAGCCTGATTCCCCTTCGTTCCTCTTCCAGACTCTTCAGAAGAAAACAGAGGAGAGCGGAGTAAAGAGTCCTCTTGGGTTCTTATGATATGGGCAAGATGTTGCCATGTGTACCTTCTGGCATCAGACACGCCAACAGCAAAGACTTTTAGCAAAGCCTGCACCACATTGTGGCCGACATTTTTTCTCCCAGTCCCTTTATTTGCAGTCCTATGCATGTGTATCCCAGGGAGCTCAGTAGAATCTTCTTGTTGGAAAATTGCTGTAGGTAATTTTCAGTTTAGTTTGCACCTTCCCACTCAGTCATTATATCCAGAAGACAGTAAGCACGCAGGCCACTCAGCTTGGCTAGGAAAAATATAATTTGATGTTTATTTATTAAACACCAGCAGATGTCAAAAACAATTTACTGGCAAATAGGATAAAAGACAGGCAAACAGCAGGGAGAGAGAGAGAGAGAGAGAGAGAGAGAGAGAGAGAGAGAGAGAGAGAGAGAGAGAGAGAGAGAGAGAGAGAAATGATCAACAGGTATGAGATAAACATTATCTACATCTATACATCAAAAGGCATAGAACTTTCTAGAGTGATTAGAAACGACACAGTGGATCATTAGGACAGATGGTCCCAAAGGGAATGAATGGCCTTTGGTTATTCCAGCCTGAACCTTTTTATGTGCATAAAAGCAGTAGAAAAGAGATAGAAAGCAAAATAGTAGGTGATCCCTCCTCCATTCCATACCACAGAAGAAACAATTTGGTGAACAGGGATAATGAAGCAAACAGTTTTGGCTGATAATTGAATGACTATCTTCACAACCAAATGCTTACTAAATTAACTCATTGTCTGGTTTGCTCTATACAACAAACCACAACTAATATTTCTTTATTTATTTGGTGTATTTATATGGGTATATAAGGCACTGTGGGCAGCAAAATGGACTAAACTAACATTAAAAATCTGACAATCAAAATCAAGGGGAAAATGAAAATTTGACTTTGGGGTTTGAGAACTACATCTGATTTGACTAGAGAAATATTGTGATTTTTGTCAATTTATTAAATATTTGATTAAAATTAAGGGAATAAAATATAATGAATATTGAATACTGAAGGAGCTTCTTGGATGTAAAACAAAATGTCTTCAAGAAAAAAAAATGAAGTCCAGTTGCCTTTTGGAAAAGCACTTTGGGGACAATCATGAGCTGGATGACTGAGAATCAGTATAGACATAATGAATATTGGTTGTTTTAGAACGTTTTAGTATTTTAGGGTATTTTAAATATTGGTATTATACATTTAAACTCTGATAGAAATTGTTGTATTATTATCTCTATACTAGAAAAAGTCAGAGGTCATTTTTGTTCTATATTTGTGGGATGTGGTTTTTTCTCTGTCACTTTTGAATGTCTCCTGCTTTTTCCTTCCCATTTTTCCTTTTATGGTAGCTTACATTTTAATGTTTATTTTTGAAATTTAATAAAGACATTTAAATGATGATGATGTTATCCATTCAACCATGTCTGATTCTTGGCGATTCTGTGAGCCAAGCAATAATAATCAAGCCAAGAATCCTTTCTGAATTTAGCTATAAGGTTTGTAACTGACCTGGTGTGTAAACATAGGCATCAAGTACTGCATCATTGCAGAACGATCCCAGAAGCAGTCCAGAGCCCTAGTCAATGAAGATCTTTAAAGAAGGGACTTGTTGTTCACTCCTTATTGCAGAGAAGTAACTGACTCAATTAGGAATTGAAATCTAATTTTTATCCCAAATTAGAAGGATAAAAAAGGATTTAAAAGATCTAACCACCTCAGAATTTCCAAATTTTAGAATGCACCAGGGTAAGTCTTATAGGAAGGAAGGCAAAAGAGAAGAAATGTTAGGTTGTTGCTTAGAATAATGATGATGATAATGTAACAACAACAACAACAACAATAACAATAATAATAATAGTATAGTCAGAATGGACCTTGGAGGTCTTCTAGTCCAACTCTCTGCTCAGGCAGGAAATCCTATACCATTTCAAACAAATGGCTGTCCAGTCTCTTCTTAAAAACGTCCAGCATTCACAACTTCTGGAGGTCAGTTATTCCACTAATTAATTGTTCTAACTGTCAGGAAATTTCTCCTTAGTTCTAGGTTGCTTCTCTCCTTGATTAGTTTCCATCCGTTGCTTCTTGTCCTGCCTTCAGATGCTTTGGAGAATAGCTTGACTCCCTCTTCTTTATGGCAGCCTCTGAGATATTGGAACACTGCTATCATGTCACCCCTCGTCCTTTTCTTCATTAAACTAAACAACCATTCTTTATATATTAAATGATGCCCTTTGATCCACTTTTTAAAAAAATTTCCCATTTCAGGTATATTATGTTCATTATATCTATTGTCACCTAGAATGGGGCTGGTGAAGACCTGATGGAAGGTGTTGTGAACTCAAGAGACCTCATGAGCTACATTTGGCCCATGGTCCAACTTAGCATGTGATAGATCATCTTAAAATAACTGACTGTCAATATTTTGGAAGTGACTGCCTTACATGAAAAGTGAATAATGATAGGGAAGACCTCCAATAAACTCCAGTGCCCACAATCCTCTCATCTTTCCAGATTTATTTTGCTACTTTATTATGCATGCATTACTATTATTTATAACTTGCCTTTCGGACTACAAATCTTGTCAAGGCAGCTTGCATGTAACATCCACAATGGTGAATAAAATTGTAATAAATATTTTTTTTTAAAAACAACTGGAGCCCTCTTGCTTCAAGGATTGTTCCAGTAATTGGTTATAATGGCCCAGTGCAAATAGATAGAGTCACTGCCTTATACCGCCTCTTTCTTTTTT
The DNA here is from genome assembly GCF_964194415.1 of Vipera berus. Classification (NCBI taxonomy): domain Eukaryota; kingdom Metazoa; phylum Chordata; class Lepidosauria; order Squamata; family Viperidae; genus Vipera; species Vipera berus. The sequence goes on from NC_138202.1 coordinate 165,904,560, forward strand.
CTTTTTATCCTTCACAAATATAGGGAAAATATTAAAATCAGAACTGCCATGAAATGAGAACCTATACCATTTCAGACAAGTGACAATCTCCAGTGATGGAGCACCCATGATTTCTGAAGGCAAGCTGTTCAACTGGTTAATTGTCCTCACTGTTAGGAAGTTTCTCCTTAATTCCAGGTTGCTTCTCTCTTTGGTTAGTTTCCAACCATTGTTTCTTGTCCTGCTCTCTGGTGCTTTGGAGAATAGTTATAGTGTTATTTCATGACATTATAATTCCACAGTTCTTTAACCCAACTTTAACCCATATTCTACTAGTTTGAGAAGAAGGTATCTGCTAGGCTTGTGTGAGGTATCTAGATTTGCTTCAGTGAAGTGTTTCATGGCAAGGAGACAAAGTGAATTTCTTCATAGAGTGGTGACAGCAGCCTAATTCCTCCAAGGTCATTTGCATGGCCTCAGAAACTGACTGCCTTACAAGAAGAAACATTTCTCACAATCAACACAATGTACAGAAGCCTCTTTCAGCTTCCCAAAGGTGGATGAGGCACTTAAACAAGGTAAAATTAAGAAATATGACTGCTTCACTTCACATTTAAAAGTGTGTGTGTGTGTGTGTGTGTGTATGTACATGGGTAGCTTCACATAGCTTCAAAGGGATGCTTTGCATGAACTTTCATCAAAGCAAAACAGCCTTTGAAGTTTTATGTACTCTTAGTATCTGCTCCTTCTTCTACAGTGTATCATATGGTGAGAGTGAACATGAGGTTGGGCACTCACAGTTTGATTTACGCAACCTTGTTGTCAGCAAAGACTTAAATGGATTGAGAATGTAGTCAGAGTTTGCAGCCACCTAGGGCAGCAAAAATAAAGGAAGATTCTCTGTCATTTAGCACAGGACATGTGGAAGACCAAATGAATGCCCTCAAACAGTTTAAAAAAAAGGTCCATTACAGTATAACGATATGTCAGAATAATGAGATGTGGTTCATGACATCATCGTGCAAATGATGGGTTTATGTGCTTACATCATTACATCTCATACAAGAATCTAAGTTGCATCATTTGCACGAGTCATGAATTGTCACTCCTTATTTGGCCCCTTCTTCTGAAACCCGTGGCCTAAAATGCACAATATGTGTAATCTTGCCAAGAGAATGACATATCTGATGACTGTGATGCCAACATCCATGTTTGAAGAATGAAAAAGGGGGTTGTTTACTGATATATGTCTGCATTCTCTCTATGTGCAAATAAAGGATCTTGACTGGCACAAAGCCTCTCTTCATTTACGAGCTCTATAAAAAAAATAAAGAAAATGTGTGGCACCTGGTAACCTCTTTTCCTTTTCAATTATGCTTGTTGATAATTTCATAGGTAGTTGGTTCACTATGATATTACAAGGAGAGTAAGCAGATTACTTTTTTTTGACTAGTGACCCTCCAAACATTCCAACAACTTCTATTTGAATTATTTCTCACCTTCATATAAGAATAATGTCTATGAACTGTCTGCCTTCTGATCTGATCTTTTTAATGGCACCATCAAAATCTTTGAACGTAAAGATAGTATTAATCCATAAATACTTCAGGTGGTACGAATTAAAAAAAAAAACAATTTTGTTGAACAATAATAAACTGTTGTTTTAATATCGTGGTGCTGGAAAGTTTAGAATGGGAAGCTCCTGAAGCGAGTTGCTTATTTAAATTTATTTATGAGTTGTTGTTTTTTTAATAGACCTACCATCTCTGTTCAAATAAAATTATGATTTGTTCTTGAATTAAGAGCTAATTTTGTTCCAGGTCTTTGGGCAAAGATCTCACATTTGTTTTGGTCTTGCTGTGATTAATTTGTCTTATATCTGTTTGTTTGTTTTTTAACTTTAAAGACATTCTGACAGGAAAATGGAATACTTTTAACTATTGAGCTCACCTTTCTTTTTAAAGATGATCAATCTCTATATAAGTTATTATTCCTGGGTTGTACCTCCCACAAAGCTGGACATGTATACATCTGTTTAGATGATGGGAAAGGGTACAAGACAACCATTCTTACTGCCAGGATGACTGGTCTCATCAACAACTATAGGGGATGAGCTTTTGCAGTATGTTGTTGTGTAATTGTCAAAGAAAGCAGCAGAACTGAATAATGAATGTGCTCTCCATGGTCATTAATGGCTGTCTAATGCTGACACTATTAGTGGCTTCTTCTTAAAATGCTGCATCAATTGGACAAAATGATGTTATCATTAAGATGGCCACATGGGCTAGACCAAATACAGAGGGGTAGTGTTCCAAATAACTCCAGCATTGAGGTTACTATCTCTCTTGTAACTAATATCACTCAAGCATTAAATGGCCATCATGAGGGTTTTTTTTCCCTTTTGATGTTTAATTATTATTCAATAATTTTTAAATTTTTAACCCTAATTTAAATTTTAATGTTAATGTTAATTTTTATACATTTCTTAGTTTAGTAATATGAAATATAAATGAATGAATGAATTATAAATTATAACTTTGTCCAGAATATTAGGCCACCATTCCAGAATTCATTGACTCTACCAGATTTGCTTCTAATAGCCTGAAAAATTTGAAAATGTGACCCTGTCAGAGGACTCGGTGATCTGCACTATCTTGATAATAATTTCAATGATATTTCACCTGGCCTAGGCTACGCTTGTGGCAGTAACTAGTTTGAGGTTTTGATGTATAGATGCATCTAACTAGCTTTAGAGCAGGGGTCTTCAAACTTGGCCCTTTTATGACTTGTGGACTTCAACTCCCAGAATTCTTCAGTTAGCGTGCCTGGCTGAGGAATTCTGGGAGTTGAAGCCTACAAGGCATAAAAGGGCCAAGTTTGGAGACCCCTGCTTTAGAGCATTGCCTTTCTTTATACATAGGGCTATTTAGCATGTCATGATAAAAATACTGATTTCTGAATCTAGAATGAGAAGTGCATGGATCTTCTTTACACTAGGGATGGTGGTAGTGTAGAACAGAGAGCCCCACTGATTTCAGGGGGTTTCCTTTGAGTCTGATTAACCTTGTTACAGCACATTGTGTGCACACTTGGCTTGTTTTGGGGTGCAGATCTCAAAAATATTGGACATAGAACATCTACCTGCAAATGTGTGCATCCTACAGGCATTACTTAGAAGAGATCAGGAGAAAGATTTGGGGCTTCTCCCTGCCTCCTAATCAACCTGCCTGTCAGTAGTTTCCACCTGTATGCAGAAAGGAAGATGGAGTATAGACCCAAGCAGTAACACCCGCTGCTTCTACCGTATCTGTTCTTTGTTCCTATTGAGGAAAAAAGTCTGTCATCTTTTGATGAGTCTGTTCCTGTGGGCAAGCAGTTCCTATTAGCAAACCAATTTGCCTCTAGTTGCTGCTTCTGGGTGATATGTTCCATTCCCTGCCCCATTCTTTCTAGCCAGAGTCAAGGACTTTGGACAATTTCATTTAAGGTGTCATGTCCATGTGCATTTCCTAAGCATAAAAAAAACCCAAAACACACCAAAATGGATTTAGAGGGGAAAGGCATACACAAGTGCATAGTGTAAGGAGAAAATGAATGGAATACAAGGATCTTTGGGGGAAAAATAGGAACAATTTAAATGCAAATATCTTGTGTTTTGCCAAATTCACATAAAATGAGAGAGAACAATTCAATATTTGCAAAATGGGAACACATCCAGAAATAAACTGATGTGACCATTACACTATAATGGAATAGCAGTCTACAAACAATTATCTATGCCATGGGTGTCAAACTCGATTGCGTCGTGTGACGTATCGTGACGTATCATGACATTTTTTGCCTTTGCAGAGCCGGGGTGGGTATGGCCTGTGCGTGACGCATCCAGCCTGCGGGCTGCCAGTTTGACACCCCTGATCTATGCAATCTGCACACTAGCTGCTTTAAACTCATTATCTGTTCTGTTCTGTCAGTCAGGCCCTATAGTGGTATTCTACTCACAGTTCAGGATATGGTGAATAAATTCCGGAGATGCTTTCTTCCGTGCTAAGCATGGAACTTGGACCATTTCAGAACACATTTCTCAGTGTTCTGCCTTTGACAGCTTTGCAGACCATGCTCAACATATAGTATAACAAGTTGCATTATGGGTATGCTGGCAAAGGAGTCCCAGGGTGGTTGCACCGTGTGCTGTCCAGACAAAATAGATAAATGACAACCTAGCCACCTTTCCAAATATCTATGATCTCTTGATGTATGTGTAGAGAGCTGCTTTACTTATTCATTCATTAGCAAACTGGAGCTATTTCGCTCTTCAGAAATGGAAAGAAAAAAGTACAGTGGGTATAGAAGTAATTAATGAAAAACACAGCAATATGTCACCTACTGCAACGTTTCCACTTTCTTTGTAGGACAGTGTTGGTTCCCCAACCTTTTGGGCACCAGGGAATGGTTCTGTCAAGAAAGGTTTTTCCATGGACCAGAGTGGTTGTGGTTTTGCACGTGGCCTGCATCCTGTGAATGGGCCTTTGGTTGTTTGTGCGGCCCAGTTGCTGGCATGCCTGGGAGTTGGGGACCCCTGTTGTAGGAGAAAAGAATTACACTGGACAATTCAAGTGAAAGCTAAGAAGCTGCTTAATATTTTAATCACAATCAGTGGGAAGATTTAAAAAAGGACAACTTACTGTTGTGGGGCATATGCTTCCTTCCTGCATAAGACCCTGAGGTGAGCAGTATCAAAAGAGTTTAGCCAGAGGGAAATAAATTGTTGGATAATATGAAACACGATGTGGAATCTTAGTTTTAATACCACTTCTTGCTAATTACAGAAAACCAATGCCTCCAGAGTGCTAAAAGGCTCTAGTGTGGAAGCAAACAATGACTGATGACTTAATAAATGCATGTAGTAATGCAGGAGAATGTAATATAGTTAATGAAACAACTAGATCATTTGCTTTATCTATAAATTAATATTGGCTATTGTAGTGAAACCTGCTTCAGACAGCAATATATGTTGTTTCATTAGAGCCAGACCAAATGATAAATTTACAAATTTGCAGGGTCTAATTGCCTTAAATATAGCAAAGCCAAGCCTGTTAGCATTTTAATTGCTATTTGCCGCTTTAAAAGCTGTTATTATTCAACCACGTTATCTGAGAATATGCACAATACTATATGCAGTTGTGTGTGTGTTTACTATAGAGGTGGCAGAGAAGCTGCAGTGTCTGGAGCATGATCAGTCTCGGAAAAGCCAACAAAAGGGCGGCTTTGTGATTCGTGATTTCATGGGACCAGGAAGAGCTCCCGTAGCTCAGCTAGAGCAAATGTGTCACAATTGCACTGAATCATGCTTTCTTCCTCTTCAACAAAAGGGGATTCTTAGGTTAAACGATATGAATGCAAGAACACACTGAGAAGATATGTTAAGATGAGGGAATATGGAACAGAGAAGGCAATATTCTTGCTTTCCTGCAATCTCTTTGATGAGATGCGTTATTGAGTTTGGATAGTAGAATTTGAAATGACCATCTAGATTGGTACTTCTCAGCAACTTTAAGATGTGTGTGGACTTCAACTTCCAGAATTTGCTTGCTGGGGAATTCCAAGAGTTGAAGTTCACACATCTTCAATTTGCCAAGGTTGAGAAACACTAGATCAATAATATATTTTTTTGGAACATTTAGGCTGAGACTAATGATCACTTAGTGTCTATTTTTTCTTAAATGCAGACAAAAATCTACTTGAGGCCAGGATATAGCTGAAAGACCGAATCATAAATTGATCTTATCCTAGGGCTCATATATAATACATTTATCGCAAAATCAATAGACAAAGTAAAATATCATCATAATCATCATGTATTTTGGGATAGTGGCGAATATCTGTAGCTCGAGTACAGGATAAGGATGGAGGTTCATTCTCCGAGCTTGTGGGCTGGTTTCAAATGTTTTGTTACCAGGCTAGGTGACAACTTCAGCTGAATTTAGGGGATGTCAGTATCGGTGTTCTTCTGCTCATAAGGGATTCATGTGGTCAGTAGGTCATGAGGTGGGAAGGTCACATCAGGTGAGGGTCATCCCTAATTCCTGGTGGAGTTATTGCAGAGAAAAATGTCAAGCAGCAGAATAGAAATGGCTGTTTGATGTCTTTTTCTGCAATGGCTATCCGAAAAACCTTGTATTCCGACACACAGTACCCAAACCACACCACACCACACAGCCAACTACTATGCAAAAACTAAACCTACCATACACAAAAGGGGGTCGGAAATGACAGCCAGAATTCTCCAACCTCTAAGAACAAGCAATAGCCCACAAACCCAGAGCCACACTCTGCCAAGAATTATCCAGAACCGAAGACAAGATACTTCAACTTCCCTCTGCCCTGTGCGTTCCCACAGAGAGGGCCTCCTCAGGGTGCCCCCGGTCAGAGTATGTCGGCTGGTGGCCCCCAGGGGGAGGGCCTTCTCTGTGGGCGCTCCGACTCTATGGAACCAACTGCCGGTTGAGCTCCGGATGGCACCGGACCTTCGCTCCTTCTGGCGCGGTCTGAAGACCCATTTTTTTGAACAAGCTGGCCTGGCCTGATGGGGGTCGTTAGGGTTTTTAATGGGTTTTTATATTGTTACTGTTTTTTATCTGGGCAATTGTTTAATTCTCTTTTAATTTTTGTATTTGCTATTTATATATGCCCTGTTCACCGCCCTGAGTCCTTCGGGAGAAGGGCGGTATACAAATTTAATGAAATGAAATGAAATGAAATGAAGATACAGAAGGATGAATGAAACAATGTAATTTACAAAATCAACTGTAACAATTGCAACCTATTGTACATGGGACAAACATCACATCAATTGAAAACCAGAATCCATGAACACTAGCTGGCAGTCAAACGCCATGACCCCAAATCCCTAATCTCTACTGACACTGAACATCAAACAGCACTAATCTGATTGGAGCAATACAAGAATCATCAGCCATGCTACTACCCACCATGCTTGTGAGTTCATTGAAGCCTGGCACTCCACAAGCAATTCCATCAACAGACACATTGACCTACAGCCAACCTATGAACCCCTCAGAATTCAAATCTACCGCACAGCCAAAAAGAGATGGCACTGGCCTTCAACCAACCCACGCAAGCCCCCCCCCCAACTAGCACTTCACCTCCCAATGACCCTCATCTGATGTGACCTACCCATCACAAGACTCATTACAAGATCCTGACTTGACCTGATCCTGACTTGATGTGATCTCTCCATCACAAGACCTACTGACCACAGGAAGCCTTTATAAGCAGAAGAACACTGACACTGACATCCCCTAAATTCCCCTGAAGATGTTACCTAGCTTTGTAATGAAATGTTTGGAAACCAACTCACAAGCTTGGATAATGAACCTCCACCCTCATCATGTATTTTAAACCACAGTTTATTCCAGATTGTAAACATGGGAATGAACAACAAAATTTGAGATGATTTTCATTGGGAAAAATAATTATTTTCCCCTATCACCAGATAATGTTGATACTGTTTGTGAAACAGGAGGTTGGCTGTAAATAAAGACATCAGGGTTATGCATACTATTACATGCATTTTGTCTCTTGCTATCTTGAATTATGGAATCAACAGGGCATGGTTGCTTTGCTATAATCATAGTGTGAACCCAATTTATTATAATTTCACCTTTAGTTTTTGGAAAAGAGGAGAAAAGAATCAATGTAAACTTCCCAAAATATTGGAAATTAAATGCAACTATCAATCATTCAGTGGATCAGTTTTGTAATGTGAAATATTACAGAATTATTCTTCATAACCTATTTATTGTGTTACAAGCTGTGTGTAAATGCCAGGCAATTTCCTTTACATTAGGTTCACAGTTTTCATGGAGGTTTTATTTGTTATCATATGCATCCTAAGTACGTGTAGTTAAATAAAGACCTAAAAGTGTAATATGGTTTAATTGTCATACTTATGTGAAAGTCTTCATTGATCAAAGTCACGATGTTAAAGATTAATTAGTACCCTGGTGATGACCATTGTATATGGAATTTTGTGACTTGGAATGTAAGGAAAGTAAATGTTCAGTTAGCATCAATAAACAAGCAAAATGAACAAAAATTAGATACGTGCTGTGATGTGAAAATAACAAAAATGGCAAATATATAGTCGAATTGAATGAAAGTAGTCTGATTTTGTGGAGTGGTATTGATAGATTCAGAGAGGTGAAGCTTTCAGTTTAATTCTGAATGAAAGAGATTAAACATACGTGTCAAAAGGTGTAAATTGATATTCACTGAGAAACAAATGGGTGTAATAAAAATTATTGCATGTTTGTATATTGATTTTGAGAAAACATATGATAAAGTAATTCAAGCTGAATTATCAAATGTAGTACGTAAGTTTGGAGTTGAAGTTTGATTTCTGAAAGCAGTAAGAGGAAGTCTAAGAAAGAAGAATAGAATACATGAAAATAAATACAATACTTAGTGAGTGATTAGACTTTCAGCAGACAGTAATAAGGGATGCATGATATCTACAAAATAGCTATGTTTGATAGAAATAGACAAAAAAGAGTAGATACTATAGACGAATTCACATACCTTTCTAGAATGTCTACCAGAAATGAAAAAAAAAATTGGTAGAGAAAGTTTAAAATGGGCATGTGTTGATAGAAAGATACTAAGAAGTATGTGGTCTGTTATAGGGAATAAGCATTTGTGAAATACGTAACAATGGGTGTATATAAGAGCATACTTTGCAATAGAGAAGGAAGAATTGCATATGTGGGGAAAAAACACATAACAGTTACTTGAATGTATTGAGAAGTGTGGGTGACCTAATAAAACCCTGTTGGCTATTGACAAAGCTTTAAAAACTTAAGTTATGTACCCCAACCTGGGGATTCAGAATGTGTGAAGTGTCCCATTATTTAGTATTAGTTGATCAATCATCATATTTATTTTGTGGATGTTTTAATGTTTTTTTAATTGTTTTATCATTTTGGAATTGTAAGCTACCCATAGTCACTAGGTTGAGTTGGGATGCTATAAAAATTGAATTAAGTAAATAAATAAAGTAGATAAATGAGTAAATAAATAAGTAAATACATGAATGCTGAATAACTGTGGTTTGAATACAAATCTGGGTGATACTGCAAAAGAGTTGCTTAAATTGTACAGTTGACACTGAATTATTTTGTAATATGAAAAATGTTCTGACTTTTGATTTTAGTTTACTACTAAAGTCTCCACTGGGTTATTACAGTATTTATAAATACTAAAAGAAAATAAGGGAAATGTAGATATGTATTTAGTCTTCTCCAGTGGTGGGATTCAAACATGTGAACAATCAGTTCTCTGTGTGGATGCCACTTCCAGAAGTCCATTCTGCTACTGGTTCTGCTGAAGTGGTGCGAACTGGCTGAATCCCACCACTGGTCTTGTCCCTCTTCTCTAAACTGATTTGCCATGTTTATAAACTTTAAACTGCCTTAAAATTAGTACTGTAAATGTTTGCATTTGCCTTGCTGTGTGACATGTTATATGTATGGAATCCATTCTTTTCTTGAATTTGGTTAAGCTTTTATTTATTTTATTTTATTTTATTTTAATTCCATTTATATCCCGCCCTTCTCCAAAGACTCAGGGCGGCTTACAAGCTTAGCAATAGCCTTCATTCTATGTATATGCCTGCTTATTAGGGCTTTCGCCCCCCCCCCCCCAAGCGGCATTATTACAAAGTCAGCTTATTGCCCCCAACAATCTGGGTCCTCATTTTACCTACCTCGGAAGGATGGAAGGCTGAGTCAACCTTGAGCCTGGTGGGACTCGAACCTGCACTAATTGCAGGCAGCTGGTGTTACTTAAGGAGGCATTAGCCCACTGCTCCACCAAGGCTCTTGGTGGATGCTTTGCTGTTAGTTTAGCTATTTTCTAGTAAGGAACATACTCTCCATATTTCAAGTTCCCAAATCAGATATTGTTCGCATTGTATCTCTCCATCAAGGGTGGGCAAAGTTTGTCCTTGCAGTCATGAGCATGTGAGGCAATGGTTGTGGTTGTGCTGGTGTAGGTCAGGAGAGAGAAAGATGGGAAGGGTGAATTCATTTTTTTCTATTTCTTCCCATTGATGTATTGGGTTGTTTCTTTAAAAAATTGCATCCATTTCATTATTTTATTTGTTCTGTCTTCACCTCTTATCTAAATAGACATATCTCTAAGTAAGGTATGTATCTAACATACAGTATCTCTCTCTCTCTCTCTCTCTCTCTCTCTCTCTCTCTCTCTCTCTCTCTCTCTCTCTCTCTCTCTCTCTCTCTCTCTCTCTCTCTCTCTCTCCACACACACACACACACACCCTAACAGATAGTGCTGGTTTTGCATAAGTGGTTAAGATTCTGTCATTCTGAATATCTGTTGTTCTTAAGATCAGATTTTATCATTCACATTCTGAGACCTAGCCAAAAAAATATACTTTGCTCTCACCCAAAAAAGCACAGTAAAGGGAAAGCTCTGGCTATAAAACACTTTTAATGGCTCCCCCTCATGGTTGAGAGGCAGGTCTCTTTCCTCAGGCTATGCAAACCTTTGAAGGAGTACTTGGCCTCAATCAAGCTTCAAATGAAGCAGTGCCTTGAAATCCCTTTGCAAAGCAAAGGAGGTCCCCTCTCTTCATACTGAGGTGAAGTAGCTTGGTCCTGAACTAAAAAGACAGTATTATCATCATCATAACTGTTTTCCAGCCTGCCCTAGATTGCAGCGCATAAGCCTCAACAGAGAAAAGCCCACTTTGTGATACTGAGGGTGGGTAAATCAGAGAGACCACGCCAATGAGAAGCAAAAGCAGAATGTCATTATGGGACTTCACAACCAACACCTGACCCATTTTACAGCCACATTTTCAGCCAGAAACTGTGCTCACTCAAGGTGTGATTTATTCAGGTTCCTTCCTGTTTCTTGAGTAGAAATCCAGAGCACTAGGGGAAAAAATGAATAAATGAGCACACCTCTTCATGAAGAACCAGGGATGATTGTTGGAGGCAAAGGGTGTACAGAAATATGCAGGTAGTCCTTGACCTAGGACTGCTCTTTTAACAATACCATTAACAAAGTTATGATAGCAAAGATGCCCATCAGGGAAGCTGGATTCATTTGATGACCATGTGATTCACTTAATGACTGCCATAAAAATTGTTATAAAGTTGGGTCTGACTCAATTTTGCAACCAAAACAACGTATGATGGAAATCCCAGTCCCAAATGTGGTTGTAAGTTGAGGACTACTTATACACATCTTTTCTATAAGACAGGGGTGGGCAACTATGGCCTGTTTAAAACCTGTGGACTTCAATTCCTAGAATTCCTGAGCCACTTGAAGTTCACAAGTTGTAAAGGGGCCATAGTTACCCACCCCTGCTATAAGACAACATATATTTCATAAGTCAGTCAAGTGGCTATAACTGTTGAGTATTTCTTCTTGCACTCAAAGGATAAGTGGCAGTATTAAAGAGATGAATGAATAGTTAAAATAAGGATACTAAGCTCTCTTCACATTTAACCCAAAAGCTCTTGTGTTTGGAACAATGAATATTACTCTGTGTAAAAGAATCACTCTGCTTTGAAAACAGACAAACCAGTCACTGAATCTGGTATTATCCCTCTTTTCCCTCCTCATTGAGGCCTTTTAATGCTCTGACAAGCTTCAAAAGTAGTATTTTAAAAGGTTGGGCCCTGTTGCTAACATTTTCATCCAGCATGCTGAACTCTCTTCAGATGCTCAAAGCTATGGAGAATTTGAATTGGGAACAGGGTGACATAGACATCTCTATCCTGCTTTGAACAAGCTAAAAATGACCCCGTCATTTTGCCTTTACAGTAAGCATTCCCAGATAAGCATTCCTTGATGGAAACTGTGGACATTATTTCCACAACACCTTTGTCATTATGACTAACCCAGCCCTGATACTACCCTTAACTATATGTGACAGTGCAAGAGATCCATATGTTTTGCCAGTAGAGGCAAAATAGTCTGAGGGCAGGAGGAATTGATCCCAACAATTTCTATTTCCTTAAGAATAGAGGAGAAATATATATCCCTTTTGAATCATTATCTGATCGAATGCCACCACCACACGCATACCCATACATGATCATCAGACTCATTTTTCTGTATTCTGGAAATATATAACAGATGGGTCTAGTCAAAATCAATGAGCGTAAAACATGAAATTGAAGCAGAATAGCAAGGAGAAATGCTCCCACAGCAAGATTATCTTGACTATTTGTGCTATTTTATATCAGTCAAAGACTACGTATCTAAAATGACAAGCTTCGCTCTGGGTTTTAAGATATAATTATTACCAGATTTTAAAGTTGATAAAATCTGGTACAAAATGTATTTTGCTTTTGCTAATGTAGTAATTCAAAATATAAGGCAGATATAAGGCACAACATATGGCTTGCTTGGTGGAATAAACATAAAAATAGAATTCTGACTTTTTTTTACCTAATGAAGAAGTAATCTGTAAAGTCATTACTCACATTTACTTTAAAGCAACGTGGATGTGCCCTTGCTGTTCAATGGATACACTCCATTAACTTGCCAGAAATGTCATTTAGAAAGTATAATTCTCAGTAATGAAGAATAATGTACAAAATGACATTTCTGGAGATATATGTCAATGCGTACACTAAGTTTTAATACTTTTGGATCATTTCTCTGGATTTTGGAAACCCTGAAGACATGAGTCTTCAGGCTTGTGGCATCCTCAGGATACCATAGAGCATAGAGATCAGTTTTAAATTTTAATCTCTTACAAGTAGGTCAGAATATATATTGTTGTTGTTGTTGTTGTTAGTTGCAAAGTCATTTCCGACCCATCACGACCCCATGGACAATGTTCCTCCAGGCCTTCCTGTCCTCTACCATCTTCTGGAGTCCATTTAGGCTCATGCCTACTGCTTCAGTGACTCCATCCAGCCACGTCATTCTCTGTCATCCCCTTCTTCTCTTGCCCTCAACCTTTCCCAGCATTAGGCTCTTCTCCAGTGAGTCCTTCCTTCTCATTAGGTGGCCAAAGTATTTGAGTTTCAACTTCAGGATCTGGACTTCTAAAGAGCAGTCAGGGTTGATCTCCTCTAGGACTGACTAGTTTGATCGCCTTGCAGTCCAAGGGACTCACAGGAGTCTTCTCCAGCACCATAGTTCAAAGGCTTCAATTCTTTGGCACTCAGCCTTTCTTATGGTCCAACTTTCACAGCCATACATTGCAACTGGGAAGACCATAGCCTTGACCATACACACTTTTGTTGACAGGGTGACGTCTCTGCTTTTTAGTGTGCTGTCTAGATTTGCCATGGCTTTCCTCCCCAGGAGCAAGCATCTTTTAATTTCTTGGCTGCAGTCCCCGTCTGCGGTGATCTTGGAGCCCAGGAAAATAAAATCTGTCATTACCTCCATTTCTTCCCCATCTATTTGCCAGGAATTGAAAGGGCTGGATGCCATGATCTTGGTTTTCTTAATGTTTAGTTTCAACCCAACTTTTGCACTCTCCTTCTTCACTCGCAACAAGAGGCACTTTAGTTCCTCTTCACTTTCTGCCATTAGAGTGGTATCATCTGCATATCTTAGGTTGTTGATATTTCTCCTGGCAGTCTTAATTCCAACTTATGATTCATCTAGCCCTGCCTTTCTCATGATGTGCTCTGCATATAAGTTAAACAGGCAGGGTGACAGTATACAGCCTTGCTGGACTCCTTTCCCAATTTTGAACCAATCAGTGGTTCTGTGTCCAGTTCTCACTGTTGCTTCTTGACCCGCATATAGGTTTCTCAAGAGACAAATAAGATGGTCTGGTAGTCCCATCTCTTTAAGAACTTTCCACAGTTTGTTGTGATCCACACAATCAAAGGCTTTAGCATAGTCAATGAAGCAGAAGTAGATGTTTTTCTGGAACTCCCTAGCTTTCTCCATGATCCAGCGTATATTGGCAATTTGATCTCTAGTTCCTCTGCCTCTTTGAAATCCTGCCTGTACTTCTGGTAGTTCTTTTTTATTATTCAAGTTTTATTGGTTTTTCAATATTTATATATACATGTATTGGTGAAGCAATATGTGATTGGGTAGTGAAAAGTGACAAATAACAAGTTGTTTGTAAATAGTTCAGGTTGCATCAATAAAGATTCCCTCTCTGATTCCCTTAGTTTTCACATAATCAAAGTGATCAAGTTAATACATTTCTAAATATGACCTAATCCATTAAGAAAGTTTTCCATGTAATTAGACTAATACATATCAAAATACTGTTTTTAAGTTTTACCTAATTGCAATAAAATACTCTAAAGTGGCCTATAATATACAGAAGAAAGCTTACTTTTTGGGTAACCTACAATTCCCTATTTCAGTAAAGAATAATTCTCTTGTCTACAAAACTTACATTGTTCATTACAAATCATTCTTATGATTTAACAGTAAATTCTAGTTTTCATCTTAACAAATCACCAATTGTTAGAAATAGATTTTTTGTCTTAACCATTTAACACATTAAAATACTATCTTGTATTATAAGATTCTAAATTTTATAGTATAATTCAAAGTTTTATTCTAAAAGCTTAATTTTGTTTTCCTTTAAAAATCAAAAACCTAAATATGAAATCAGTTTATATATTTTATTAAGATTCCCCTTGGTCCATCAAAAAAGATTTTTTAAGTTCTGTCCTTACAAATCCCCAAAAAAGACAAGTCTAAATCTTTAAATCTAACTCTCGCCTTCCTTTTGTGCCAATCAGGCTTCCATCTTAGTGTCTTTAAATTCTCAAATGTGTCTCCCTTTCTTCCTCAACCTCTTATTTGCATCCACGGAGACCATCCAAAAGACAGTTTTGCCAAGCTGGTGTCCCCTTTATAATCATTGAAATATTGTTTCAATAGCTCAGTTTTTGATGTTTGATGTAATTCTTGTTCCATTTCTATCTTGGTTAGGTAGAATGTAGTAGCTAATGTTGTTATCATTTGATCAGCTGAATCCTCAGCATACTGTATTTGAAGGCCTTTGATATCTTCGCTCTTAATGTTGCTTTCTTCATGTGTTGTTGTTTTTTTGAACTGTAAGTTTTGTAGTTAAAGTTGGAGTTTGGACTTCAAAGTTCTCTGTAGTCTGCATTTGTTGCTCTTTGAAGTCCCCTATTTCAGTGTTAATTTCCAGTTATTCTATTTGTTTTTGGGTTGTCAGTTCATCATTTAAGGTCAAAGTTTGGTGGCTTTAGGTTGTCAGGTTTATCATGCAATTTGGCTTTAATTTGTTCAGTTATAGCCAAGATTGTGTCCAATATCAATTTGTAGTTAAGTGGTGGGATATAGTCATCCATTTCGTTAGTGTTTACAGCTAAGTCTTCCATGGAGGCTATTTTAATAGAAGTCAGTAATTTTCCACCTCCAATGCTCCTAAAAGTTGTTTTCAGTGCCAGGTGTTCCCACAATAGTCTTTGAAGATAATAGCAAGGACAACTCTGTTATTCAGTCAGCTGTCAGAATAAGCAAAAGGTTTACTTGCAATTCCAGGTTTAGCCACAGAATGTCATCAGTAGCATATAGAATAAGTTGTAAAATTCTTTCCCCCCCAAATTAATATAAAGCTTTTATATAATTAGTCCATTCTTTTTTCCTTAGTTCACATCTTAAACAGAAAATAGGGTAGTAGATCCCCACAAAAATATGAGCTTTTTAGTAGGTAGGAATGACATTACTTAGTTTCTTTGCTTAATCAGATGGTGTTTTTTTTCTTCTTCTTCGCTTTAAGGGTTAAAGTGTTATTCCCTCAAGTATACAAAAGCTGTTTTTTCAAAAAGTGGGGGAGAAAATTTTCAGAAAAGTCCCACAGGCAGGCAGTTAGGGGGATAAGAAAGGAAAGGTCTCACCCAAGTCCTCCAGATTGCTTCATTGTGCTAGATGGTGCCTTTGGCTTTCGGCAGGGAACAGCTTAATGATCAGCCATGTTGATAGACAAACTCTTCTTCTTTGGGCCAAAAGGTGGCGTCCAGATTCAAGCGGAGGGCTGCCGCACTTCCATGATCACAGGAGAGTCTCCTTGCGGTTGTCGCCCATCCAGGGTGACTTTTGACCCTTTTCAGGGTCCTCCAATGAAGAAAGATCGGACGGCAGGGAGGGAGCTCTCTCTGTGTGCCCAAAAGCGCCGTGCACGCAAACTGGAAGCTTACTTCTGGTAGTTCTTGATCCACATACTGCTGGAGTCTAGCTTGTAGGATTTTAAGCATAACTTTACTAGCATGTGAAATGAGTGCAATGGTGTGATAGTTTGAACATTCTTTGGCACTGCCTTTCTTTGGAATTGGAATGTAAACTGATCTTTTCCAATTCTGTGGCCACTGTTGAGTTTTCCAAATTTGCTGGCAAATTGAATGTAGCACTTTTACTGTATCGTCTTTTAAGATTTTGAATAGCTCAGCTGGAATACTGTCTCCTCTACTAACTTTGTTGTTGCTCAGCTTTCCTAAGGCCCATTTCACTTCACATTCTAGGATCTCTGGCTCGAGGTCAATGACCACCTCATTGTGGTTATCAGGGACTTTAAGTTCGTTCTTGTATAGTTCTTCTGTGTAATTTTGCCACCTCTTCTTAATCTCTTCTGCCTCTGTTAGGTCCCTGGTCTTGTTTTTACTGACTGTATAGAGCTTCTCCATCTTTGGCTGCAGAGCACATAGTCAATCTGATTTCTGTGTTGACTGTCTGGTGATGTCCATGTGTAGAGCCGTCTCTTGGGTTGTTGGAAAAGAGTGTTTGCTATGACCATCGTATTCTCTTGACAAAATTCTATCAGCCTGTGCTTCCTTCATTAGTGTTGTGATTCAGGGTCAGCCTGTGGGTTCGGCAGTTGGGTCGGATGACTCGGATGACTCAGACGAGGGGGAGGAGGGGGGTGTTGAAGAAGAACTTGCTGATGATGGCTTGGAGGCTCCGCAGAGCCCTCAGCCAGGCCCCTCTTACTTGGTGGAGACCCAGCTGTGCGAGTCCGACAGTGTGGATGAAGATGACCCACAGCTGGCCCTGTTCAAGGACGCCCGACGCAGGAGGCAGTCAAGTAGGAGCAAGCAGAGAAAGGTTGTGGGACTTCTCGGAAGGAGGCAAAGAGAGGCCACGCCCTGAACTCTTATAAAGGGAGTGTTTGGGGGAGGGCTGGTTTGCTGAAAGCAACCGCTCCGATAGAGGATCAAAGCTCCGGTATCTTGTTTCATGTTTTGTTTGTTTGTTTAATAAATTTGGCAGACGTATCCCAGCCTCTGCCGTTTGTACAGGGGTTGCCTTTCTGCAAGGCCGGTAGCAGGCTGGTACAGAACAATTTTTTACTCCAAGGCCAAACTTGCCTGTTATTCCTGTTATCTTTTGGCTTCCTACTATCATCCCCCATGATGATAAGGACATCATTTTTTGGTGTTAGTTCTATAAGGTGCTGTAGGGCTTCATAGAACCACTCAATTTCATCCTCTTCAGCACCGGTGATTGAGGCATAGACTTGGACTACTGTGATATTGAATGGTTTTCCTTGGATTCGAACTGAGATCATTCTGTCATTTTGGGGATTGTATCCCAGTATTGCTTTTCCTACTCTTTTATTGACTATGAAGGCTACTCCATTTATTCTGAGGGATTCTTGCCCGCAGTAGTATACCTGATGGGCATCTGAATTAAATTCACCCATTCCTGTCCATTTTAGTTCGCTGATACCTAAGACGTCGATGTTCAGTCTTGTCATCTCTTTTTTGACCATGTCCAGCTTTCCTTGATTCATGGATCTTACATTCCAGGTTCCTATGTAGAAAAAATCTTTACAGCATTGGACTTTCCTTTCACCACCAAATACAACCACAGCTGAGTGTCCTTTCGGCTTTGGCCCAGTCGCTTCATTCTTTCTAGTGCTACTAGTACTAGCCCTCTGCTCTTCCCCAGTAGCATATTGGATGCCTTCCGACCTGAGGGGCTCATCTTCCAGCGTCATATCATTTTGCCTTTTGGTACTGTCCATAGGGTTTTCATGGCAAAGATACTGGAGTGGGTTGCCATTTCCTTCTCCAGTGGATCACATTTTGTCAGAACTCTCTGCTATGACCTGTCCATCTTGGGTGGCCCTGCACGGCATAGCTCATAGTTTCATTGAATTACGCAAGCCCCTTTGCCACAAGGCAGTAATCCATGAAGGGGCAGAATATATGTTTGAAAATGTATACTTTGTTCATGAGGTCAAGTTATCTAGGGCAGGGATGTTATCACTCAGGTAAATTAGACCCTTTTTTTTGGCCAGTGAGGAATAGTAACAATGTTTCCTATTAAATACTGAAGAAGACATCTAGAAAAACCATGACCTACCTTAAAAATTATGATGGAGAATTTGTCAGTAAGGAAAGAAAACATGAAGATAACAATGCTAAAGACAAAGGTGAAAAATATTATTTTTTTAAAAAAAGTTTCATAATAATCAAGGCTGAGGTGGCTTGAAAAATAAAGAAAAGAATGATGGATCACTGGATGAGGTGATGAAGTTCATCCTACTCCAGAACAAGGTATTTTTGGTGATAAATTAGCCAGTGAAGCAATGACATCCAAGAAGCTGAAGCAAGTCTTGATAAAACTCTCTGACAAATCTTGATTGTGCTTTGACAGATTTTAAAATTCTAGAAGAGAACAGAGCTCGAAATCTGCAAAAGCAGAGTGTCAGATAAAGCTCAAGAAGCCAGTTATTTTGTAGCAAAACTGATAGCTAAAACTATGAAATTGCACAAGCACTGATTTTTCTTGCCTGCGGTGCTATAATAAAGACAATATTTGGGAGTGAAGCAGAACAAGACGTAAATAAAGTTATTCTCTTACACAATGCTATAGCAGACAGATTCATGATATGCCCACTGACA
This sequence comes from Vipera berus, assembly GCF_964194415.1. Taxonomy (NCBI): domain Eukaryota; kingdom Metazoa; phylum Chordata; class Lepidosauria; order Squamata; family Viperidae; genus Vipera; species Vipera berus. The sequence continues at coordinate 165,923,456 of NC_138202.1, forward strand.
TGAAGAAAATATTTGTACTTTAGTTTTAAAAAAAGTGAACTGTAGGCAATTTAAGCTGAAAAGAGAAGTGATACTAAAACCAAAGCATAGCCGTCGATATTAATTCATGAGGGTTACTGTGACTAAGAATTCTGTAGGTTGAAGGGTACAAGACTGAGGAAATTTGTCCTTTTTAAAAATTACCTATCACTTATTTGGTAAATTGCTGTTCTGTACCAGCCTGCTACCGGCCCTGCAGAAAAGGCAGGGACAACCCCTTTTACAAGAAGGCAAGAGGCTGGAATTATGCCTGCCAAATTTATAGCTACAAAAACAAACAAGACACGAACCAAGAAACAAGAGCTTTAAGAAACACGAACTATCCAAGCGGTTGCCTTCAGCAAACCAGCCCTCCCCACACATTCCCCTTATATAGAGTTCAGGGCGTGGCTTCTCTCTGCCTCCTTCCGAGAAGCCCCATTGCCTTCCTCTGTTTACTCCTAATTGACTGCCTCCTGCGTCGGGCGTCCTTGAACAGGGCCAGCTGTGGGTCATCTTCATCCACGCTGTCAGGCTCACACAGCTGGGTCTCCGTGGTGACCAAGTGGGAGGGGCCTGGCTGAGGGCTCTCATCAGCAAGATCTTCAACCCCCTCAGCAAGGTCTTCAACACCCCCCTCCTCCTCCTCTGAGTCATCCGACCCAACTGCCGAACCCACAGGCTGACCCTGAATCACAACAATTGCTGTGCTTTCAAATTCTTTTATTTCTTAGATTTGTGGCCTCCTTTCCACCTGAGGACTGTTCGTTGAAACTTAAAACAATGGAAAATTCAATATAAAAACAACATTTTCAAAACACAATTTACAGTGACATAGTTGTTTTGTGTTTGATCTACATTGGTGTAGGTCCACTAGTTTTTGTATTGCACTTTACATTGAAGACATCAATTTTCTTGTTGTTTATTGTTCTGTGACTAAGTCATGTCCGATTCTTCACGATCCCATGGACCACAGCAGGGACCCCTGTCGTCTATTGCCTCCAGGAGTTTGCCTAAACCCACGTTCATTGCATCAATGACGCTAACTAGCCATCTCATCCTCTGCCATCAACTTCTCCTTTTGCCTTCAATCTTTCCCAGCACCAGGGATTTTCCAAGGAATCATTTATCAGCTTAGCTTATTACAAGACCTGATACTTCTTAAGGCTGAGAGGGAGTGACTGGCCCAAGATCACCCAGCTGGCTTTCACATCTTAGGAGGATCAGAACTTCAGTCTCCCCATTCCTAGTCCAGCAACTTAGTCACTATAATATGCTTGCTCTCTCTACACAATATAATATAGTTAATTACGTTAACATGGTAAAGATTCTACAATATAATTTTATTATATTCCTTAGTAAAGAATATATTATCTATCATCTTTCTTTCTTTCTTTCTTTCTTTCTTTCTTTCTTTCTTTCTTTTTTTCTTTCTTTCTTTCTTTCTTTCTTTCTTTCTTTTTTCTTTCTTTCTCCTTCCTTCCTTCCTTCCTTCCTTCCTTCCTTCCTTCCTTCCTTCCTTCCTTCCTTCCTTCCTTCCTTCCTTTTTCATTTATATGCCATCCATCTTACGGTCAAAAATGACTCTGAGCGGGATATTCAGTTTGCATATGAAAGTTTGAAATGAAATCCTGAGAAATCCCAAGGAAGAATTTTCTTCCCATCTGCATCTGTCATTTTCTCTCCTTTTACTCATTAGATAAAGTAGGGTAAATTTATCCATGTATACTACCCTGAACGCTGTAGATAAATAGTAAGATACAAACCTGAAAAATAACTGTAATACATGATAGGGTGATGCTCTGGATTTGAATTAAATTTGAAATCTAAAATGTTTTGAGATTAGGTAGACTAAACTTTCATGTCTTTAGGACAGAATAAATGGTTCTAGGCTTCTCATCACATTTTATTTGTGTGTGTGTGTGTGTGTGTAAGTGTGTGAACAAAAACACCTCCTGAAGCTTTAGCAGTGCTACTGAAGCAGCTGCACCTAATAGCTGAGGGTTCCACTGACCACTTTTGATGCTTGTGCATAATACTATAGTGGGGAGAGGAATGAGGAGGATTGAATTTAATTATTGATTGATCTGCAAATCAGAGTCCCTACCTGAAATCAGATCACTGTTAGTCTGGCCAGGCATGTCAAACGTGCGATCTTACATGATGTCTCGTGATGTATTGCCACTTTTTGCCCATTGCTGGCAATGGGGTGGGTGCAGTTTCAGGATTACACATCTGGCCTGCAGGCCGGCAGTTTGACATGCCTGGTCTAACTAATCAGCAGCTGCAGCACAACATGTCCCATTAGATTCAGATAAATGATTGTGTTCTAGCTCGGAAAACACCAAGACTGCTATTACCTGAAACTATGACTAGAAGGGACGCAGTGGCTCAGTGGGTTAGGACGCTGAGCTTGTCAATCAGAAGGTCGGCAGTTTGGCGGGTTGAATCCCGAGTGCCGCGTAACAGAGTGAGTGCCTGTTACTCGTCCCAGGTTCTGCCAACCTAGCAGTTCGAAAGCACGTAAAAATGCAAGTAGAAAAATAGGGACCACTACGGTGGGAAGGTAACAATGTTCCGTGCACCTTTGGTGTCTAGTCATGCCGGCCACATGACCATGCAGACGTCCTTGGACAAGTGCTGGCTCTTCGGCTTTGAAATGGAGATGAGCACTGGCCCCTAGAGTTGGAAACGACTAGCACGCATGTGCGGGGGAACCTTTACCTTTACCTTTATGACTAGTAGAAGGTCAAGCTAATATTTTGAGAGATGAAATAGAACTCTCCCTTTCAGCTTATCCACTAGCATTGTTCAGTTGTCCACAGTATGCATGGTATCTTGCATGCAAAGCATTTGTTGCTCTGTATGCATAGTTCTTATGGAGGAGTGCTGTTCAGAGGATTTACAAAGAGAGAAAGTAATAAAAATGGCCCTAGATACAGTGCTTCACCTAGGCTCCAAGTATTTGCTCATCTAAAAGAAACAAAGAAAAAAGGAAAGAAAATAAAGAAACTTTTGAAGGGGATAGGGTTTTTAAAACTTCATTAAAAGAAACTTTCAATTGAGAATAGAGTTCTATTTTCCTGAATCACATTGAATGGACTATCCCAAATCCCAAAATTGACCTGGGGCAGGGGGGAGGTAGGCTATTTCCAGTCCTTCTGTCTGACCTCTGAAGTAGATTGGATTTTCTTTCTGTAATAATTCCTGAACTGCATACATATGAGTGATAAATCAGAATGAACAATTAACAAAAGTTTCTAATTTTAAAATTCTACATGCATTTAGCAATTGAAACAAAAATCAAATATTAAATCCTTATGTCATAGGAGAAACCTAAACCAGCTATGACAGAAAGGAATTCTAATCCATAAATAATTTCCAATTTGAATTTAATTTTGAATCAGACTTGTTATTGAGAGATGAGATTAATTTTTGACATTGATGCATCATCCCACAGCTTAATTTGCCATTCTTCTAAAGAGGGAATTATATGTGATGCCCAATAAAGGACATAAAATGTCTTGGCAGCTATTACCATATACAAAGCCAATTTTGTATACTTTGTAGGAATAAAGGGGTTGTCGGTATTTAATTTGTTTCATTCTATAATAAATCATCTTCCAGAACTGCTGGATTTTACAATGTCACCACCAGATATGAAGGGATGATCTCGCCTTATTGCATTTCCATTTTTTTTTTAAAAAAAGTTATCTATTTGAGCAATCAGCAGTGTAGTAATTTACCAAGTCTAATATATTTCTCTAAATAAAATATATTTTATTTTCCTAAATAAATGTAACTATTTATTCACAATAACAATATTTATCTTGCACTGATATTCTCGACATTGCAATTATTCATCCTGTTTAAATTCTGCATTCATTTAAGCATATTTAATTTCTGAGTTTTATTTCAAAATAGCTTGTAAATAGTCCCCATGTTCTGAATTCTGTGTTTATAAAATTTTCAAATTTCATCAAGTTTCTAAGAATTCTGTTTCATTTAAAAAAATCTTTTTCAACTATACAATCTATTCAGAGATATTGATACCAGTAAAGTGATTTTGACCATTCTGAAAAAAGAGTACCAAACATTTCATGTTTGTTTTATTCAGAATTAGCTTTTTGTTGTCTATACATCTTATTATCTCTCTACTGCTCAACTTTTTTGTACATTCAGTTTCATATAGTTAATATTGGAAAGGTTGATGTCTATGCTGATTCTTTTTTATGTGTTTATTCTTTGCTTTTAATCCATGATTTAATGATTGAATAACTGCTTACAAGTTCTGTTTCTATAATATCAAATATATTTATGCAAATTATTTGAGAGTCTTTCACTCTTATTGGAAGTAACTCAGTTGTAATGTGATAATCTAATTTGTAATCCAAGTTAGATAGCTGGTTTTCAAATTGCAGTTTGAAATTTAATAATCCCTATCCACCTTCTTTTTTCAGGTCATATAAAATATTAAGCTAGATCCTCTGACATTTATTTATCCATATAAAGTTAGTTAGTTGTCTCTGCCACTTGTTTAATATTTCATCTTCCATTTTTATTGGAATAATATAAAATGGGAAATTAAGCCTTGATAAAATATTCATTGTTATTGCTGTTATCCTTCCTAAAAAGGACAGCTTTAACTTTCTTCATTGTAAAATATCCAACGTGTATTTCCAAATCTGTGAATAATTATTCTTAAATAAGTCTTCATTCTTTTTTATTAAGTATATTCCCTAATGAGTAGTATTAAATCCTTTTAATTGCTGGAGAGATTGCTCTTCTTCAGATAAATTCCATGTAACCATCTGCTCTTACTCTTATTGGTCTGATATCCTGATACTGAATGATTTAAACTTTTACCCAGGTCATACTACTCTTGGGGAGGGATGAATTGTATTCAGTTAATTTTAGCTATTAGACAGAACAATATAATGGAGAAGAGTTTTACCTCATGGTTTTTTTTTTACATTTATTCATGTCAAAAGAATCACAATTAAAATAAGGCATACCATATGATATAAATTTAAACTATAAAATACAAGATTAAAATATGTACAAATTAAACAGATCTTGCCTAGAAACTAGCAACATTCATTGAATTCTGTCGTGCTACCATGAAGTCCACAGGTGTACACTGATTGGGACACAAAGGGCAGGTATACGTATGTCTTGTTGTCCGCATGTCACCACAATTGCAAAGAGCAGAAACTACTGAATAGCCCCATTTGTTCAGAGTGCCTCTGGATCTTGTTATATCCGTGTGCAATCTATTCAATGATTTCCATATTTCCCAGCTTTCCTCAGACCTGGCTTCTCTGTTGGTTCAATCCATTGTTGGTTCTCTGTGGCTTTCCAGGGGTCCACTCTGCTTTTAAATTCTTCAAAGTCTTCCGCCAACTTTAAGGAAGCTTTTCCTGGATTTTAATCTCTGATGAGTTGCTTGTGAGCCATAGAGAAGGTGTTGTCTAGTGATGATTTGAGCCTCTCTGTGTATGCTGGTGCTTTGCTGCAAACAGCAGGCAGAGCAATGCTGGCTAGGTAATGTTCTGTTCCAGCCTACGACCAGCCCTGTTGGAATGTCAGGGACAACCTCTTTTTATAAACAATAGGCTGGAACTAATCCAACCAAATTTATTTGCAAAAGCTAAATGAAAAAGTTCAAACAAAAGTTAAACAAATACAAGACTTTATCAGAAGCTCTTCAAACAGTTGCCTTCAGCAACCAGCACCTCCTACACATTCCCCTTTTAAACAGCAGTCTCAAGGCGTGGCTTCTTATTGCCTTCTCCCGAGTTGCCTCATTGCTTTCCTTTGCTCAGTTCTGCTAGATTGCCTCCTGCTCCTAGCGTCCCTGAACAGAACCAGCTGTGGATCGTCTTCTTCCAATCCTTCATGCTCACACAGCTGGGTCTGAGGAGGAACAAGACGGGAGGGGCCAGGCTGAGAGTTCTGCGGTGCATCAGAACCTTCCTCTGACACCAAAAGCTCTCCAAACCCCTCCTCCTCCTCCTCTTCAGAATTGTCCAACTCAGCCGCTGAAACCACAGGCTGACGCTGAAACACAACAGATAGGTAGATCTTATCTAGAGGGGTAGGTTTAATTCTGCTAAAAAAGTAAAAGGTAAAGGTAAAGGTTCCCCCGCACATGCGTGCTAGTCGTTTCTGACTCTAGGGGCCGGTGCTCATCTCCGTTTCAAAGCCGAAGAGCCAGCGCTTGTCCGAGGACGTCTCCGTGGTCATGTGGCCGGCATGACTAGCTTCATTCAAAGCAACATCTACTTTCCCAGCATGTGCTGATTTATACCAGACTGAGCAGGTGTATTCACCTGCCAAGTAGCAAAGAACTAGAGCTATTGCCTTAAGAGCCCTTGGCTTGGCACCCAGGTAGAACTCATTAATTTCCTGAGGATGTTATTTTGTCCACTGACCTTCAGTTTAGTATTGGTACAATGCTGCCTATATGTTAGGGTCCTATCTAGAGTGACTCCTAAATATTTAGGGCTGTACCAATGCTCCAATAAAGCCCCTTTCCATATAATATGCAGCTTCCTAACAGCCTGCTTATTGCAAAGATGGAAAATACATACCTGAGGTTTTGCTAGATTTGGTCAACTGCTTATCACAATACTATCAATCCTGCTCTTCCAGAACTTCAGCTAAATGTTCTTCAACCTCCTCAAATGTTTTTCCCTGTATAGCCATTGCTCGATCATCAGCATATATATAGTTGTTAGTACCTTCAGGGAGCGGAAGATCATTGGCGTAAATATTAAAAAGAATTGAAATCAATATATGACATTGTGGTAAGCTGTTCCTTTGGTTTCTCTATCTACTTTGCCTTCCCTGGAGCTCCACATAAAACATGTAGTTCTGAAGCAGGTTCCTGATGATGGATATAGCCCATAAATGTAGTCTGGTTTGAGGTATAACTACGAAAAGCTTTTTGAAAATCAAACTTAGGTGAAAGGAACAAAGAAAGAAGTATAAAGAACCAGGACAAAGATTTGAATGCTGCTACTTGCTTGCACCGTTGAGAAGCAGACATAAATGCTGCAACAGAGCATCTCCTTTGGAGTGAGGTATAGTTTATTTTACTCTCTCAAGGTCTCTGTTTCAGCCATTCATCCTGCTTAGTTGCTTAATGGGGTGAACAGGCAGAACCCACCAATTCTGCCTGATAAAGTCCCTTTCTTCAGGAGCATTTTTGGCCCACTCTCAGCTTGTTCTAGAAACAGGGCCCTTCTTGATGCTTCTTAGTTCAGCTCCTATAGTTGTTTAAAAGGGACGCGGTGGCTCAGTGGGTTAAGATGCTGAGCTTGTCAATCAGATGGTCGGCAGTTTGGCCGGTCGAATTCCCGAGTGCCACCTAGCAGAGTGAGTGCCTGTTACTCGTCCCAGCTTCTGCCAACCTAGCAGTTCGAAAGCACGTAAAAATGCAAGTAGAAAAATAGGGACCACTACGGTGGGAAGGTAACAGTGTTCCCTGCGCCTTTGGCGTCTAGTCATGCTGGCCACATGACCACAGAGATGTCCTCGGACAAGCGCTGGCTCTTTGGCTTTGAAACGGAGATGAGCACCGGCCCCTAAAGTTGGAAACGACTAGCACGCATGTGCGGGGGAACCTTTACCTTTACCTTTTATACTTGTTTACCTTCTCCACATCCAGATATTCATCAGTACTAAGCATGCCAAGAATAAAACATTGTACTTTTGCAAAATAATATATTGAAATATTAATATTAATAAAAAATAATAAGACAAACCCATTCCAATGTTACTCCCTTACAAAGATAAATTCTGAATTCCACTTCTCTGGTGTCGTAAAGCATAGCAATATAACAGCTAAAGCAAAAACAACATCTACACTCTTTGTAGTTTAAGTAACGTGCTATGGGGTGATGGCAAGGAGTATTAGTTTTATCAATCAGGAGGTCTACCCTCAAGTCAGAATGGTCATCGTATTGAAAGTGCTGCTGACCATGAAAATCAAAGCCTTACCTTATAGTTTGATGTACAAAGTGTCACCCAGTTTCTAATCCTGAACATTTCTGTAATTATCTTAATCAGCTAGTAAGAGTTCATTCTTCATGCTCATCAAATTTCCAGTTCATTCTTCACTCTTGTTCTATCCTTCAATACTACAGTTATGTAGTAACAGCAACTCCCTAAATTCCTGGGCAGACAATTGGCTTTTAACATTCTACTCACTGAAGAGAAAACCTATCCATTTCTTTGAACTGAAAACAAATTTGTGCTCTAGTCTCACACTGTAGTTTATCACACCAAAGACTTTATATTTGCTTACAAAAACTAGTTTTACGTGATAAACGAATGGGTGTGATTCTAATTAAGAATTTATTGCCTATTTCTCTTTTGTCATTTCTGTGTTCCCAAATCAAGCAAAACTACATTTTAAAGACTAAGTAGTAAGTTATATTATGATTATATATCAGGGAAATGAATGTTTGATGGATTGTACTAATGGGAGCTAAAAATAAAACCCCATCTGTTCACCTTTCAAACTGCATCAAAGCACTGCATATTGGTTTCAGCATAACTTAATGAGAGGCAAACAGAAATATGTTTATTTTCATCCTGCTGCAACAACTGAAAGGGGAACTTGTTAATAATAATGTTTCAATAATAGAAGAACTGTGAGCTTATGGCAGCTTTAGAAAACAGACAAGCTGTATTCATTGAAACAATAAAAAATGTAAACGGAAGCTGATCTACCCAACTGAGGGGGCATAAGAAATGCTGTTATGTCAGGGATGTAAATTAGACTTTGAAAATGGTATTAAGGGTATATGTGTTCCATGGAATTGCATTCTCAAGAGATAAGTTCAAATCATCTTGTTGCTGTTTGATATCCACTTGGATGAATCATTTATTTATGGTGTTACTATTGGCCACCCAATGTATAGTTCTCTCAGAGGCTTAGAAGATTATATAATTTCAGTGCAGTATAAAAATGCCCAAATGAAGCCGTGTTTTGTTCAAATTATTCATAATACAGTACTGAACCTAACTAACATCTGTATAGCTGAAGGACATGAACTGTTCTAAAAAGAGGCCTAATTTTTGTATGCTCATGTCCTGATAGATTGATGATATGTTTTTATAGATGTTATGCTTTGCTTGGGGCACATTACAATATATTAAAATATATACACAATATATTATAAATATTCTGAATACATAATAAAATAAATGCAAAACAAACACTAAAAGCACTTATCTATCTATCTATCTATCTATCTATCTATCTATCTATCTATCTCTATCTATCTACAGTATCTAACAGTGCATTGTTTTATTTACATTTGTTATAGATACCCACTTTAGTAGTCTCTGGATATGTACATTTAAAGTTCATTTATTTATTAATTAAATTTATACACCATAGAAAATTATTCTAAAGTTAGGATGAATATATTAAAAGTCTTTAGTGAATAAAAATATATTTACCTGGCACTGAAAAGGCAATGAAGTAATATCACATACTCTTTACTGGAAAAAGTATTATAAATGTAAAGGACTGCACTGCCACAGGCCTACTTTTAACACCATACCCAAGTATGAGAAGGCACCTAGAGTTAGAAGCTATGAAGCTAAGGTACAGGTAGATACATATAGGGAAAGGCATTCTTTTAGTTTCTATAATCCTAGTCATGAGAGGTTTTATAGGTTAATTAAAATGATTTAAAATGAACTAGGAGCCATTGGCATAACATTTTCATAATGTCCACTCCTAGGTCAATATTCTTCTCTGCAGCCTTTTGTGGTAGCCAATCTTTCTGAATCATCCGCAAGGCTACCTCTGTCTAGTAGAGATGTAGCTAGTACTATGTTAAACCATTAATACTATCTTCTCCTTCTCCTTCTCCTCCTCCTCCTCCTCCTCCTCCTCCTCCTCCTCTTCTTCTTTTTCTTCTTCTGCAAAGCCTGCAAAGATGATGAAGTGAGGAAAGCTAAGGCTGAAAATGAACTAAGGTTTGCAACAAAAGTAAAAAAAAATAACAAAAAAGCTTCTTTCAACATGTAAAAAACAAGAAAAAAGTTAAGGAAATGATTGGTCCACTAGTGGGAGAAAGTGGCAAGAAGGTGACATGCAACAGGGAGAAAGCAGAACTACTCAACTTGTTTTTTTGCATCCATATTTACACAAAGGGAAAAAATAGTCCAACCTATCAGAAACAGTACCATAAAAAACAGATTAGAAACACAAGTTAAGATAGGCAAGGAAATGGTAAGAGAGCATCTGTCCACCCTGGATGAGTTCAAATCACCAGGACCAGATGGATTTCACCACAAGGTTCTGAAGGAACTGGCAGATGTGATCTCAGAACCACTGAACTATATCTTTCAAAGATCCTGGAGCACTGGGGAACTACCAGAGGACTGGAAAAGAGCTGATGCAGTTCCCATCTTCAAAAAAGGGGAAAAAATGGATCCAGGAAACTACAGACCTATCAGCCTGACCTCAATACCTGGGAAGATCTTGAAAATGAATCAAGCAATGAATCAGTGAACATCTAGAGGCAAACAAAGTCATTACCAAAAGCCAACATGGGTTTGTCAAAAACAGATCATGCCAGACAAATCTTATTGAATTTTTTGACCAGGTGACAAAATTAGTAGACCAGAGAATGTTGTGGATATAATTTACTTGGACTTCAGTAAGGCATATGATAAAGTAGACCACAACCTACTATTGATAATATAGAAAAATGTGGGATAGACAGCATCACCACCAGATGGATTCATAGCTGGCTGAGCAGCTGTATTCAGCATGTGGTCCTCAATGGAACTGCATTTATATGGAGAGAAGTGTGTAGTGGGGTGCCCTAGGGCTCTGTTCTGGGCCCAGTGCTCTTCAACATCATCAATGATTTGGACGAGAGGATAGATGAGGAACTCATCAAATTTGCAGATGACACCAAGCTGGCAGGAATAGCCCACACTCCAGAAGACAGGCTTAAGATACAGAAGGAGCTTGACAGATTTGAACATTGGGCACTATCTAACAAAATGAAATTCAATGGCACACTTAAAAACTCATGGCACGCTAAGGAGGAAAAGGGAAAAGGGGATATGAGAAAGGTTGGAATGTGACAACTCACCACAGCCAACTTGCCAGGGCCAACTAGCTGTGGGACAACTTGCTGTGGGACAATTCTACATGAGATAACTCAATGTGACAAATGTTATCCACCACTGTTTCTTCAACGTTATTTCTATTGACAAAAATGAAAATAATGTTGAAGAAACAGTGGGAGATAACATTTTTCACATTGAGTTATCCCATGTAGAATTGTCCCACAGTGAGTTGCCCATGGCAAGTTGTCCCTCAGTGAATTGGCCAAGGTGAGTTGTCCCATGATGAGTTGGTCATGGCAAGATGGCTATGGCAGGTTGTCCAAGGTGAGATGACCATGGCAAGATGACTCTAGTGAGATGGCCATGGCGAGTCCCAGATCCTATGAGAATGGGATCCTCATCTCCCACCCCCCCACCCCACTCCAAATTTGTCCTTGAGGAAACATTGCAGAGAAATGATCAGCAATATTTCCCAACCACTGTCACCATCATCATCATCATCACTATCCCAAGTCTTCCAAAGAACTTGATGCCATATATTCTGAACAAACTCCATGGAATATCTCAGCTCAAGAAAACATCAATCTCCTTTTTGTCTCTACACCCTTTTTGTGCACAAAAGACTGATACATATTGATTTGAGAACCTGAAGAGACCATTTATTTCAGCTTTGCAGCTACAATTTGGTCTCTGCTGAATGTTTGTCTCTGCTGCCTTCCTACTCCACACACCCCGAGTGACTGTGTCTCAGGCTATGACAGTAGAGTTAGAGGTTCAAATTTATACAACATTTTCATGCTGCCATAGATATCAAGGGGAAACATTCAATTTTTGAAAATCAGCCCATGTGGGGAATACCAAATGTGCTTGTTTCACATTTGTGTTGTTTTGTTTCAGCCTGATAAACTTCTTGCAGTCACTCTCCAGAAGTTAGTCTCTTCTCTAGAATGTTTCCCCAGTCATCACAAAATGAATACTTCAAATCTGGCCTGGAAAAATGCACACGATCACTAGATGTTAGCAGAAAGATGCAGAAAACTCTAAATCTCTGCTGTGCCCCTAGTATTTTATGGTTTTTTGCAGTCCATGTTTGATAGCTCCAATTTCTACTGGAACTAGGAGAATGAACATATTGGACATATTTTGACAAGGGATTTTATTTTTAAGTAAGTTAAAATTGCAAACAGAGAGCAAGGTATAATTGTTTGATATCATGTAGGGGGGAGCTCTCAGAAATACTAGCTTGAACCTTGATTAGGGAGTTCCAGGCTCATCCCCATTCAAATATAGAGCTTTCACAATATCTCTGAGCCAGCATTCTCACATAGTCTAATCTATTTCTCTGGATCATTGTAGGGTTAACTGTAGAAAAAGTCATTTGTATGCTGCTTTGAATTTTAGAGAAAAGACTAAGTATGAATGGACTTGATTAATAAAGAAGAGTTGGATTAAATCATGAGTAAACAACTTGGTGCTCTCCCTATTTTAGCCTATACTTTTTGCCATCCCATGTCATTAACAATGAAGGGTTATGGGACTTGAAACTGAGAACTGCCTTCCTCACAGCTAAATGGATATTTGGTTTGCTTCAGCAAAGTTTTTGATTTGTTTTAAATAAGATAATTGAAGAAGAACCACATTGATTATAACTTATTTGGTTACTTTGACCGGAACTTAAAACAGCTAAAGCTTAAAATAAAATGAGAGCATGGTAGGTTTTCATTGTGCTTGTAACTTTATCCTTCTAGAAACATTGTACTTAAGAAGCAATGGCTAAGCCAATTATATTTTTAATTGGAAATGAAATGCTTCCTGTTCCAGAAGACTGTATATGAATCAGGCTTCTGATAGATTATTAGTCTGGTACATATTTTATAAGGACAATATTTTCCCATTATTCTGGTCCCTTAGAAATTCGTCTTAAATTTACATGTTACTATGGCCCATTGTGACATAAGTCACAGTGTCCCTTTAGAACAGAAAACTCATCTTTCCAAGCTTCTCATACTTTCGGCAGCCATGTCCACAGCTGAAGTCAAAAAAAGTTGTTGGTGTTAAATATCACTCAGGATTAGTCTTTAATGCTAAAATAACTTAGCTTCTGCTCTGGCTGTGCTTCCCAGAAAACTTGAATCTCATTTGTGCAGCATATTATAATTTTAGTCCTTGATGCCTCAGCAAGAGCTTTGGGCTGATAAGCATTTCTTCAGGGTATAGAGGAAAAATGTATAAATGGTAGTTGTGATCTGAGATGTTTAGCAAAATAACAGTTGGTATTTTGTGTGAGGCAGTTCTTGCTGATTGCTTAAGGGGCCATAAATACTGGTTTAACCACACATTGATGAGCTCACACAAACCCCATTTGGCTAGATTCACTTTTTGTGTCAAGTTGGCAAGGTGGGGGGAGCACAAAAGTGAAAAATAAACAAACAAGCACAGTTTAAATAACTATGATAAATTGGCAAATATATCTCTGACGGATTGTCCCAAAGTTGCTGTTCAAAAGGTAACTGGGTTTTCTTGGGTTTTTTTCCTTGAAAACATTTTGCTTCTCATCCAAGAAGCTGAAGAAGTTGCCTTTTGAACAGCGCCTTTGGGACCACCATGACTTAGATGACTGAGAATGTCCACAGACACTCAGGTGGCTTGACATATCCGAAATGGAAAAAACAACAACTCCAACTCCAAAAACCAACCATCACTGATTCAGATCAAATGTCCCTGTTGTTTTTCATAAAGGTCAACTGAACGTTCAGGGCCTATAAGAAGCTCACAAAAGCAGTGACATCAGTACTGTAATACTTTTGAGCCTGGAAAGTCTATTTAGCCTTAACACTTAGTAGACTATTAAAATGCACACTTCACATTTTAACTTGTCCTTCATAGTCTTCCATGCTTACCATTTGTGAAGAATAGGCTTGGGGAATCTACCACTCTCCAGACATTGCTGACACCACACCATCTCCTACCAGGATCTTCAGCAGTGTGGTCAGTGGCCACGTCTTGTAGATTTTTGTGCATTTGGAGGGGGTTGCCTGTTTTTGCTTTAGATATTAGCTCTTTATGGACAAAAGGACACTGAATATTACAGTACCATGACAAAAAGAGGTATCCTGACATATAAGCTTCTAAACGGGACAAAGCTGTGCTTGGAAATGATCAGTTGAACCTGAGAAATAATGGGAATGAACTTGATTAACAACTTTAAATAGAAAGTGTTTCCCACAAGAGGAAGAAAGGAAGGAAAATGGACTAATGAATTGGTACAAAGAAATAGATGGGGTTGCAATTTTGAAGAGAAAGAGGTTGGATACTGAACAAAAAAGGGTTTTAGATAATATTGGCTGTTGCAGTTTTAATAGTTCCAGGATTGATCAAGATCACCTAAAAGTACAGAAGTGAAGGGAAAATCATGGAAGATGGGAGAAGACGAAACTTTAAGGGATTCTCCTTATCAGAGAGAGAAGAGGATGGGAAGAAAGCAGAATAAATATTGGAAGCAATGACAGGCTACCAGCTAAACACAAATGAATTTTTTGATTAATGTTAAGTTGGGGAAGACATATATATATATATACAGTATATATATATATATATATATATATATATATATATATATATATATATATATATATATATATATATATATATATATATATATATATATATATATATATATATATATATATATATATATATATATATATATATATATATATATATATATATATATATATATATATATATATATAGTATATATATATATACAGTATATATATATATATATATATATACACACAGTATATATATATATATACAGTATATATATATAGTATATATATATATATATATATATATATGGATCTTTGGTCATTCGGGTTTTTTCCCGCGTAGAACTAAAGGTGTAGGCGCAACGTTTCGACGGAATCCCATCCGTCATCATCAGGCTGGTGGCTTCAGCTTCCTTCTTCTGGGAGAAGCATGTGGCTGTTTGTTCCTCTTTTTTAAACTGCCAGAGGGGGGGTGTTCTGTGGGTGGAGGTGTGCTCTGATTGGGTGGGGGATTAAGTGTGTTCTGATTGGGTGGGAGTGTGTTTTGAATGGTGGGGGTGTTCTGATTGGGTGGGGGTGTGTTTTGAGTAGATGGGCTGGTCTCAGCTGCCAGCCTTAGACCTGAGCTGGTGAGTTGTGCTGCTTTTGTTCGGCTTCGTGTTTGTGGTGGTGCCATGTTTTTATAGTGGGTGTCAGTTTGCTTATTGTGTGGTTTGGAGGGGTTTAAAGTGGCTGATGTTGCAGCTGTAGTTAGGTTTCTGTTTTGTGGTTGTGCCTCGTTATCATTGTGGGTTCGGATTTGCTTTTTGAATGGTTGTGTGGTGGTGATGTCATGTGATGTTATCATGAGTTTGGGTCTGGTATCATTCTTGGTGGTTGGGACTCATCTGTCAATCAAGGCGGGTTTCCAAATGGCTGGTAGGCGAGAGGTATCATCTCGTTTGTTGATGCTGTGGGGGCGTTTTTCTATCTCAATGGCTTCTCTGATTATTCTGTTGTTAAAATGTTCAATTTTGGCGATAGTTTTGGTTTTTTTAAAATCAATTTCATGTCCCGTGGCTTCAAAGTGTTGGACCAGGGATGAAGTTTGTTCTCCCTTTCTGAGTGAGTTTTTGTGCTCTTCAATGCGTGCACTTATTCTTCTGTTGGTCTGTCCGATGTATGTGGTGGGGCAGGTGGTGCATGGGATTTCGTATACTCCTTGGTTTTCTAACCCAATTATGTCCTTGGGGTTTCTTAGGATGGTGGATATTTTTCTGTCTGTGTAGAATGCTGTTTTGATGTTGTGTTTTTGGAGGACCTTGCTGATTCTGTCTGTGGTTCCTTTTAAGTATGGGAGGAGGGCTTTGCCATTTTCTTGTTCTCTGTCTTGGGTTTTTGTGGGTGTCTCTCTTCGGATTAAGTTGGTGATCGTGTTTCTTTGGAATCCATTGGCTGTTAGTACATTAGTGAGAGTGTGTAGGTTGCGCCTACACTTTAGTTCTACGCGGGAAAAAACCCGAATGACCAAAGATCCACATACAAACACCCGCGAAAACCTCAGAAAACATATATATATATATATATATATATATATATATATATATATATATATATATATATATATATATATATATATATGTTTTCGTAGATTCTCGCGGGTGTCTGTATGTGTAGATCTAGAGTCTCGGGTTTCTTCCCGCGTTCCTTTCATCTTCAGAAAGTTGTGGCGACGTTTCGACGTAGATTCTCGCGGGTGTCTGTATGTGTAGATCTAGAGTCTCGGGTTTCTTCCCGCGTTCCTTTCATCTTCAGAAAGTTGTGGCGACGTTTCGACGGATGGGATTTCGTCGAAACGTCGCCACAACTTTCTGAAGATGAAAGGAACGCGGGAAGAAACCCGAGACTCTAGATCTACATATATATATATATATATATATATATATATATATATATATATATATATATATATATATATATATATATATATATATATAATTTATTTATTTGTTTGTTTTATATACCGCCCTTCTCCCGGAGGACTCAGGGCGGTGTACAGAGCAAAGTAAGTATACAATAAAGCAACAATAAAACAAATAAAACCCCAAATCTATCAGGCCAGGCCGGCTTGCTGGAATAGATAGGTTTTTAGATCACGCCGGAAGGAGCGAAGGTCGGGGACCATCCGGATTTCAGCTGGTAAGCGGTTCCAAAGGATTGGCGCACCCACCGAGAATGCTCTCCCCCTGGGGGTCACCAGCCGGCATTCTCTGACCGGTGGCACACCTATATACTGTATATACACACACACAGACACAGACACACACAAAAGCTTAAATTAAAGACTGCATTATTAGAATAAGCATTAAAGGAAAAAAGTTAACCTAAGAGTGTTAAAACAAGCAATAAATCATTTGACTGTTTTTCTCCTGCATATCAAACTCTTTTATAGCCAAAGCTATAAAAGGGAGTAGGGAAGGAAATATCTGTTTATGTATTAATTTAAGTTAAAACACTGCTAACATGATTACCCTTACATGGCTGAAAGAGAAACCAATGTTTTCTAGGTTATTAACATTGGTGGGATTCAAATATGTGAACAACCAGTTTTCTGTGTGGATGCCACTTCTGGAAGTCCATTCTAGGCCTGGGCAACAAAGAATTAGCTACCAGTTCTCCTGAACTGGTGCGAACTGGCTGAATCCCACTACTGCTTATAAAGCAGAGGGGAAAAAGGTTCACAAAATTTTTATCTGCTGACATTTCTCTGGTTAATCCTCAGAACATAGAATCATTGTAGATATCTCTTTATTACAGGAGCAGGATAGCTCACATAATTAAGATACTGGGTTGAAGGTTAGCAAGCCCACATTCAAGACCCAGGTATGGCTGTGGGGAGGGGTGAGTTCCGTCCTTCGTTCCAGCTTTTCCTGGGGATATGAAAGGAGCCCCCAACTGGGTGTCCCCTGGGCAACGGTGAGGTCACCAGCTAATCCTTTCAATCCGGAAGCGCAATAGTGCTTCCGACACACACATGATACAATCTCTTTAGTTTCAGATATGCAGTTTTAGTAAGAGTTATTTGTAATTTCAGACAGTATTATTTAAAAATACATTTCAGATATGCAGTTTTAGTAAGAGTTATTTGTAATTTCAGACAGCATTATTTAAAAATACATTTAATTACATCATTAAGTAATACAACTGACGAGTCAGTGGTTTGGCAGTGTTGCTAAAAACACTCAAATTTCAGAAGATAAAAAACTGGTACTTCAGTAAATGTTAATTCTCTCACTGCAATCATTGTACTTATGAATGTGATCCAGACAAAGTTTAGCATTTCTAAATATCATTTTCAATATCATTTCCCTACTACATCTATGGAGTCACTTAAACAAACAAAACAACATATACTTCCTCTCCTGATCAAGAAAGTAGAAGTAGGAGTCATTTTAGATTTTCATTAGACAGTTCTCCAAAGAAAGTTGTGCTACAGACGGACAGTTAAAAATATCAGATGGCATATTGATAGATGTCACATCAGGGGAATTCAGGGAAGAACTTTCAGGGACAGAGGTAATGACTGCAACTAAGATGGATTAATCATTAGCTGTGGTTGCTAATGATGGTTGCTGGCTTCAATAAATAATTAAGAGGGCTGGCAAACTGGACAGGTTGGGTAGAGTTCGCATTGTTGAAGAGAATTAGTTGAAACTATTCAACTAATTCTGTTCTTCTTTCTGCTGAAGAATAGAAAATGAAGATTGCTGATAGACAATAAGTAATCAACACAGAGAACACAGTTTGGGTGCCAGAAGATAATGGAAGCTGAAAAGATCAAAGATTTACTTGCCAGAGCAAAACCAGCAGGCAATGAGCTCTACCCAGAATTGAGAAGAAGGAAAACTGCCAAAACTCTCTGGAAGCCCTGCCTTAATTCTAGAACTAGGACTAAGAAGAGGTTAAGAAAACTGTAATACACAACCATATTAAACTTGTATCATAATCAGTACACACATACACATATACATATACAGTACACCTATATACAGTCAACAGTCTGACTGCATTAAACAGCAAAAGAAATTCCTGGCACCTTTTTTTCTCAGAAGAGTATAACTTTATTGAAAAGCCATATGGGTACAGAAGTAGAAAAGCCAGTTCTGACATTTCTGCACACAAACAGCATAGGAAAACTTTTCCTTTCCCCACCCTGGGCCTCCCATTGACCATTTTCCACCAATCAGTTGCACCTGCTTTATTTTGGAAATGGCCTATCTGCCTCAGACATTCCCAGTCATTTCATTTCATTCATTTCATTTATTTGATTTCTATACCGCCCTTCTCCCTAGGGACTCAGGGCAGTTCACAGGGCATATATAAATAGCTATACAAAAATTAAAAAAGAATTAAACCATGCCCAATTAAAATACAGCAATAATTGAATAATAAAAAACCAATTAAAAAAACCATATTCCCCATCAGGCCAGACCAGCTAACTCAAACAAATGGGTTTTCAACCCGTGACGGAAGGATCGGAGGTCCGATGCCATCCGGAGCTCAACCGGCAGTTGGTTCCATAATGCCGGAGCACCCACAGAGAAGGCCCTCCCCCTGGGGGCCACCAGTCGACATTCCCTGACCGGAGGCACCCTGAGGAGGCCCTCTCTGTGGGCACGCACAGGGCGGAGGGGAGTTGACGCCGGCAGCAGGTGGTCCTCAAGGTATCCCGGACCCATGCCATGTAAGGACTTAAAGATCATAACCAAGACCTTGAACCTCACCCGGAAGACAACTGGTAACCAATGCAGCTCGTGGAGCAAAGGTGTAACATGGGAGTACCGGGAAACTCCCAAGACAACTCTCGCGGCCGCATTCTGTACCAGTTGGAGGCTCCGAGTGGTCTTCAAGGGAAGCCCCATGTAGAGAGCATTACAATAGTCTAGGCGAGAGGTCACGAGCGCATGAGTGACCGTACACAGGGCATCCCGGTCCAGGTAGGGCCGCAACTGGTGCACCAGGCGAACCTGGGCGAAAGCCCCCCTAGTCACGGGTACTATATGGTCTTCCAGGGTAAGTCGTGAATCTAGGAGGACTCCCAAGTTGCGAGCCCTATCCACGGGGGGTAAGAGCCTGTGTTCTCCCTATGTTCTCCCCCCGCGCGGTCAGACCCAAGTCTGGCCTGAGCCATGGTTGATTGGCCACCCCCCATAGCCAGACAACCCCTAACTCCCGCCCCTCTCCCTAACCCCATAAAAAATTTCGATAAAAAAGTAATCAGAGGCCTCCTATTAAATTTGTGTTGACGGCCCCTGCCCCTGCCCAGTCAATGACTTTATTTTATTTATTTTATTTATTTTAATTCCATTTATATCCCGCCCTTCTCCGAAGACTCAGGGCGGCTTACAAGCTTAGCAGTAGCCTTCATTCTATGTATATGCCTGCTTGTTAGGGCTTTCACACACACACCCCCAAGCGGCATTATTACAAAGTCAGCTTAATTGCCCCCAACAATCTGGGTCCTCATTTTTTTTATTTTTTTATTTTAATTCCATTTATATCCCGCCCTTCTCCAAAGACTCAGGGCGGCTTACAAGCTTAGCAGTAGCCTTCATTCTATGTATATGCCTGCTTGTTAGGGCTTTCACACACACACCCCCAAGCGGCATTATTACAAAGTCAGCTTAATTGCCCCCAACAATCTGGGTCCTCAACCTTGAGCCTGGTGGGATGCGAACCTGCACTAATTGCAGGCAGCTGGTGTTACTTAAGGAGGCATTAGCCCACTGCTCCACCAAGGCACCAAACTTTGGGGTTTGGCTCTGTCTCACACTTCCAGGTGGCACACTTCCCTTCCAGAGTTCCTTACATTCCAATGCCTTCCCTCCCCTCTCCCATTAACTGTTGTCTGGTTGCTAGCAGGGCTGCGTACACTGCTAGCATACACACATACACTGCAGCGGAATGTTGGCTGGGAAAAATTGGTTTAAGTGGTAGATGCAGCAGGGAATCTTATTAATAAAGCAGAAGAAGGGAATGAAGAGAGCAAAATGCTTGACAGTGAAATGGAGCTGGCCATAAACTGCTCACGCCCAGCATAGCTGGGAACACTGTGTCTCGAAACACTGTGAAATGAAATAAAACACAAGTGAATCTTGAAATGTTACTTGCAGTGTCTCTCTCCATCCAGGTGCTTGAGCAAGGACACATACCTGGCAACACCTATGTCATCCTTTACATCTATATTCAGAAGTGCCACTGGATCCAAGTCTTACAAAGGAATATGCTAAATGGCACCCTCAGTCTTTTAACCTTGAGTTAATATTTCCCTGTTGATGTTTACAATTCTGTGATTGGGAACTATATTTAAAAATGAGACAAAGTTGGAATCTTCAGAATACATTAAGCAAACATTTAATGCTTTTCTTATCTAACAATGAAGAAATGCTCTTCCTGTTGATAATCTCCTTTTTAATTGCTCCTATTAAAGCTTGTGGGAAAAATCCTTTATCAATGCTGCTCTGATTTTATAGGATTGAGGGAGCTCTTTTCGGTTTTCTTCTGCGTTGTCAACATTAGTTAGTGCGGCGGCAATAAAATCTTTATAAACAGCTTACATGCGAAGCATGGAAAGTCTTGAAGATAAAATTAAGCCTCGAAAAAGCTGCAGGAACCATCCAAACCAAACATTCTTAAATGCCATTCTGAACTCTCCATTGGGGATTCTTATCCCATGGTTGGCATATTGAGCACAGAAAGCTATTTTAATGCAGGGTCAATTGTGGTAAGTTAGTAGAAATTACTTTGCTTCCTTTTGGTTCTTCTTGTTTTATTTCTCCTTGGCAGCTTTGCCTCAAAAGGTGGCTGCTGTCTATTGCTTTTTCCAAGTATCTCACCTGGTTAAAGAATTGAATCCTGTGCATCATGTGCAACTGGAAATGATTCAGCATGGCAGCATTTCCTTCATAGTAAACATTATGAAATATTATAGCACACCATATGCTCTTGTGTGATAGTAGAAATGTGCACTGTTGATGTATTTATCTTGTAATATTACTTTATTGCATTGCTAAGATTCATAGGGACGCGGTGGCTCAGTGGGTTAGGACGCTGAGCTTGTCGATCGGAAGGTCGGCAGTTTGGCGGGTCGAATCCCGAGTGCCGCGTAGCAGAGTGAGCGCCTGTTACTCGTCCCAGCTTCTGCCCACCTAGCAGTTCGAAAGCATGTAAAAATGCAAGTAGAAAAATAGGGACCACTACGGTGGGAAGGTAACAGCGTTCCGTGCGCCTTTGGCGTCTAGTCATGCCGGCCACATGACCACGGAGATGTCCTCGGACAAGCGCTGGCTCTTCGGCTATGAAACGGAGATGAGCACCGGCCCCTAGAGTCGGAAACGACTAGCACACATGTGCGGGGGAACCTTTACCTTTACCTAAGATTCATGAGTCACTTTTAAAAACGGTACTAAACTCATTTTCCACATTTGTTTCCGGTCTTCTTTCAGAGACTCAAATTGATTATCCCAAAATATAGATTAGACGGAAATGTAATCTTTTCCAGGGCCATTTGGTGATTGTCATGGTGTCATTGCCCATGTCCAAGAGAAGCTTTTGAGCTGTTTTGCCATACTGGCTCTCCTTGGGCAGCTTTTTCCTATCTTTGGCTGTTTCCCAAAATTAAAGTCTAATTCTTTTGTACAGTCTGTACAGAAAAGATTAAGATAGGTGAGGCAAGTTGTAAGATAAGGGAGCATGATGTTATCAAATTTATTCATATCGTCCAAAATATATCCAATATAATCCCACAGCCTTTTGATTAGCAGGAATGAAATTATCAGCGCTGTCACAGATTTCTGAAATGATGACATCAAGTAAGTACAGCTGTGCTTTCTAAAACATATCTGATATGGTCTGATTTTGCCCTTACAAAACATTTTCACATTTGAAAGTTCTCAGATTCGCCAACTTTACATATTGATTATAATAAAAACGAAAAGCAAACATACTTTTTCACCTGTTCCTGTTGAATTGCAGGTTTTCCTAATCTTTGTGCAGATACACATGAATCTATGAACAATGGTAAATATATTTGACCTCCAGTTCCTCTAGTCCAGGGGTATCAAACTGCCAGCCTCTGGGCCGGATGCGTCATGGAGAAACCGCACCCACCCCATTGCTGACAATAGGAAAAAAAGAAGTCATGATACGTCGCAACAAGTCACGTGACTTTGTGAGTTTGACATCCCTGCTCTAGTCTGAATGATCCTAAAGGACAGCTGTTGAACCACCAGGGCAATTTATAAGTTAAAGTAGCATAAAAAGATTAGCAAATAAATAATGTTCCTGCTCCAGAGGAAACTATAAGAATAGTTACAACAATGAAAAAGTGTGATTGGTAAATTAAAACCCAAACAATATCAGTGGTCCCTAAAGACCATACTAAAAATAAGTTGGTTTTTTAATTTATTTTATAAAGACACAGTGTGAGTGCCTGGGAATGATGCAGGAAAAGGCCACCTTCCATCTGCCTAGTACATTAGTCTCAAGAATCAGTGTAGCTTCTGGGTTTCTCCTGCAGATTTCAACATCTGTTAAAACACATTCCCTTAGATCAGGGGTCCCCAACCCCTGGGCCATGGACCAGTACCGGGCCATGGCATGCCAGCAACCGGGCCGCACAAACAAGCAAAGCCCCATCTGCGAGATGCAGGCAGCACACAAAACCACACACCTTCCATTCCACAGAAAACTTCTCTCCATGGAACCAGTCCCTGCTGCCCAAAAGGTTGGGGACCTCTGCCTTAGATCAGGGATGGGGAGCCATGGTCCTTTTATGACTTGTGGACTTCAACTCCCAGAATTCTTGAGCTATTCAAGAAAGTTAAAAACTTCTTGATAGGAGTTTTATCTTTTATCTAAGGCAGAAGTGGGTAACCATGGCCCTTTTACGACTTATGTACTTCAACCCAGAAGTTGAAGTCCACAAGTCATAAAAGGGGCATGGTCCCCCCCTGCCTTAGATAGTCAGGTTCTAAGTGCTTAAAAAGGAAATCCCATTTGCCACCCCTAATAACCAAGGGAGACATAGACCAAATTTTCTGGAAAGCATCAGGCTCCCTGTCCCTATCTAGGCATTTTTAACTTTTTTGTTGTTGTTTTGACTAAATATTTAGTATTTGTTTTCCAGTTGATAGGATCACAGGAGTCCTAAGCTTTTCAATATCCTATAACTGACAGGGGGAAATTATGAGTCTTATCATGAAAGCAGATGAGTGAGCCAAATTTTCCCACTGAGAGATATTCTTGTTTCCCCATGTGATTTCGACCAATTTAAATTTTCTCTAGAAGTTACAACTTACATTTTCCATTGTGACAAAAGTGCATCTAACCCCTACAGAATTCCACTTCAGTTAGTTTGTTTGCTTTGTTTAACTTACATGCCACTCATCTCATCTAGAGGCAACTGCAGGTGGCTTATAATCAATGAAAATAAAATAAAACATGAACATTTTAAAACAATAAATATTAACCCCCAAATTGTTTTAAAAATGTAAATCCTACTACGTAGGGGATACAACAATGGATCTCTTGAACTCTGTATAATAATCTATATATATGGCCATAAATGTTTTCTGTGAAAAGTCTTTCAATCCCTAGAACTTTTCTCTTTCATATCACAATAGACATATACAATTCAAAGCAGTTTCTAGAGATAAAGTTTTGGATGCAGTGTTTTGGAAATATTCTCAATTTGTTCCCAAATGCCAGACTGCATTGATACCCCAACAAATATACATATAATGCTAGTCTCTGTCACCTTTGTTTCCATGAATGCTTCTATGGCCTGCAGGAGTAGAATACAGGGTGGGTGATGACATCTCAGTGCTTTATCTAGAAGTAAGATTCCTGCTGCCCTCCCTCTTTCCCACAAAGAAGGCAAAGGACCAATAGCATAGGAGAAGATATTCTGAGCAAATAAAGATAGACCTGGATCTCTGTTGCTATTAAACTTAATTTTAAATGTTTAGGAGACAACCTGTGGCCTGCTAGGTCATCCTTTCAAAGCTGTTTCCTTACCAAGATCCTCGGTACCTCCAACAAGGACGAAGTCCCAATGTGATGCCTTCACTTGAAAAGCTGGGCCTACACTCAGAGATAGCCCTGGTGAGGGATACTATGTAGCATAGTCAAATGCCAACACAGGAAATGATTTATGACATTTTGTATTATGTCTTAATCCATTATCTACCTGTGAATAGATGCTAGGTGTGTATCCTCATATTGTTATGTTGTTAGCTGCGAAGTCGTGTCCGACCCATCGCGACCCTATGGACAACATTCCTCCAGGCCTTCCTGTCTTCTACCATCTTCTGGAGTCCATTTAAGCTCACACCTACTGCTTCAGTGACTCCATCCAGCCACCTCATTCTCTGTCGTCCCATTCTTCTATTGCCCTCGATCTTTCCCAGCATTAGGCTCTTCTCCAGTGAGTCCTTCCTTCTCATTAGGTGGCCAAAGTACTTGAGTTTTAGCTTCAGAATCTGGCCTTCTAAAGAGCAGTCAGGATTGATCTCCTCTAGGACTGACCGGTTTGATCGCCTTGCAGTCCAAGGGACTCACAGGAGTCTTCTCCAGCACCACAGTTCAAAGGCCTCAATTCTTTGGCGCTCAGCCTTTCTTATGGTCCAACTTTCACTGCCATACATTGCAACTGGGAAGACCATAGCCTTGACTATACACACTTTCCTCATATACCCCAGAGCAATTATGTAGTTTTGTATTTGAAGGGTTGTAAGCTAAAAAAGAGATCCTGAGAGGTCTCAGGTAACTTAGATAAAGTCTGTTGAATAAAGAAGGAAAAAATGGGAGGAGAAAGATTCAGGGAAGGCCTCAGATCTTCCAATGGGAACTGAGAATACAGAATGCTCAGAAAAACCCTGGTGGCTCTGTGGTTATAATGCAGTATTGCAGACAAACTCTGCCTACAGCCAGGAATTTGATCCTGACTGGCTCAAGGTTGACTCAGCCTTCGATCCTTCCGAGGTCAGTAAAATGAGGACCCAGACTGTTGGGGGAAATATGCTGACTTTGTAACTGCTTAGAGATGGTTTAAAGCACTATGAAACAGTATATAAGGCTAAGCGTTATTGCTATTATTATGTCCTTAAACTGCTAAATGACTTGGGGAGGAAAAGAGAGTGGGGAGGGAGGGAGAGAGGGAGGAAGGGAGAGAGAGAAGAAAGGAAAAGAAAACCTATGGAAGAGAATGGGAGGGATGCTTAACTGGCTTCCTATCCCTTTAATGAAGAACCAGGCTGGAGAACAGAGGGAGGGAAGATGGTGAATTGAGAAGCAGTTCAGTGATCTACTTGATCCCTCTAAGCTTATCAGAGATGTCACGGGGTGATTCGTGTCATAGATAAACTGTTTATCTCCACACATATTGGGGAAAAGACCAAGATGCTGCCTTCACACCACATGCTAAATTTGGTTAGGGACTTTTGAGGAGGGGGTTGATTATGTTGCACATCATATACTGACATCATCTGATTTTGGTGCTCTTTGAAGAATTGGCTTTTTGCATTTGAAGTTTAGTAGCTCAGATATGCCATTCTACCTCCCTATCAATGCTCCTATGATTAGAATTGTGTCTTGTAATTATAGGTAGTTTTCAACTTATCATAACAAATTGAGACAAGCAGGGCTTTTTTCATCATAGAACGCTCAGAATGGAGTTCCGTCACCTTTTTTGGATGGAACCTTGTAGGGTAGGCAAGGCAGGTTGTATGACATGTGTGAGTTCCGGCACCTTTTTCTTTTACAAAAAAAAGCACTGGAGACAAGAATTTCCATTGCTAAGCAAGACAACTGTTAAGCAAGTTGCATCCAATTTTACAATCTTTACAATTTCTTTACCTACAACGTGCCAGGTTTGAAGGTATACTGTAGTATATGAGTGTTGTGATTGCTGTGGCAGGCCCAAGGATGGAAAAGTTCCTCCTCTCAAGTAGTGTGTCTCAATCACAATAACAATTTCAACCTCTGGGTTAGGGGATTCTTGTTGAGGAACATGTTGGCTGTGGATTTCTGGGAGTCAAAATCCACATATCTTAAAGATGGTAAGGTTGTTCGACACTGTTCAGTACAACCTTGTTCTACTCGATTGGTCCCTTTGGCTCTTGACTGAGGCCCTCTGAGTCTATCTCCCAAATGCAGACAGGACCAGGAAGAAGAAATAGTCAGGACAGAGCTTACCACTGTATTCATCCAATTATGTCATGATTATCCTCCACAGTTCACAACTTTCCACTTCTGTGTCCATAAAATATACCATTTTCAAGCAGGGATGAAAAGGAGAATTGGAATGGGGAGAAGGTTCTTCCTTCCCTCACAATATTTGAACTTGGGGGGCCTGATTTTCACTAATTTGAGAAGACCTGTGCCTGAACAAATTTTATATATATATTTCCAACAGCACTATAAAGGCTAATTGTGCATCTTTTAACCCAATTCACCTTGGTTCTGATAGCAACTTGATCCAGCAAGAATTACAAGAGGAAGGATAAAGGCCTCTCCATTCTTCAGCCTGTGATAATGATTTCAGCTTTAGAAAGGCTTTTGACATAGTTTCCAGGCTTAGAAGGTGGTATGTCGAAATAATAACCTCTTACAATCACAGAATCATAGGGCTGAAAGGGACTGGAGGTCTTCTAGTCCATCCTCTGCCTAAGGCAGGAGACTTTATTGCATCTGAGATAAATGGGTATCCAATTTCTCTTGAAGACTTCCAGAGATGGAGCACCTAAAACTCCAGGAAACAAGCCATACCAGTGATTAATTGTTCACACTATCAGAAGATTCCTCCTTAGGTCCGGGTTGAATCTCTCTTTAATGAGTTTCCATCCATTGCTTCTTGTCCTGCTTTCTGATGCTTTGGAAAATAAGTTGTCCCCCTCTTCCCTGTGACAGCCCCTCAAATAATGGAGGACTGCTATTACGTCACCTCCAGTTCTTCTCTTCATTAAACTAGACATATCTAGTTCCCACAAATGTTCATCACGTGTTTTAGCCTCCAATCTCTTAATCGTTGTGTTTGCTTTTAGCTGTACTCTTTTTAGAGTCTCAACATCTGTTTTTTTTTTCTATCTTGGTGACCAGTATTCCAGGTCTCGCCTCACTAGTGCAGTACAGGAAGTCCTTCAGGTATGACAGGCCTTTTAATGAACCCTCAAAATTATGACAGACCTCCCCCCAAAAAAAGCTATATTTGATGCCATTTCACAGTTATGATGGCTGCAATGGGATTGCAATCATTCACTCTTATGATCCACCAAAGGTTGCTATAGCACCCTCCCACCTCTCTTCCCCCATCCCACTTGGGCCTCCTCCCCATGTCCATCATACCCCACACCTACCTCTTGAAGCTCTCCCAATCTCATGTTATGGAAGAAGGGCAGGCTATGTATCCCCGGACTGTGTGGTGATGATCCAAATGCGGCCACCATTTTGCCCTGTCCATTTGTGTGTGGGGATAAAATGGTGGTTGCCAGACAAACTGCTTCATTTTGCTGCCTTAGGTCTCCACAGTGCTGAAGAAGCTTCTGAATGCTGCAGAAAACTTCTGTAGCACTGTGGAAACCTCTCTAAGTCAGCAAAATGAAGCACTTTGTCCACAGGCCATATGGTAATAACCTGAATGTGGCTGCCATTTTGTGAGCAGGACAAAATGGTGGCCGCTTTTAGAATCATGCCATATGGCTGCACAAAGAAGGAAGTCATTTCAGCCTTGGAGGGCAAAAATCAGGCCTAAGGCCTGGGAGGACCTGGTGAAAATGAGAAAAGGTCTGTTGGGACCAAGGTGGGAAAAGTGGAGCATGGGGCATCTCAGGGGTGGGAAAGGCCTTGGGACTGATGGCCACACAGGATGGACTTTGTAATAGTTGCAGTATGGTTTTTGTAGTACTGTTGCACTCACTAACTAATATGGGTTTTCTTATATTTTAAATTTGCTTTTTCAAATATATTACTAATCATTTACTATAAATCTTAACCTTTAAGAAAAGGCTCCCTTTTAGAAACCAGGGCTGACAGGAGAACATTTGATACATTGTAGATAACAATTTCATTTTCAGCTGTTCTCAAGCCTCAATGAACAAACCAAATATTTAAGCCCAACTTTGGGCAGCACTAAGAATATATCTTACCCATGCCTATTCTGATGTTTTTCCTTTGTAAATTTTTCTTTTACTTTTATCCAGAATGCAATATCTTTTCTATGGCTATGCTTGCATGTTATTGGATGCTTTAAATTTTGTGATGTAACTGGACAGATAACTTTTACTAAACCAGTCAACTTTTACCTTTTTGACGTTCTTTGTTATTCTAACTATAAAAGTAAAAGAAAAAGCAATTTTTCAGGTTCCCCTTTTCATAGGGAGATCCCATTTTATCAGAATATTCTAATAATTTGCTTTTAAATGATCTTCTGTCTCAATTATTTATTGGAAAAAGTAAGCCAAGGCAGAACCTAGGGCCAGATTTGGCCATCAGGATGGCCAGGGCAGGCAGGCCAGAACTAGGCCTCCAATGGTCTCTCCCAGCCAGGAGGCACCCCATGCTCCACTTAATGACCCACACATTGGTTTTGCTCTTCATTGGGGAGAGCAGTCATTTTACCTAATGACTGCTGCAACATGTGACCATAATAGGCATGCTCCATTAAGGTCATATGTCAAGGACTACCTTTATAGCGTGGTGTTATTGTGATCTTGATACTATCCCTCTTGACCATCAGAAAATTTCACTGCTTGGCGGGGAGGGGAAACAAATAAAAAAAATTCTCTGAAAATTAAGCAGTTAAGTTTTCCGAACCTCTGGGGAACTTTCATTGTGTAAAGTCTAATTTAATACTGAGAGAAACCCTGGTGCTATAAGATATATTGGCATTTCAATTTCCATATTGTTTATTCTCATATATCTGGATGGCACATAGTCAAGGATTCTTTTCTTCAAACATATTCTTCACTTATTATAGAATACATAATGCAATCAAAATTCCCAAGAAATAACAAAACAATCAAAAATATGGTGGTTCCCCCCCCCAAAGAATACTGGAGGCTTTTTTTAGAGACAGACCAGTCATCTGCATACAAGTACTGGAAAGCATTTGGAGTGTGAAAGTTATATTTCACATGAAATATTGTGTCACTGTTTGGGACTTTCCAGCCTTCTGTTCAGACAATCTGCTGAGTGCTGTAACTTTTCTTTCTTCTTTTTTCTTCAGGGTGGGAAGGAAAAGACAAAAGCTGATTGTCACTTTTGTTTCCACTCTGTTTAAAAAACAAAACAAAAAACTTGAATATATTTATGCTTATTTTCAAACTTCTGTCTCTTCTGCCATGACTATCTTTTTTTTATAGAATTCTTGTTTGTTCTTGCTCTGTTTAGCTTTTACTAAAAATTATGCTAATGGAAAACTATTTGGCATACCACGCATGCAGTTATGAAAGTAAAAGGAATTTATAATATAGAGAAGATGAGTTATTTTGCTCAAATCTTTTATTCATTCTGGACGAACACTACATTAGAAGTGGACTTTCATAGGATAAATCCTACCGAAAGGATGGAGAAGAAAATTACTTTGGAATTTATTGTATAAACCTATTTGAATGGTTGAACTTTACTTTCTGCCCACACTGAGAGTTCAGAATGTGAGGGCAAGATAAAAATCCATGCATATTAGAAACGTTGAATTATTATTATGTTAGGGAAATAATTATCTTTCTACTTGTTTGTATCATGAACCTGCTCTAATTGAGTTAGGTGAACTGATGGAGTCCAGGCAACTGAACATTTTTTAATCGAACCTAATTAACATGAAGTGAAGTACACATTTTTTTTAAAAAAAATCATCCTTTCTTAGGAGCCTGGAGATGACTGACAAAAATAAACCAATATGAGCAACCATATTTGGAAAGAAATATCCACTCCTTTACTAAGGAAGCCTTCATTTGTTTAATATTTATCATCATAGATACAAAGATTCTATTTAAAAAAAGAAGGGTTGGCTACTGGAAGATCACAAGTTTGTGTGCAAATATTATTTCCATAGACACAAGTCAGTGTGTGAAGGATGTCCTGGGAAAGCAAGCAGAAGGAAACAAGAAGACCTGCTTTATATAAAATAATTTATATGTGTCTCTTTAATATTCAGCATCTACACAGAGACTATTTCATAAAACTGAACTTGAGCACCACAATCCTACAAGTTCATTGGAGCACTTTATGTTGGATCATTCCAATTTGTTCATATAATCCTTTGGCAGATAAGAAAACAGGAGCAGGGAATTATATTGCCTTTCCTTTTTATCTTTCTAAATGTAAAATAAAAATAAAGTGAAATAAAAATCCATCTAAGCCTGCAATGGGAAGTAATACATTTAGATCAATTCTGTGTTTAATGTACAACTTTGACTGTGACAGTCAAAAAGGATATCCAGGGATCATGTAGCCAAGGGGATGCTATCTTGAAAACCACAGAATTGTCTCTTAAGTTTCTTTGAGTTTTGAAGATATTTGTTAAAAAGTCACAAACAATCCAGCTGAGCAACTGCAGTCTGTCAAAGTTATGCCTACCTGCAGATATTTCTTGTCAACATGAAGAAGATGAGGCTTAAAGGGATAGGTTTAAAACAGATGTATCCCATTACTACCCATCATCTGTTCCTTCTCTGTTTTAAAAGGGCTTGTATATCTGCAGTTGTTTTGTGTATGCCATTTTTAATAATGTAATTATTGCTGTTTCCATGTTCTGAATTTCACTTCTCTCTGACTTTAAGATTTGTCATTCTCCAGGTCATGTGGTCCATGTGCTTCAGAATAACCAGACAGAGAGATGTAATTCAGGATAAAATTTAATTTGTCTGATAACAATTCAAAATAGCTTGTGCTGTAAAAATGTGTGAATCCTTAAGGCGTCCCAAGGCACTTCGTACTTGCTACAACATATTTCTATGGCTGCCATCTGGAGTTTAATAATGCGCATGTTTTCCTCGAGTAAACATTTTCCTTAATTAATATTCCCATACTTTTGTCTGTATAATTAAGGAGTTCTACATTAAGCTGCAATAACTAGGAGCAGAGTGGCTGGCATGGTTAGGGCACTGGTTTGACAAACAGCAAGTTTGTGTTTGGAACCTGAGTGGTGCCATGGGGAAGGGCGAGCTCCCATCCTTTGCTCCAGCTCCTGTTGTGTACATGAAAGGAGCCCCCAACTGGGCATCCGTTGGACAATGGTGATGTCACTCACTAATCCTTTCAACCTGGAAGTGCCTCGGTGCCCCTGATAAGAGTGCAATGCAAACTAATAATTTAGACAGTGTCTTGACTATAAAAGAAAAAATAAAAACATATTAGTTCTATTCTTATTTGTGTGAACTATTCTGTACTACCAGTATTGCACTTGTGTGAATCCATCTATACTATCGCTCTTGTGTGCTAAAAATGATGAGCCCTAATTTTCATATTGCTGAACAATACACAAACCAAAATACAGTTACATTTTGGCATTTCCAGCTTTCCATACTGAAATATGTTGGACATCTAGAAGAAGTGTATATTGAAATGTAAACATCTGTAAGTGATGTAATAATGGGACGCTGCTGAGAAAAAAAAATGAGGGAGAGAGTGAAGTAACTCATCCAGCCATCCTTATCTTCTAATTTGCCATAAATATACAGCTGCCTTATATGCAGCATAGAATGGTCCATTCATGCCAGTACTGTCTGCTTTGAGTGGCAGTGGTTTTCTTATTCTAAGCTGATGGCTTTCTCACCGCATCACGCTCCTCTTACTAACCAGGACCAATTAGGGTTCTTAGGAGATTCCTTTAATAATAATATATCCAATTTAGGAATAAGCATTGTTTTGCTTTGGAGGTGTTTTTTTAAAGTACTCTAAATATTGCCTCCTCTCACCTGCGCTGTTTGCTGTGAGATTCTGGTCCCAGGTTCAGTCCTAGCAAGGGGCAGAGTTTTGCTGCCTTTTGTTGAGCTCAAGGCTCAGTGGGATCTGGTTAGGAAAGAGTTCCAAACAACCCCTGGGCTCTAGGCTAGATACAAATATTGAAAGATCACCTCAGAACTTGAAACCTTACTCGCAGCCAGTCTTTGTTAAATCCCTGACTTCTGCATGTAAACCGCAAATCTCTCTTCCCACTGAAGGAACTGCCAGGCATTCTGGCAACTGTAATTCTAACTATTGATGCAAATCCCTACCCCATAACCACCCATTTCATTACCATTTTATGTTTTTATTTCTTTTTTTCCCCTGATTTCTAAGCCTTCACAATTTTCTTCTAGAAACAACCCCTGTGTTATCTGATCCTACCTGATGGTACAGATTGCATTTGCTCTGTTCACAATGAAACATTAGTAACAAGTTCTGTGTAGCACCCCTTATTTCTCAGAGATGTCATACCAAGATTTATTTTTTAAAAAAAACAAACAACCCCCAATTTGCAAATAATTTTGCCTGCCATTTGTTTTTAATAATGCTTTATAGGAATACAAATCTGTATATCACTTTGGCTTTACTATACATATTAAAAGATTGTATTGCCCACAGGCATCTTGGGTGAACCCATTTATAAAGTCTATGAATATTCTGCATGGGGATCTGTAAATGATGAAAAACTGGCCATGCAGAATTGTTTCTGAAAGTGCGTATGCAGACGTATAAGAAAATAGTGCCAGAAAAATGTGACACTTTTAGAATATGCAATCCATTACTTGAAGGGAAAGGGAGAAAAAACCAATGGAATATGCAAGTCAAATGTATAAAATATTGGATACCCACCAGTGTGTGGGGGAAAAGATTGATGAGATTAGGGCAGCAATTCTGTTAAAGCTATCCTGGTTTCATGAATTGAGCCTAATCCATTTCCATAGCATATTTCCCCACCCCCATTATCTTTAAGTAATATCCTATGATGTGAGTTTACTGCATCTAACGCATATCTAGGGAAACAAAACCAAGTTATTGGATTACATAAATGACATAGTAACAGCATTAATATTGTGATGTATGTGGTGTCTAAGCCAGTTTTAGTTGCAGGCTGTCAAATATATATACCAACTTGTCTGCATGTTGACTTGAGAATGATTAGAATAATATTTTAGGTTTTAGGATTTTATTTCTAGTGATACTATTTACTTTTACATCTTCATTTTACAATTTTGGAAATAAAAATGTGGCACGATCCAAAGTTCATTAAATAGTATTTTAAGAACTTCCAGTTTTTGCACCGTAGCGCACAGCCCCAGGATTGCAGAGCTCTGCACCCCACAGCTGATTTTGTCCTGCCAGGGGACCGTAAATGGGTCTGAAGTTGCCCTGGACATGCGACAAAGAAAGAAGGGTGCCCTGATGACCATAGAGAAACAATGGTCATTCTGTTCAATCTAGGGGAAGCCCTCTAACCCAAGAGGAGAAAGGCTAGCTGCACACCAGCATCTAGCCCAAGCTACTTGCAGCCGAAATCCAAGAGCATGAACCAGAACAATGCTGAACTGCATGCCTAGAACTGGTGAGAGTATAGATCTTCTACTCTACTCTGTAACTAAGTCCTTGGAAAAGATCCCCAAAGTAAGAAAACCTCCTAAAGTAAAGGGAGGGGACTACACCCCCACTCCCCCATAGATGGAAGTGGCAAATTAACCTTTAAGGGGGAAAGAAATATACTGAAATCAAATTTAAAATACTACAGTCTGGATAAATCTAGAAATAAAAAACTGCTAAGATTATACTTTAAAGAATTTTGATGAAACTATGAAAATAATAAATAATAATTTTTTGTCTGAAAAATCTGGAAAACTAGCAACTACTGACACCTAGTGGAGAACTAGAACATAGAACATTAACAACACTGACTCAGAAATTGGCAAGACACCCAGAAACAAAGAATAATCTGTTCCCTTGAACTTGAATAACACCAGACAGCTGGTGGGAACAAAGTGAAGTGCAGGAGATCCTGGACTCTCAGGTCCAAAGGGGACGATTGCAGTACTTAGTATGTTCGGTGGGATATCCTGTCATGGAGGCGGCCTGGGTAAGGGAACCAGATGTCCATGCCACCTGGTTGGTATGGAGATTTCATCGCCAGTGCCCGGGTAAGACAGGTGGGGGGTCAGCTGACCACTCCTCCAATATGTGCTTACATGTTTCTCCTTGCCTTCCAGGAGAACTCCTGGTAGAGAGGTTTACCCCTGGTAAATGTTCCTGTTTACCAGTCGCCTGTTATTCTGTGTTTGGCTTGGAGGAGACCAGGGACCAGCAAAAATGTGACACAAAGTATACATACTGGGCCAGCCATAAGATTAAAAAGTGTCTGAAGGAAAAGAAATACTCTGACTATTGTCTAAACTCAAAAATTGCTTACAGAAAAAGAAAAACGTTGACTCTGAGCTAATCTTTTAGGGGGGAATCTACAGGAAGGACTCAAGGTTGCTAAATATACTGAATTGCAATTTTGACTGGTTGACAACTGACCCCTGAATAAAAGAACTGTTATAAAATACTGATTTTACTGATGCCTTGACAATTGGAAATACAGTGGATTATAAAAACTATATATAAAGATAAGAACTGTATAAAATTGGGCTGTTTGGATTCTGAGTTTGACTGGTTTGATAAGGCTAATTATAGAAACTAAGGCACTGATGAAGGACTATTTGAAAGGGGAAGACAACATGGATATTGCATACTTATCAAAAAAAAAATGACAGAAAACTACATTTAATACTTACTCCTAAAGGACTTAGCCTGGAATATAAAAGTCCTCCAGAAGTAACATTTCAAGACAAGACAAATACATTCCAGGAGAAAATGTATGTAATCCTACAACAGATACAAATGACAATAGATTCAAACCACAAGGAGATCAAAAATAACTTTGATGACATAAAGAATCACATCTCTAATCTAAACTCACAAACAAATCAGATAACAGAACATAAACTAGAAGAAAATGACTTAATCAGCGAAGCTACAAATGAAAAGAATTATAATTTAACACAAATAGGAAAAAAACCTACATGACTTTGACATAACAATAAAAATGGAAAACATACTTTATTCATCAGAACGTCAAAATAAACCTGAGGATAAGAAAGATTTAATAAAATGAACTATAGAACTGCCAGGGGAATCATTAGAGTTCGGGAGACAAAAAGCATATATTTTACACACTCTTTCTTCTTCACTCCCAATAATACTTACAAAAATACAAGAACTTCCTGGCAAGTGGAATATATCAACCAGAAAGCTACTTGGCAAAAGAAGAAGGCAAGAGACAGATTCAAGACATTTGACTTGCCCTACCAGATGCTGTATTACATGAGCAAACACTTGTTTGAATATGGTTAAAAGAACAGATAACTTTGGGTATAAAGGGGCCCTACAATAAGAGGGATAAGAGATATAAGTAATATAGTATTCATAATATATAAAATGTAAAAATATTGGAATGATGTATGTGAATGAAAAGTTTGAAGTTTAAAGGTAAATTAAGCTGAAGAGAATTAGGACTAAGGAATGATTTAAATACTGAGGGGAAATTAAGCTTAAATAAGAACTTTGAAAATAAGATATATAGTGATTTAACAAATTAACTTTTTCAAATATAAGTAAAATATAAACTGATCAGAGAAAATGTTATAGGTAGATGTTGTAAGATAGATAAGCAGTATAGTATTTTTTATAATGTATGAAATATGAAAACATTGGGATGGTGTATCTAAATGGAAAATCTGGATATTTAGATGATTAATATTGAGCAAATTATGACTGATAAGAATTCTTTGAATAACAATGCCATCTTTGCTGCAGTTTCTTTTTCTGCAAGCAATACATTTTCTTTTGTGTGGTTTGTAAGTGAAATTCACAAACTATTTTTTCTTGCAAGGTTGTGCCAAAGACATCCACCCTCCTACAGGGACTCCATTTCTTCTCTGGAGTAGCTCATCTGGTTTGTTTGTCTTTAAGAAAAGTCCAAACATTAGACCAGAGTAAAGAAATACATAAAGACTAACTGTGACCTATTTATATAACTGGTTCTAGGGTCATTAGCTAAGATGATTTTATTTCATAGAATGTTAATTATCATTAAAACATATGGAATAGAATCATGAACACCAAAGGCCTGATCTATAAATGCATGTGAATAAATACAGAGATGAAGTCAATTGTGAGGATCCATTTTGTAAAAAAAAACATACACCTAAGTAAAAAAAAAAAGAAGGTTGAATGAAAAAGGGTCAGTGAAAATTTTCTCCCCCATTTGTGAAAATATTTTAGTTTTCACTTGTCTAAGCAAAAGATGGTATCTGATTCTTATCTGTAAGCAGTCATGGAAAACTGAAGATGTTCCTTCCTGGTTTTTATTATATGCACATGCTGACTCGGTAGTTGTCATTGGCACATGCTCTTTGAAACCTGTCTGTATAAGAAGAAATTTAGGCCGTAAGATCCTTAAGGGTGTGTGTGGAAGATACACTGCCTTGGACTTTGGAGTACCCACTTGAGATATAGGAGAAGATTCCCACTTTGGATACACGGTGCTTTAAAAATTGGCCTTGTGTACTGAAAAGTGTTTGCTCTGTTCACAGAGTTGTTCTGAATATTTTGCAGTAACCACTTCTAATTGGTAAGTATAGTATACCTTTGTGGAGTCCATGATATCCTAAAATAAAGTTTGGGTGTTTTTTTAAAAAAAAATAGTTTTAATAAACCTGAATCATATTGTATTATCTGTCTCTGTGTATATGAAAAGACTTAGTCTGGTTCTTACTTGCTTCTGAAACTGCAGTCTGTAGTTAAAAACAATAGGCAAAAATATTTTCTCTGTTGGGTTGAACGTGACTCACAGTTACTTCACATCCATGTTGTTTTCATGGCAATGTTAAAAAGAAATATCTCCCTCCCTTTCTCCATGTTGATTTTTTTTCAACTGCTCAGTCTAATCTTCAGCTGTGGTATTTCCTGGTGGTCTCCCATCCTGATTCAATAGGTTCAACTTTGATTCATTCACGTATGGCTAGATTCTGTCATCTGTTGGTAGGAATGTTTTTGTATAAGTCTTGATGTGCTATTTGTGCAGTAAACTCTGCAGCACTGGATCAGATCAACTTATCACCTTGCTTACTTACCAGGTCATTCTGGAGCCCTGTGAATGCTTGAAGAAGGCTTATTTCTCAGCAAAATGTACCTTACAGGGTAGCTGTTGGGAGATCATATTGGACAAGTGAGAATTATTTAAGTACTTTTATCAAACAAAGAAGCAATACTAACTAAAATAGTGGCAAGAGAGATGTTGGTTGAAGGTAGAACAGTTGCACAGTAGTACTGGGTATGCAGAGAAAGAAGCAGAAGACAGACAGGGAGAAAATCAGATGAGATAGGAAAATGAATGAAAATTTGCACAGGGCAATCTCCTTACAAGACCTACAAAAAAAAGAAGAAGGTATCTGTCTTTCGGTTTTCCTGCCAACGGTGGTTGAAGAACTGGGCACAAAAAAGATCAAGGAGAGTTTTTAAAAAGAAGAAAGAGGCCCAAAGTCACTGGGAACAGGTTGGAACAGCCAAATAGAGAATTAAGGATGGAACAAAAGAAACTACAATTAAGGATGGAACAAAAGAAGCATAGCTGAGAGCAATGTGTATTTGTGCTTTTGGGTTGGTGCTTCCTGTCGAGTCCCTGGACCAGTCCTTCAGTTTTCTTGGCAAAGTTTTTTTGGAAGTAGCTCATCCTTGCCTTTTTCTTCTTGAGACTAGAAGCTGGCTTTACCTAAGGCAGGGCTAGAATCACCTGGTCCCTAGCCTGGTCCCTTACCCATTTCACCAAGCTGCTTCCCGCTCTCTAAATAAATAAAGGTAAAATAAAATAGTGGGAATACTCTGGCACAGCCGGAAAATAGGAGGGAGGAGGGATAGGCTGTCATTTAAATAAGCGCATTTCTGGAAACTGCAAGATCAAAGAGATTCAAGGCTTAGCCGCACTGCTCCTCACATACCTATTTAGGTACAAGATGATCAGCTGCCGGTCTCAAGTAAGCAGAGGTCTTTGAACTGATGAAAAGGCTCCACAAAAGGAGCTGCAGGCGGGCAGCCAGAAGAAGAGTTTCAATGCTTTTGAGCTTTAGAAGGGTTTGTATATGGAGGACATCTCCTTCCCTTACTCTCAGAGGCTGTGCGGTATTCCAGTAACAGATGTGGCCTGGTTTTGGCAGCAATGGAAAGTTTCTGTCACTGCTGGTTCATATTTTATTAAATGGTTGCTGATGATTCCCCGGGAACTTTACCAGTACCAGTTAATGTCCCTTAGTCATTTCTCTCTCTCTCCCTACCCAAATACGTATAGCTGCAAAGCAGAGTGTGTCTAAGTTCACTGGAGAAGAACAACGCTTTGTGTGGGTTTCCCTCAGCAACATTCAGTGACTCTCGAAGGGGACGTGAAATGACGTTAAGAGTTAGTGTAACGACAAGGCTCATCAATCCACTTTTTCTGTTTAATGTATGCAACTCTGTATCAATCTCAGTCTTACATAAGCTGAACAGGGATGGGAGGACAGGGAATACAATTTGTGCCGTGATGTTTGTACAATGGATAGCGCTTTCGTCAGGGAAAGTAAAAAAAAAAAGAAGTGAAGGGGAAGGACGAGAAAGGAAGTGCTATTGAAGAGAAAGGAGAATACATGAATATGAAATAGTTCTTCAAGGGGAGAGAACAGACTTTTTTTCCCCCTAAAAGTTCTTCGCAGATGATGCCCAATTTTTCAGCAGTTGAAGAACTTCTCCACCCCCATTTTTTTTTTTTAGAAAAATTGTCACTGCATTTTGTAAAGCTCTTCCTTGAAATTATTCTTAGAAATAATTGTTCAGATAAAAAGAATATTGGTCCCAAAACCAGGTGGATGGTCTCAGCCAGTATAGTGTTTACTGTGCTGGATGAGGACTGGAGAGGGGTCAGTTTGCTTCTTTATTCAGTCAGGAACTTACAGGATGATCTGAGCCAATTACTATCTTTCTGTGTTACTTTAAAGGATGGGTTGGGAACAAGTGCTATTTTGTGTCTTAAGCTTGGAAGGAGAAAAAAAAGTGGCGTACAATATAAATAGAATAAGCAGGGTTATTTTGACTGCAAAGTTCCAACAGGAACTTTTCTTGGCCAGGCCATCAAACGTCCGCTTGTTTCTTGGTTTCTCAGAATTCCTAGGCTGGACTCTAGAACCCACTTTAAAGTGCTATTGTTCCTGTAACATTTAATCCTGAATTATTTTTATTAGGTATGCTACCAGGAAAGAATAAGGGACGTGGTGGCTCAGTGGGTTAGGACGCTGAGCTTGTCGATCAAATGGTTGGCAGTTTGGCGGGTCAAATCCTGAGTGCCGCGTAACAGAGTGAGCGCCTGTTACTTGTCCCAGCTTCTGCCAACCTAGCAGTTCGAAAGCACGTAAAAATGCAAGTAGAAAAATAGGGACCACTACGGTGGGAAGGTAACAGCGTTCCGTGCGCCTTTGGCGTCTAGTCATGCTGGCCACATGACCACGGAGACGTCCTTGGACAAGCGCTGGCTCTTCGGCTTTGAAACGGAGATGAGCACCGGCCCCTAGAGTCGGAAACGACTAGCACGCATGTGCGGGGGAACCTTTACCTTTTACCAGGAAAGACTAATAAACAAAATACATCCTTGGTTTTACATATTATAACTGCAGCAAGAATAAGTTATGCACAATGCTGGAAAAATGAACGAGTACCATCAGAAGAAGAACTAATAAAGAAGATACTGGAATGTGCAGAAATGGACAGATTAACTATGAGATTAAAAGATAAAGAAGAATCAGAATATTATGAAAGTTGGAACTTTTTATTTTATAAATGGTTGGAAAAGAAAACCAAAAAATGAAATTTGTATATGTATTAATGGATTATGAACTCAGCTCACAGGTTGTTTGGAAAATTAACATATGTATGTAAAGAATAATAAAATAAAATAAAATATGAACAGAAAAAAAATAAAGTGCTATTGTTCCTTGGTGGCTAACACCATCAAACTCCTTTTCTCATCAGGATTTATTACCCTGACTTACACAGCTTTTGCAAAACTGAATATATTACATTTTCTCCAACACATAAAACCATAGGAATCATTAGGTAAATATTTCTTGCTATACCTTGGAGGAAATGCTTATGTTTCTGTAGTAGCAACATCCCTGCACATTAAATTCACCCTCTCCAATGCAGTGCCCAACTGTGAACACAGCCTTATCTATGGCAGTCTTAGAAGAAATAGGACTGTATTTCATTTCTATAGGGAAGTGAAGTAACAACCCAATTACACATATAACATATATACATAATTACATATATACTCAGCTCTTGCTCTTGGGGATAAAAAAGATCTTTTCTGAAATCAGTATGGGTAAAAGAAGAGTATCAGGTCAGCAATTCAGCAGGGTTGGTTTTTTTGTTTTTTTGTTTTTTTAGATCACAGGAAATTCTCCTTTCGTGAACAGTAGACTTTGCTTCAACGTGTTTCAAGCCCATTTCCTTTGTAAATAGCTCCCAGAGTAGAACCTGATAGCCTTTTATAGTATTCCAATTTATCTAGTGCACATTTGAAGAGTTTCATGACATTTGATAATGGGAACTTGGCTTCATCAGAGGTTCAGCTAAAGAAATCTGGTGGGGTAGGGAAAAATGTCACAAGTTTGGAAAGTCAGTGGCTGGCCTTTTTCAAGAGCCCCCAAATTTGGCAGAGGATGATGGTGAAAATGTCAAGGTACCTCCTTTGCCAATAACACAGAAGAATGAGCTGGCAAAATAATTTCAAGGAATTGCAGCTAAAGTGTGGAAAAGGAATTTATTTTTATTTCCCCCCCTCTCCTCTTTTTTAAAAAATGTTTCTTAAAGCTGCTAGCACAGCCAAAGGTCTCAGTAGCATATTAACTAAGCAAGAATGACTAGGAAGGCTTCCTACAGTCACTTTTGGTTGGGTCATCTTGTGTGTAGACTGTTGTAAAGAACTTTACATGGGACTGATTGGAACTTTATGCTTGAAGGGAAAAGAATTAAGACCCGGGTCGATAGAGTTGTCCTGAACCAGCAGGGCAGCCTCGTCTCCAAAAGAATTCTGGAGAGTACACTGCCCGCTGAACTTTTATTCACCTCCAATATTACAAAGATTACATCAGTCTCTCACAACCAGGATACACAGAAATAATTGGATACTCAGGTGCTTATGAGATCACACAAAAACAAGATAGCATAAGATGTATGTGAAGTCTTTATCATAGCGTTTCCCAAACCTCCCACATGCCAGGCCCCCCTCCCAGCCAGGAGAGTGTTCTCTGCACTGAAGCTACAGAGAGGCCCAACTAAGAAGGCACGGAAAGGCTAAAAGGTCAAAAGCCAAATTCTTGGGAGACCAAATTCTGGCCGTTCCCACATGTCCCCTTTTTTTGTGTAATGACAGAAGCAGAATGTTTGAGATAAGCTTGCATAACATGTAAATCTTTGGCATTGAAGGTAGAGGTGTGAGATCGTTTAACAAAAAGCGAACGGCACAATGCCAGCAAAGAGGGAATACATTGGATACAGCAACACAAACTAATCAATATAACTATAGTTAAAATACCATAAACAAATAAATGCTTAAGCCAAGCAAAATCCGGTAGCCAAGATGTAAGCCACTGCCAAATACCCCATCCTTAATCCTGACGAATTTGGTACACTAATGTGTGCAAAGCAGATATATGGTTACGAATGGCATTGGAATTATCAGTTATATTAAAACAGCACATTTCTTCCACTGCTTCACACCCTGTATTATGTAAAAGCATAAGATAATCTATAGCAGCTCTATTTTCTAAAATAGCATGGCGTAACTCCTTCTGTACATCATTTAACTGTGCAATAGCAGAGGAAGTATGGTTCAAGGCTTTAGCTACAAGACATGCAAGAGAATTAATATTTCTGCTATTTCTAGCAGCCAAAGCACGAGGAACAAACAAAGCCAGGGCTAAAATTTCCTCCTTGTTGAAAAGACGTGTGGAAGAGTTACAGGTGGAGTCTAACTCATCGCCACTGTACTGGAGATGCTTGCCTGATGGTTTTACTGTCAGGCATGATGAGCGCTAAACGGCTCAAACAACAAAAGGTTGGACTGGACAGATTGGCCGGAATATAATTAAATGTTCTCTGTCCACATGAAAAAAACCATCCACTGGGAAGAGGAATGTGACCTAGAGTGAAGGATACATTAACAATCTGAACACAATTAGTCAAAGCTGAATTACCAAAATTATAACAGTTATGGGTACAATTAATGATTCTAGCACAAGTGATATTCTCGTGGTGAATAACATTTGGAGTAATAATAGAAAAAGCATTTTTCTTAAGTTTATAAGTGGGAGAGCCCCAAGAATACATAGTATCATAAGTAGTAGATATATTAAAATTGGCAAAAAGAGTATAATTTTGGATAACAGTAGCTGGAGCACAGACAGGAACAATGCAAAAGCTAGTGACTTCATGAGCAAAAGCAGACATTTATATAAGCAAAGA
This sequence comes from Vipera berus, assembly GCF_964194415.1. Lineage (NCBI taxonomy): Eukaryota > Metazoa > Chordata > Lepidosauria > Squamata > Viperidae > Vipera > Vipera berus. Next base: position 165,966,730 of record NC_138202.1, read on the forward strand.
TTATTGTGACTAGAAATATTGGCCAGTTGTAGCCACAAATTGAATTGTCCTCTATCCGCTAAATCTTCATGAATTCCTACAGCTGAAGGAATAAAAATCAAAAAATACAGCAACAGTCCAAGTGCTGAATTGATGTTAAGTTGAGCGTGATAAATGCCGACAGGAATCCTGCTGGCCGCGAAGGTCTTTTACGCCTTCGTGGTGTTTCACCCACCGGGTTTGAGTTCAATGTCAGGGCTGGATTGAACTCTGGGAGTGGATTGCTCAGCTTCTGGTGCCAGCTCATGTTTGGCTCGGAATGGCTTCACACACCTGGCAGGCACCCACACCGGTCCTGTAGGAGTAAGAATAGATGCAAAACCCCTTCCCCAAGTAATCAATTCATCTGGTCCCTTCCAGGTTGGTTCGGGCAGCTCCTTATATAGCACTTGTGGTCGCTCCAGGGAAAGCTCCTTCCTAAAATGTCTCTCTGCAGGAATATAAGCTTGATTAGTGATAGTTAAATGATTCAAAGTAAACAACAATGCTGGAATTAAGGTTTTAAGATCTGAGGGAGTAATTCCCCTTTCTTTTGAATGTTTAAACAACAAAGCTTTAAATGTACGATGTGCACGTTCCACTATAGCTTGGCCTGAGCTATTGTATGGAATGCCATGTCGGAGAGAAATATCCCAAGTTCTGCAAAATTGAGAAAAAGCATTAGAAGTATATGCAGGAGCATTGTCAGTCTTTAAAACAAGTGGTCGTCCCATGACAGCCATGGCAGCGAGAAGGTGCTGAATTACATGAGAGGTAGTTTCCCCGCGAAGGGGGGTAACCCACACATAACCAGAATATGTGTCAATGCAAACATGAAGATAGGAAGCTGGAGAAAATTGTGGAACGTGAGTAACATCCATTTGCCAAAGGGCATTGGCTTCAGTTCCTCTGGGGTTAACAGCATCAAAGGGAAAAGAGAGGGGGGAAGAGGAGCAAGAAGGACAGGCTGAGATAATATCACGAGCCTGAGAAAGTGGAATGTTAAAGGTAGCACAAAGAGATTTAGCATTCTGGTGAAAAAAGGAATGGCTAGTTAAAGGGTCAGTAAAAAGTGGAGCCACCTTAAGAGAATGTAAAGCAGCGTCTGCTCTGTGGTTGCCATCAGAAATAGTATCAGAGAAACCTGTATGGGAGCAAATGTGAGCAACAAAAAATGGAATAGTTCGGTCACGCAAAAGAGTTTGAAAAGTAAGGAATAAAGAAAGCAAATTACGATCCAAAAGTGGAGACAGGTAAGCAAAGGCCATATGATTAAAAAGATTGTCCACAATAAGATTAAAAGGAATCAAATCATGTAATTTAAAGGCTAAAATCACTGCAGAAAGTTCAGCACGCTGGGCTGAGGTTTGAGAAGCTGTGAACTTAGCTTGCCACTTTCCATTAATTTGCCAAACAACCACCTCACGGGTATGAGATCCATCTGTAAATAATGTAATAGCATTAGGAAGAGGGGTAAAAACCTGTGCAGATTGAAAAACAAAAGGTAACAAAATCAAACGTTGGTCCTTGGGGGGGTTAAACAATACAGCTCCCACATAATCTACAAAAGCAATTGCGTAAGCATTAGACATTTGCATAAAGAAATTATGCTGATCTTTGGTGCAAGGTAAATGAATGACTAAAGGATCAAAGCCAGTTAACTGAAGTGCACGATGCCGTACCTTCATTAAAAGGTCAGAAAATAACGCTTCCACAGGAGATACATTTTTTGCTGGTGTGTGTGGTAAATACAACCATTCTACAATGCAGATAGATTTAAGCGTTTCAGGAAAAAATAGGATAGCAGTTGGCTGCAAAGGAGTATGAAAAAGGGCTGCTGACATTAATCCTAAAACAGGGGCTCTGTTAACCATAACTTTGCGAAGGGCAGAATTGATTTGATGAAGGCAATGCCGCATTGCCAGGGAGACTGGAATCTGCGCGTCAGGGGTTAAATGACCTTGCAAGGCAATAAAAAGTGGACGCAACAAAGCAGTAGTTAACCCTAAAAATGGTCTAGCCCAATTAAGATGACCCAAATTTTTTTGCAATTGTACCAGAGTGAAATGAGATGGAATGCGCAGAGCCGGAACAAAAGGAGAAAAAGAAGATTGAAGCATCCGAAGACCTAAATATAAAAAAGGAGGTTTATTTTGAACCTTCTCAGGGGCAATGACAAGTCCCGATTTAGCCAAGATTTCCTGTAAGGTTAATAAGCAGTTAACAGGCAAAGGCTTTCCAGTTAGCAAGTTATCATCCATAAAATGGTAAGCAAAGCATTTTTTGTCTTTGGCTGGATGAAATACAGCTGCAAGAGCTGTGGCCAAAAGTTCTGTCTTAGGAGATTCAGTTTCAATGTTCTGACACAAATTAATCATCGGAGCAATAGTAGTCTCAGGTTTGGAATAAATTGCTTTCAGAGCTGTTTTGCAGTTCTGATTAATATTTTCAAATGCCAATTGTTTCATCAGAATGTCAGCAGCAACTTCATTTTGAGCCTTCTCAGGGAGAAGCTCTTGGGTGAAACTGCTTTGCAACCCATTGTCTGTAACACTTCCTTTCAGCTCTTTGTGAACTGCAGATGGAACAGACTCATGGACTTGCTGATTTTGAGCGTTTTGGACCACGGGGCAGACAGCCATTAATGGCAATGCCTCCTGGACGTCCTCTGAAGTTCCAGAGACCAATGCAGACTGCATCATTTGCTGAAAAGCAGTCTGTGTTTGAGGCTGAGGAGAGTCTGAATTTTGCTGACTCTCAGAGCTCCACTGCCGTGAAGAATTATTATGAGACAGTGGTGGCTGAGGGTCTGGGGGATACAGGATTGGAGCCTCAGGAATTATTAATTTTGGAGGATACAAGATTGGTGCCTCAGGAATTATTAATTTTGGAGGGTACAAGAGAGGATTGGACCACTCAGTAATAGCTTTATAGCAGAGCTGCCAAGTGTGTAGTACTGATACTGGAGTGGTTACAGCCTGATGCAGATTTTTCCCAATTTCTTGCCAATCATAGGGACTAAAAGACCCATCTGCAGGATACCAAGGGCATAACTTACCAATAATCTTAACCAGCTCTTCTACATCCTCTTTATAAACTTTAACTGTTTGCGTAGTCCTTGTCAACAAATTCCAAAGATCAGATACCTGTTTTTTCTGTCCTGTTGAAAGAGAAGTCCCCATACTTACCTCGTTGATTCCTCAGAGGGAATGAAAAGTTGAACGCGTTCGTTTAGCTCCTGCCGAGCGAAGGTAAGCTAGAAGTTACAGTTGGCCTCACAGCCTCACACGGGGCACCAGATGAAGGGAAAAGAATTAAGACCCGGGTCGATAGAGTTGTCCTGAACCAGCAGGGCAGCCTCGTCTCCAAAAGAATTCTGGAGAGTACACTGCCCGCTGAACTTTTATTCACCTCCAATATTACAAAGATTACATCAGTCTCTCACAACCAGGATACACAGAAATAATTGGATACTCAGGTGCTTATGAGATCACACAAAAACAAGATAGCATAAGATGTATGTGAAGTCTTTATCATAGCGTTTCCCAAACCTCCCACATGCCAGGCCCCCCTCCCAGCCAGGAGAGTGTTCTCTGCACTGAAGCTACAGAGAGGCCCAACTAAGAAGGCACGGAAAGGCTAAAAGGTCAAAAGCCAAATTCTTGGGAGACCAAATTCTGGCCGTTCCCACAATGCTCATGTAACATCTCTGCTTAGTGTCTATGAAGATTCTCAGTCATCCAGGTCATAGTTGTCCCAAAGATGCTTTTTCACAAGGCAACTGGACTTTCTTGTTCTTCAGCCAACACAACATACATGCACACTTCAAACCCAAGAATACACTAAGGCAGAAGCTTGTCCACCCCAAGGATAAAACACCCAGACACAAACTGAGCAACATGGTATATGCAGTACAAGACAGTGAGCCATGTGCAGATCTATACATTGGGGAAACAAAACAACTTTTTCATAAATGCATGGCATAACATAGGAGAACAAAACCATCAGGACAAGATACAACAGTCTATCTGCATTTAAAAGACAAAGGCCACTCTTTTGAACACAGCAAAATCCACATTTTGGACAGAGAGGACCACTGTTCTGAAAGAGGGGCAAAAAGGCCATCTATGACAAAATTGAACAGTCCTCTCTCAACAGAGGGGGAGGGATATAACATCATCTATCTCCAGACTACAACACAGTCCTTTCAACAGTTCCAAGAAGGCTCCACACCCATTTCCACTACTCAGGTGACCCTGATGACACAGATAAACCTCCAGGTGGCCTGAATGACTGTCTAGAAGAATGCAAATGACCAGCTGTCTGCAAGGAGTATAAATCCTTCCATTCCCCACATCCAGTCAGAGGTGAAGAAGTTTCTTGGATGAGAAATGAAACATCTTCAAAGAAAATCAAGAAAGTTCAGTTGCCTCATGGGATACCTCTGCTTAATGAGTTTCACTAGTTGGCAGTAGGCTTCTAGGTGCAATTCAGGGTGCTGGTTAATGGTGTAAGACTCTCAGGGATCTGGTGCCCTATACAATCACACAAAATTGGCATGCTTCAGGTAAATAGTAGTACCTGATGACACGGTGGCTCAGTGGGTTAGGACGCTGAGCTTGTCAATCAGAAGGTCGGCAGTTTGGCAGGACAAATCCCGAGTGCCGCGTAGCAGTGTGAGCTTCTGCCAACCTAACAGTTTGAAAGCACGTAAAAATGCAAGCAGAAAAATAGGGACCACTACGGTGGGAAGGTAACAGCGTTCTGTGTACCTTTGGCATCTAGTCATGCTGGCCACATGACCACGGAGACATCCTTGGACAAGTGCTGGCTCTTCGGCTTTGAAATGGAGATGAGCACATGCCCCTAGAATCGGAAACGACTAGCACGCATGTGCAGGGGAAACTTTACCTTACCTGATGAAACCCAAGAAGCAGGACTTCCTCTATCACAGTGCTGACCTTCTAGAACAGCATCCCACCAGTAATTCAAATGGTTCCAATTCTGTACTAAGTGAGTGTTGAAGATCAAACTCTTTCCCCAGTCCCTGGATTGGGAAGTGAGATTTGGGGAATATTTAGGGATTGGGTGTAGAGAAATATTGCTTTCTTTTTCTGTACATCTATTTTTTTGGTTATTTTTTTTTTAATATTATATGCTCCCCATCATTGTGGAATTGCAGCCCCATAAAGCAGAATGGAAACAATTATCCGAGTCTGTCACTTGCTAACATTGGCAAACCATTTCCATATTGTCACAAAACCACATGTCCATGAGAAGTCACCAGGAGTTGGCTTTAAATTGAGAAAGGTCGGTGTAGCAATAAATAGTGGCCATTGGTTTGTCTGGGCCTATCAGCATCTTTGAATGGTTCATTTTTGGCAGACGTCAATATTTGGCTCAGGTAGCACTGGGATTAGATTTCAAAACCACCTTTGTCCATTGCTCGCAACTAATCTGCAGCAGAGATATTGCTGAAGGAGTTTTTTTAAAAGGTTGCATTCTCTTTTCAGGAGAGTCAGAACTCCCTTCACAACTCCCAAGTCTCACACTCTGGACAAACCACTCTACCTGTCCCAGTCGTTACGCGTGGTAATCCATGCTCAATAGTCGTGGGCAGCATTTTTCTTCTGAAATATGCAGAAATGCCTTCTCCTCCACTTTCCTGGGATCATCTTGTTTTGTGCATTTCTGCTCATCAGAAGTAGAGTTAGCCTCACTCCAGACTAAGCCTCAGTGGAAAGAGAAGTTGGCACATTGGTGCAGCAATGGCAATTGCTGGGATAGAGGTGTTTGGGGGAGGAAGGATGAGAGAAAAAAGATGAAGAAAGGGACACCTGTGGGAGATTAGAACAAGGATGCAGAACCCTTTGAAAGTGTCCAGTGACACCAAGAATCCCTTTGAAATTTGCTGAACTTTCATTTTTAATGCAAGAGAAGGGTTAGGGTTAGGGAAATTATTCAGTATATGGGCTGTAAACATTAGTATAATAATTTAACCTAAATTTCATTCTCCCCCCCCCCTGGTTCCAGACAGTTCTTCATCCTAGTCCTGTTACTACCTTGTTTGAGCATAATAAGCCTGTGATCCCAGCACACTGCTCATAAAACAGTCAAGTACAGTATGGGCTTGAAAAGGGCAGCTGCATAGCCCCAATCTATGAGAGGTCATTTTGCAATATTTAACCCTGAAGGAATCTCGTTGTGGTTTTTTTTTTCCAACCTCTAAGGTAATTTTCATTTTAGTATGGAATACAGTAGTTCAAGCACAGATTTGCCGAGGGCCAGACTGTATGTGATGAGAAAAATCTGATAATAGGATTTGCCGGGGTTTCTAACATGCAACAGTGGAGGCTTTCTTTCTTTTTTTCCCCTTTTAAATCTTCCTCCACTGCAGGCAGTTGTTGTCATACAAACACATCTGGGACCGGAATTGCTGTCACTAAGTAACGTGGTTGTTAAGTGTGACCGCATATGACCATATCACTAAGGGACGGCTATCCTGGCAGTCCCGATTGCTGTTGTAACTCCAGAGGTGTGTGTCATGAAGCAGGAAGGGAGCTGGACCTGGAAAGGAGGATGGGGAGGCTGCACAGGGGTGGGGGGGAGGCTGTGCATGGATGGGGTGGTGGTGGTACTGCAGTGTGGTGTGAGTTCAAGGAGCCTGGGGAAAGAGGGAGCAGGGTACGTACATGAATGTGTGCAAGCACAGGAAGGTTGGTCTGATATGGCTCTGAGGCTGTAAAAAAACCTTTGAGCTGCAGTGCAGGGTGAAGCCCAGCCCCAGCCCAGTCCAGCAGAATAGCACAAAGCGGTTTCTTGCTGCCCTGGGTAGCTACAACTGCCCCAGCCTAGACCCAGGCTATACGTATCCTTGTCACCCTGCTTTCTGAGGCTCCTGTTGCTTTATGCTCTGTCACCCTAGCTTCTGTAGCACTGTGCAGACCTTGTTAAGGCAGCAAAACAAAGCAGTTTATTTTCAGGCTGCATGGCAGCGACCCAAATATATGTGCAAAACCCAAGTTACTATAGCAGCTCTATTAGTCTACCGGAATATTGGAAAGATATTTGTGGAATCCAGTTGTATATGTTTTGAATATATATTTTAATTAAAAATATCTAGTATTTTTATACTTTGTACATACTTTTAAATAAATAGTGTATTTTAGGAAAATAATTGGAAAAAGAAATATATGTCCCTTTTATCCTAAGAACTAGGAATAAAAAGTATGTGCAAATAGCAAGATGAGACTACCGTTTTTCAGATGACCTACAGGATCTAAGTACTGTACCACTCTAGCTTGAAACCAAATCAGTATTAACCAAAGCATTAACATGTTGTTGTTGTTTTTTTTTGGTCAGGCTAAGGATGGTGTGGGGTAAAGTCTTGAATGTACAGGGTATCCAAGATGTTTGGCTTTCTTCAGATGATAGGAAATCATATAACCAAATCATTGCTGTCATTCAGCCAGTCTGATCTGGAAAGTGACTCATCAATTGAGTCTGCACAAGAAGCTAAACTAGGCTAAAATGAAGCCAGGTAGTTGCTAGAAGCCCAGCCATTTTGTTAGTAATTTGGATGAAACCATCTCAATGTATTAAGTCATCCTGTGGTTTGTCAGGACACAGAATAGTTATATGAACACAGCTACTGTTCACTATTTTTTTAAAAAAAAAACAGATTGAGGATTTGGCATACTGTGTGAAGCCAGATAACTAGGCCTGAGCAGAGATTGTTACACATAAAAAAAATTCATCCTGCTTAGGTAGTTCTGCACACCAGATCTGGGGTTGGTTTTGTAGAGGCAGAACAGCAATAGGTCAACTTCCCCTCCCTCATAGTAACATTTTAAATTAGGAAGGTTGGTGCAACTTAGTCGAATGAATTTTGTTAAAAAACTGGATGAGATTGGGGGAGGCCAGCAAAAGAGGTCTCAATGTCTGGGGTAAAATTTTCCATGCTTTCAGTTGCCTCCCACCCACTCTGCAATTTTTGAGGCGCCATTTAATGCCTAGAATGCCTTGCTGGCTGGAGCAGCTCTAGCTGTGGATGAAATGGCGGCTTTTCTTCAAAAGCCAAAGAGCTTGAGCAGCAACCGGGAGAGAAAAATAGGGGAAGGAAAGAAAGAATATGCAGGTGAATGAATTCTTCTGTTTTCGTACACCAATTAGGAAAGGAGAGGACACAGTAATGCTTGGGGCTTCCTGCTGCCAGCAAGAAAGGCATTTAGTTGGCAAGCTTAGGAGTCCCACAGTTTGCATGAACGCGGAATGCATTAGCACATTGTGTCAAGAAACCATGATTTCTTGCACTCCAGGATTAAAAACTAAAGGTAATGTTTTCACTTCATAAGTCTCTAGATTTTTATACAGCACCCTAGGCTTAAAATTTGGCTTCCATTGGAAAATGCTTCTTACTTTACAAGTCTCTCCATTAAAAAACAAAACAAAAAACCCTTCTCACTTGGTCTATCATTTAATGGGGCAAGTTCACATATGGAACAAAATGGAAATGTATATAATTGTAGCCATCTTTTAAAAGTCAAAAATAATGCAGCTTCCTAATTCCATTAAAAATGTCAGTGTGTGCGCGTGTGTGTACGTTCCTTTGTACAAGGGTTGTAATCTAAAATATGTGTACACACCCACATATCCTTTTAAATCAGAGAGCTGGTATGTTCTAAATTAAACAAAACAACCTAAAATCTGTCGAAAGAAACAGGCATTTTGACTATGCAGATTTATGACTGTGAAATAAGGAGCACCAAATCACAGGTTTAAAAAAACAACAGTGAAAGAAAATCTTAGCTGGCATTTTCAGCATGACTACTAATTAAAACGATATAAGCAAATATGCTCAGGATTGCATGTCGTAGTTACAGTTTTGTGCAATTTTTTTCCTGTGGACCATTTTATGACTGTGACATTTTTGCACATTTTCATTCATAAGTCTGTTCTTTCTTGTTTCTCCACTAAGTGCCTTAATTTATTTATCTTTATAATTTGCATTAAAATATACATACATATTTATAAACATATTTTACTGGAAATTATTCATGATAGAGCACATTTCATGCTCTGTTATTAACTGCATGAGAAATTTGCAGTAATATAGAACTGGCTTCATTTAGAAAATATGGAGCAGTAAATGCAAAACTAAAGAAAAGCCTCAGTAATCTTTGCCCTGAAATAAATGTAGATAGAATTTGATTGTGCTGCTAGTATATGTGTTATTCTGTAATGCTAACAGAGGAAGTCTGGTGCAGTGGTTAAAGGCACTGGCCTAGAAACTGGGAGCCTGAGAGTTGTAGAGCTCCCTTAGTCATGAAACCTGGCTGAGTGACATTGGGCTAGTTATGGTCTCTCAGCCCAGCTCATCTCACAGAGTAGCTGTTTTGGGAAAAACAGAGAAAAGCATTACGGTAAGTATATATGCTAGTAATGATCCAGAGTTTAGTCATTTGTACTTTTCAGCCTTTTTAATACTTTGTATGACCTTCCTCACCACTTTTGAGGGGGGAAAAACATGCACAATAAACAGACATGGATTTGTAAACCATCTACCCTGTCTTGATTGGCTGTACACAAGGGTGGTGGTGTGGTGAAAAATAATAGACTTGGCTGATTTAAGCTTGCTTTGGATGGTTCGCTACACAATGCTAATGAGACAAAGGTGGAAACAAAATCAATTCATCAAAACACTGAAAGACAAGTTTCCTAAAATGCTCTTAATATTCTGACAATATATTTCATATCTCTTGAGTGTTGGAGAGCAAATACTCCTGTTTCCTGTGATTTTTCTCATATGCATTGATTTATGAAGAAACTCACAGAATCTCAAAGAAGATATTTATACACTTCTAACCTGCTCACGAATGGGATGAGGGGCAGGATGTGCTTTCAATCAAGCAAGTTTACTGATTGGCATAGGTAATTTTGCCCATCATTTGGGCATGCCTGATTTGATTCTTGCAGGATCTTAACTCTAGTTGTAATTAGAAGGTGTCCCTGATTTACAAGAAATCAAGTTATTTTGCATTTTTGTTCTCCAGGGGAAGATTTTTTGTAAGCACTTCTCAAGAAGCTAGCAGTTTAGAACAAGAGAAACACAATAGCACTAATGGCTATATTTTGATGTTTTTCCAGTTTAATGATTTTATAAGTAGAGAGGGAGATATTATTATAAAAACATGGGAGACATTAATTTCCTATTGACACTAATGATTGTATGGATGGTAAAGGCATTCTACGAATGCAATGGTGTATCTGTGTGAATGTAATCACTCCGGAGTAGGGAGTTGGCTGCTGCCAATAACATGTCGAACACCAATAACTCTGTGTTTCTTTACCATCTCAGTCTTGGAAATCACAGTCTGAGAGATATGATGGACTAGCCATGGATAAAATGTTAATGAAATCTTAACAAATCCATCTTTGTGAATGATAACTAACCCAGGGACAAAAAGTCTGTTTGTCAATACATTTTAAGTTTAGGTTTGCAGTTTTTATTCATGAGCTGCTCAGACAGCAGCAACAAGGGCTGCTTTTTAAATTGATGAAATAGTGCTGACTAATACCATGGGTAGATAAATTATAATTCCTTTATAAGGTCAACTGCGTTGGCTCCTACTTCATTTCTAAGCAGAATCCCAACTATTTGGATCAAATGAATAAAGGTCTGTTTCCTCTCCCTTGAACCTGCCGTCCTACAAAACCTTGGTAGGAAAAGCCATCCAGTATCTTAACCCAGCGACGCGGTGGCTCAGTGGGTTAGGATGCTGAGCTTGTCGATCAGAAGGTTGGTAGTTTGGCAGGTCGAATCCTGAGTGCCGCATAACAGAGTGAGCGCCTGTTACTCGTCCCAGCTTCTGCCAACCTAGCAGTTCGAAAGCATGTAAAAATGCAAGTAGAAAAATAGGGACCACTACGGTGGGAAGGTAACAGTGTTCCGTGCGCCTCTGGCATCTAGTCATGCCAGCCACATGACCACGGAGACGTCCTCGGACAAGCGCTGGCTTTTCGGCTTTGAAACGGAGATGAGCACTGGCCCCTAGATTCGGAAACGATTAGCACGCATGTGTGGGGGACCCTTTACCTTTACCTTATCTTAACCCACTTCTCTGATCAGCTGGAAATTAGTGGCAGCTTGCCCATTTCTAAAGAGATTAGTACATGGAAGGTTGCCTTACTCTTTCTGCCCTCCTGGAGATCTTGCCCAAGGTCAACTGGAAAAGGAAGGAGATTAATGTGTGTGTGATTCCAGAATAAGTGTGAAGGCATGTGAATGAGGCTTGTTGCCTCCAGGAGCTCAAGGTGGTTTCCATGGATAGCAAACATACAGACAAATGCTTGAATTACCCAGCATCTTTTGTGACTGCAAGAACAGTCAGTCTTCAGAGACAAGCTCAGATTGCCTTCTTTGAACACTAGGATTATATTCTTCAAACAGCCTACTTGGAGGCTCTAAGTATACTTTCCCTTGCCTTGTCTTCAGTAAAGCCATGGCTTTATTTTCTTACCTCTCTCAAATTCTTAACTCTGTGCCTAGCATTTTCACTTTAAAATGGGATAGATGTGTGTGTGTGTGTGTGTGTGTGTGTGTGTGTGTGTGTGTATGCATAAAATGCACAAGTTTGGCAGGGTCATCAGTTTTCCCAAGAATAATTCCACATTTAACTATCTTTGGGACCAAGCAGTTGACCATGATGGCGAAGACAGATTTATGCTACTGTGTACCCATTGTGCAGCAAAATCTAGTGTTCTATCTATAATTACTCTAAGAAAATCACATCCCATTGATTCCACCCCCCATAATAATAACCTTAATCCTCAAGCTTTTAAAAATGCAACTTTTAAAAAGGCTTTACCTTTTCTTTTCAATTTGCTTCCCAAGCCAAAGTAATAACGTATCTACAGCAAAATAAGAAAGACAAAGGAGCAGTAGGGTTTCTTTTATGGAATGCTTTTAATGCCACTTTTGCTACAGATGTCACAACATGATGCTCTCTTGCTCACAGCTGGGTGAACCGAGATGGCGATTTTGATGGAAACTACATGAAGAAAGAAAGCATTGCTCCCAAAAATGACAAATGGTTAATTAACAGCAGATGAACTGGCAATATTCTTCTTCTCTTCTCTTCTCTTCTCTTCTCTTCTCTTCTCTTCTCTTCTCTTCTCCTCTTCTCTTCTCTTCTCTTCTCTTCTCTTCTCTTCTCTTCTCTTTCTCTTTCTCTTTCTCTTTCTCTTTCTCTTTCTCTTGCTTTTAAGGGCATGGGCATTGCATGAAATTGTCTAGAATGTACAACAATAGTAAATATGTTTAGTAGTTTTGATTACTAGAAATTCCTTTTCGTTGAACTTCAGTGAGTTGAAGGGCAAGTTCACACACAAGTTACTTTGCCCAAATGAAAAGTAACTTGTATGTGAATTTGCTTATCAGCTCATGCTGCTTGAAGAAGAGGAACTTCTAGCACTCAAAACTACTAAACTTATCTACAATTCTAGACAATTTCATGCTATGCCCCTACCCTTGAAAGACAAAATTGCCTTCTGGGACTTTTCTAGCCAATCTGGCACTCATGCAATGTTTCAGACAGCAATTCCCATTCACACCAACCAGTATGTCCATAAGCACAAGAATTGCAGTCCTAAACATTTGGAGTAGATCATGAAGGAAAAGAAATCATCTGCCCTCATACAAAATTCACCTCCTCACAGAAGGAAGTGAAAATATAATTGTAAAAATTTCGCAGTTAGTATCAAAGCTCTTATACTATATGAGGCATCTCAGAGAAAGGGAAGCAACTTGCATTTCTGTTCAAAATTATTATGGCCCTAGTGTGGTTCGAATACACAGTATTAGGCCCTTTTAATTAAGGTAGAATTTTATTTCTGAAATCTTGATCCACTCTTTCATTTGCTGCTGGAGCTTTCTTTAAAAGTTGCAATGAAACTTGCAAACTCATAATGAAAAGATTTTACAAATGTTTTTAATAGTACTAATCTATATGGTTACCTAGAAGGAAGTCACATTGCTTTTAGTACACTTAACTTTTAAGTTACCATAAATAGTATGGGAGTCTCATGTGAATCTTGAAAATACTTTGATTAAAAATTTGTCCTGATGGTAAATATTTTTTTTCTGATATAATGGTTCCATGTTCTCTATTTATCTCTGGATGGGATCCATGTCATTTGTCCCTTGCCTGGTTCAATTTCTTTTTCAGATTTGTACAAGAACATGAAAATAAATGTTAGCTTCTGGAAGCAGTAACATAAATGGGAGTGTTGTGGGGGGGGGAATCACTTTTTTTTGCCAGTTTTCTGATATCTGCAAAGTTGAAGAGCCATTGTACAATGCATGGGCTACCTGTAGCACGAAGGGTTCTTCTTAAAATCGAATAATTGTCAGTGCAGAGAATATGATAGTTGTGAGTGAAATGAATACAATAGAATTCAAATGGCCATTCTGCTCACAAAAGAAGCTAGGAATACTGTGTAAAGAATTGCAGTAGCTTAGACTCTGGAAATACATTTTCAATCCATCTGTTAGCTTTCTTTAAATCAATATTAAAATATAGCACATGGTCTAGATTTTAAAATATTGCAAGGTTTTATTTGTAAATGGTGTCATTTTTGAGAAAGAAAAAAAGAAAGAAAAGGTGAACAATAGAAATTTGCCAACTCTCTAATACCTGCATATTATGGTTGATATAAGGACAGTTATATAAATAATAATATTTAATAATTATTTATTAAATGTAGATGCTCCCCAACTCCCAATGGCACATATCAGAACAGGGTAGTCAATTTTATATATTGAAAAACAGAAATATGCTCATGTTTCCTAGTTAGTGAATTAACAGATCTCTCTTTCTCTGACTTTTCAAAGATACCAACTTGACACAATAGAATAGCAGAGATAGCCTTGGATTTCTAATTTAGAAAGAGACTGAAAAGATAAATCAGTTTTACAAAATGATCAAATCTAGTTTCCTCTTTAATTCCTTTTTATGGTGGAAAATGTTTTAGAAAACTTAATTATAAGAATGATTGACAAATTAGAACCTAACTAATGAATAATTAAACAAATGTTTAAAGGGGCCTGGGAGAGATCACTTCTTCATCCTGCGACCTGCATGTAAAATGTCCCTCCCCTAATGACTGTCCAGTAGACTTTCATAAGTGGGGGATTCCCCATAGACGCAGGTTCCTTCTTTTACATAGAAACTTTTCTGCTTGAGGAATTAAGGTTTCATTTTCACCAGAGTCTGACAGACATTCACCAGCTGAGAGGAGAGACGATGAACAGTTGTAGCACAGGGAAAATCAAGTGTCGTTCAACCTCATGGCTCTCTTTCCATGTTCCTTAAAAATGGGAGAAGTCATCTGTATAGCAATAGCAATAGCACTTAGCTTATACACCAATCTGTAGTGTTTTGCAGCACACTCTGAGCAGTTTACAACATCAGCATATTGCCCCCAACAATCTGGGTCCTCATTTTGCCGACCTTGGAAAGATGGAAGGCTGAGTCAATCTTGAGCCAGTCAGGACTGAACTCCTGGCTGTGGACAGAATTAGCCTGCAATACTGCATTCTAACCACTGCATCTCCATGGCTCCTCATTTACACGTATCCCAATTTACATGTGTGTATAGCAGGTAGCCCCCTTCATAGATTACTGCCTTGTCATGGTGAAGGGGCTTGCATAATTCAATGAAGCTATGAGCAGGTCCTCCCAAGATGGACAGGTCATAGCAAAGAGTTCTGACAAAATATGATCCACTGGAGAAGGAAATGGCAACCCACTCCAGTATCTTTGCCATGAAAACCCCATGGACAGTACCAAAAGACAAAAGATATGATGCTGGAAGATGAGCCCCTCAGGTTGGAAGGCATCCAATATGCTACTGGGGAAGAGCAGAGGGCTAGTACTAGTAGCTCCAGAAAGAATGAAGCAACTGGGCCAAAGGTGAAAGGACACTCACCTGTGGATGTATCTGGTGGTAAAAGGAAAGTCCGATACTGTAAAGATTTTTTCTCCATAGGAACCTGGAATGTAAGATCCATGAATCAAGGAAAGCTGGACGTAGTCAAACAAGAGATGACAAGACTGAACATTGACATCTTAGGACTCAGCAAACTAAAATGGACAGGAATGGGTGAATTTAATTCAGATGACCATCACTTATACTACTGTGGGCAAGAATCCCTCAGAAAAAATGGAGTAGCCTTTGTAGTCAATAAAAGAGTAAGAAAAGCAATACTGGGATACAATCCCCAAAATGACAGAATGATCTCTGTTCGAATCCAAGGCAAACCATTCAATATCACAGTAGTCCAATTCTATGCCCCAACCACCGGTGCTGAAGAGGATGAAACTGACCAGTTCTATGAAGCCCTAGAGCACCTTATAGAACTAACACCTAAAAATGTTGTCCTTATCATCACGGGGGATTGGAATGCTAAAGTAGGAAGCCAAAAGATAACTGGAATAACAGGCAGGTTTGGCCTTGGAGTACAAAATGAAGCAGGGCACAGGCTGATAGAATTTTGTCAAGAGAATACGATGGTCATAGCAAACACTCTTTTCCAACAACCCAAGAGACGGCTCTACACGTGGACATCACCAGACAGTCGACACAGAAATCAGATTGACTATGTGCTCTGCAGCCAAAGATGGAGAAACTCTATACAGTCAGTAAAAACAAGACCAGGAGCTGACTGTGGCTCAGACCATGAGCTTTTCATTGCAAAGTTTAGGCTTAAACTGAAGAAAGTAGGGAAAAGCACTAAGCCACTCAGTAAACTACTAGCCTGATCTTTTTCCGGCATCACCATTGCATTCAAGCTAAATGTTTGCTAAATGTTTGCTATTTTACTTTGAGATGATAACTAAAGAGCTTTTTGGCATCCCAGAAAGAATAGGATAGGGAGTAGGGAGAAGTTCTGTTTTCCATATCCTGTGTTAAATAACATACTATTATTTAATTGAAATTGTACGCTAATCTTAGCTTTCAGGATTAGTAATGCTTTAAGGCCAAAATGTGGACATGATAAAAAAATATCTAACCTTAGGCATTTTCTCTCTGTAATCTTTTTTGTCATGCCATCTGCATAAGATTTTGCTTATTTTGTAAATGAAATTATTAGATTTATCGATCAAGTGTATCCATTGTTCAATTCACAGAGTTGTGCATTATGTCTTGCCCTGGGATTGCAACTTCCTACATCCCAACATCAGGAAACATCCATATAGTGTCCATGCTACAGTACAGAAATTTACTGTAAAATCATCAGAAGAAAATCCTAGCCTCATTATATACAGTATACTGCTCAAAAAAATAAAGGGAACACAAGATAAGACATCCTACTATTAAATACAGTACATTGTGTTGTTTAAGTGTTCCCTTTATTTTAATAATAATAATAATAATAATAATAATAATAATAATAATAATAATAATAATAATAATAATAATAATAATAAGAAGAAGAAGAAGAAGAAGAAGAAGAAGAAGAAGAAGAAGAAGAAGAAGAAGAAGAAGAAGAAGAAGTTGGAAGGGACCTTGGAGGTCATCTAGTCCAACCCCCTGCTAAGGCAGGAAACCCTATACCATTGCAGACAAATGCCTGTCCAATCTCTTCTTAAAAACTTCCAGTGTTGGAGCATTCACAGCTTATGGAGGCAGGTTGTTCCACTGGTTAGTTGTTCTGACTGCCAGGAAGTTTCTCCTTAGTTCTAGGTTGCTTCTCTCCTTGACTAGTTTCCATCCGTTGCTTCTTGTCCTGCTTTCAGGTGCTTTTGAGAATAGCTTGGCTCCCTCTTCTTTGTGGCAGCCCCTGAGATATTGGAACACTGCTATCATGTCACCCCTCACCCTTCTCTTTTTGAGCCGTATATATTATCTTAGCAAACATTTACTGTAGCTTTGCCATTGCCTTAGTAACCAACAACTGGCATTCTTTTCAATCCATTTTAGATCTCGTATCTAAATGAAACAAAGGTTATGTGTGTATAAGATTAGGTGGTGTGCATCTTTTGTTATCTGTATTTCTTTTTTCCTGCTATTGTTTTACTCATCACTAAGAAACTGTATTTTCCTTACGTTGCATTGTAAATTATAAAGTCAGATTCCCCCACTTTATTTTTGGTCAAGGCTCTGTTACTGAAACAAAAGCTTCCTGACATAATAATTGTTTCTAACGATTTTACATGACATGCCCAAATGCTTTGAAGTAAAGTATTCTGTTTTAGAGCAGCGGCCCCCAATCTTTGGGGCACCAGGGCCTGGGTCTGTGAAGAGAGGTTTTTCCCCAGACTGGAGGCGGTGTAGTTTCGTGTGCTGCCTGCATCCTGCAGATAGGGCTTCACTTGTTTGCGTGGCCTGGTTTCTGACATGTTGCGGACCGGTGCTGGTCCACGGACCGGGGGTTGGCAACCCCTATTTTAGAGCATTTGTTTTCAATTTTGTAAAGTGCACAAGGTAAATTATCTTGAACAATGAAAAGATGCTATTGAATGAATGAGTTCTATTGATGGGATACCCTTATTACAATGCAGAAGGCATGGGGCATCTTGAAGACAAGCAGATGTGTTATTTATTAAGCTTCCACAATACTGTAAAATGCAGTGATATTTAGAATGTCACAGGGCTCGTTAATGTGACTCCTGCTGTGGAGATTCCTATCCCTTTGGAAGTCCACGTCTCATATTCATTGCTTAGTAACCCTCTTAGTATTTTAAAACCCCAATGAAATGAAAGGTTCTGGCAAGAGCGTATTAGATTTTTCATCCTCTTGGATCTGAGGAATTCAGGATAGGGAGAAAACTAGTTGGGGCAAATAGAACCTGTACCATACATGAAAAGAACATACCCCAATAGTCTTAAAGATCTAAGGTAGCAATGTAGACTCTACGGCTTACAATTGCCTGAATTTCCTGTGACCATACAAGTCGCGTTTCAGTTGCTACTTTGCTTCAGCGACCAATGAAATCTACCTTTCAAGTAGAATTTTATTTTTGTCAACCACAGTTCTCTAATGATTCTCAGCAGAATTGCTGTTTTACCAAAAGACACTTATATCTGATCAGCTGAATTTCCATCTGTTTGTCATTCGCAAGGTTTCTTTTGATGTTATTATTTTGTCTTTCAAATGGTACAACATTCACCTTTCGATATTTGTAAGTCAGGTTTTTGGCCTCGCACTGAACGTGTCCTCTGCAAACATTACAGTGGGTAGCATTTGGCCAATTTAGGAGATGATCTAGTTTAATGAGACTTTATTGAGAGTAGTACATATTGCTCTACTTAATTCAAACCTGTAAGCATCTCTTCTTCATTAAGTGGAGTGGTGAATGTCATCCTAGGGTTTTGCCCTGAAGTCCTGCTCTCAGGGCTCTGTGTAGATTGTAGATTAAAACAGACTATTGTTTCATGATTAATACACTTTAATAATCTTGCACTCTCAATAAATCCTTGAGCTTAGCAGCTGTTTGGGATACTTATGAATAATTATATTCTAAGGTAGATAGCCTTAGAAAGAAGCATTCTTTTTTGGTTGTTTTTAAAAGGGTTTTTTTGTGATTTACATGTTTCTGTCCCATTGGAAATGTTCAAATATTAGCAACCTTTACCTGCTGTTAAATAGCAATTATCAAAGCCCAATAATGTTTTTTTTAAAAAAAAAAATCCCCTAAATTCAAAAAAACTATAATATTTTGAGCTCATCAAGACACATTCAACTAAAAGAGCCATGGTGGCACAATGATTAGAATGTGGTATTGAGAGCTAACTCTGCTCACCCTGCTACGAGTTTGATTCCTTTGATCCTGACCAGTTCATGGTTGACACAGCCTTCCATCCTTCTGAAGACGGTAAAATGAGGACCCAGATTGTTGGAGGCAATATGCTGACTCTGTAAACCGCCTAGAGAGGGCTCTAAAGCACTGTGAAGCGGGATATAAGTCTAAGTGCTATTGCTATTGCTAAAGCATGCACATAGGGATGCAGTAGTGCAGCCTTTATATTAAAAGCACAGTAAGCATTTGCAGCTGGTATGAAGTTGCTGGTATGAATATATATACAGTGCTTTTTTTGTATAATGAAAAGGTGCCAGAACTCACACACGTCATACAACCCACCTTGCCTGTCCTACCAGGTTCCATCCCAAAAAGGTGCCAGAACTCCGTTCTGAGCTTTCTATGAGAAAAAAAGCCCTGTATATATATATATTACTAAAGTGTAATTAGCACTTTACTTTCTTTAAAGTAATTCATTTGCAGAGGAATATTATAGCCTCCTTCTATGGATGCTACCATTTTAATAATGTGGTCTATTATAATGATGGGGTGTTTGTTTTTGCACCTAGAAACTTCTCTGACTTTGCTATGGGAATAGTCAATGCACAAGAAAGACTTCCAGCCCCTTGACTTCTGTGAACTTAAAACCTGGGCTAACAGAAATGTTCCTATCTAATCAACAGTAAAATTAGTTTTTTATAAGCTGTACTGAATTCAGGTGTAACAAGCTGTATGCTAGAGATTAGGTGGCCATTTCCTCTCTTTTCTGTGAAAAGCAGATACAATGTTTTGATTTTACCTTTGCTTTGCAGAGCATGGCTGCAATCTACACTGAAGCAGCGTTAACATTTTGATTGTTTGATTAATGGCTCGCAGAGCATAAAAGATCTACTGAACCATATATTTAGTTGGAAGTTCTTCAGCTAAGCAAGCAAAAGCCTCTGGATTTATCTCACAAAGTGGGTTAATAAATTACAAGTGGGCCCTGCAACAAAAAGCGCAATGTGCAGTGTTCCTTTTCAGAATCAGTCATTCAGCCAACCCATCTGGTCTTCTGCTTCCTGCCCCAAGACTGTTCAGGTTCTATTTTTACACATCTGCCAATGCTTAGACATGCTTTTCTGTTACACTCAATCTATTCACATTTTAATTTTTTTGCATGGGTTGGAAAGTTTTGATTCCAGAAAGAGTCATATTCAATCTGGGGAGCAAAATTAATGTATCAGCTCTAAAATCACATTTGATATTACAGACAGACCAAAGATGTTATGGCACCAGGTAGGTAAACTCTAGGGTTGAAATGATCATAAGTAAGAATTTTGAGTAAAAAAACCCCAACACAATGGTGCTAATATAAATCTCTGTTTAAGCCACACCATTTAAAAAGTAATATGTTCAGAATATTTTGGATGTTTTTCTTAATTAACATACCCCTTTCGTTCGTGTACTATGGTGACTGTCTTTGGGCATCTTTCTTTTTTATCATTCCTAATACTACTTTACTGAATATATCTTTGAGCAATTATTCTAAGTTCTTGTTTAACAAATTTGTAATTTAAGTTTTCAAATGATCAAACCAACATATAATTGGAAATTGACTTAACCAGTAAACCAAACTGACTCTCCCTAAAGTATAATAAGATTTATTAGAATATAGAACATAGTAGCATAATAGGGTTGGAAGGGATATTTTAGTTCATCCCCCAATAGTATTCTGAACAAATGGCTGTCCAGTCTCTTCTTGAAAACCTTCAGTTGTGGAGTACCCACAACTTCCAGGGGTAAACTGTTCCACTAATTAATTGTTCTCAATGTCAGGAAATTTCTCCTTATTTCTTGGTTGGATGTCTCTTTAATTATCTTCCATCCATTACTTCTTATCCTACCCACAGCTGTTTTGGAGTCTAGGTTGACCCCTCTTCTCTGTGAAAGCTCCTCAAGTACTGGAACACTGCTATCATATCACCCCAGCCCTTCTCTTAATTAGACTAGACATATCCAGTCCCCTCTATCATTCATCTTATGGTTTAGCCTCTAGACCCCTTATTATCTTTGTTGCTCTTCTCTGCACTCTTTCTATGGTTTCAACATCTTTTTTTCATATCATGGTGAGCAGAATTGGATGCAATGTTCCAAGTGTGGTCTCACCAGTGCAGTATAAATCACTATTATCACTTCATGTGATCTTGTTATTATCCCTCTGTTGATGCAACCTAGGACTGCTTTAGCAGGTGTTTTTTTTTTGGGGGGGGAGCAATTGTAACACACCTTCATTTTCACATCCTTCAAGGTCGTGTGATTAGTTTTACCTCAATGTTTATTATCTGGAGCCAGGATAGTAGCCATTGATCCTGTAAGGGGGGATTCTTTTGAGATGTCCATGCCTTCTTTCCTCCATTCTTCCTGAATTGTCCTTCTCCAGTGGTCTTACATCTCCAGTTGTTTCTATTTAGCTTGCCTCTTATTTTGTGAAGCTAATAGAACAATTTAATATTGCAATAGATGAAAATATTAACCAAACTAGTAGAATAACTTTGAATCTACTCAGAAAGTAAGAAAAATAACAATCATAAACTGGATTAACAAATGATAGTAGACTAATGAACAATGCAATATTTGTATTTGTGATTACTATCATAAATAGCTGTAGATGGCAACTGCGAAGGTTGCTTCCCTACTCCAAAACTACAAATGCATGAACTGTATTAAATTCAAAGATTAATCAAAGAATATTTTGCATCCAAATTAGTTCTGTATCCTGAAATAGAGGACATTATAATATCATGAAGTTATTTGTAATGATTAATTGCACCATTGATAGTATAATGTATTGGTCCTGAGAAAAAGCTTAAATACTAAAAATAAAAACAATCAACCAATATAATCTTTAGCAGAACTGAATTATTTAGTGGGAAATCCAATCCATCCCATAATTTCATTTTAGAACATCTTCTGGATTAAATAAAATTGGAACATGGATTACAGCATGTGAGACTCACCCACCCACACTTTTCTTGTTGACAAATGACTTTTACTATTATAATTTCATAACATAGCTTTGGACTGTACAGAAATGGCAAGCGTACTATGCAGATTACAGATGAATCACAACTAAAAGAAAACAAATTAGTTTCAATAGGAAGATACGTTCTGATTTCTTGCACTTTAAAGAGAGCACACAGTTTGCTTTAATTCAGTAGGAGACAGGGCAACAAAACACACATCCACAACACTAATTAACACATACATAATGAGTTGAGAATAGGTCTGGAAAGAATTTATGCTTCCTCCATTTAAATGTCTCACGTGTTAAGAACTATGCTGTAAGAAATGGTGTAAATGCTAATGGACTATTCATTTATTTAATTGCTTGTTTGTCTGAGGATTTATACACTGCCTTCCAGCAAAGCTGTGAAAGTGGATTATGTATGATAAAATTATCATATGAGGACATGAGATAAAATGTAATAAAAACATTTCAGTTAAATACATAGCCAATAACTATGGTGTTAGCTATGTCCTATACCACCATCCCCATTGTTGTCTTGTTGCATTTACTGTATTTTTGCAAACAAAAATCAGGGAAAAAAACCCCAGTCCCTTAATTTTAAAAAATGGGCTGAAATAGCAGTGGGACATCATGACCCCTTAATTCAGTAAAGGGAAGGAGACCCACTCAGTTTAAAAAGCAGGAGGAAATGGTGATGAAGCAACATGGTATCTTCAGTTTACAGAGAAGGGTCAAGGCAGAGTATGTAGAGCCATGGTGGCGAACCTATGGCACGGATGCCACAAGTGGCATACACAGCCCTCTCTGTGGGCATGCGTGCCATCATCCCAGTCCTAGGCCTTCAGCTGGGTTTTATAAAACCTTTTCGCTTTAGGCCTCCGCTGCCATTTGCAAAAAAAGAGGTTCAATAAATCAATCAATTTCAACTTCTCGTGGGAAAAAAAGGTTCTCACAAAGTTGGGAATTGATTGATTGAACTTTTTACTCCCACCCAGTCTGCCGTTACCACTGCAGCCAAGACCACCCAATGGGCCACACCCACCCAAATGGCCACCCCATCCAGCACCCGGTGATATATAAGTGGGTTTTGGGTTGCAGTTTGGGCACTCAGTCTCTAAAAGTTTTGCCATCACTGATGTAGAGAGTTGGTCATGGAAATCTGCTCGCCTTGAAGCTCTAGTTTTAATACTGCAAAATTATCCTGAGTTTCCTTCTGTATTGTGCAGCTTGATGAACCAGGACACAACACCATCAACTTTACACGGTTCAACTGCAGAAGTCTGCCAGACACATTACATGGCTCAGCTAGATAAGGAACCTTCTTATAAACTGGAATGTAGTTATAGAAATAGCTGAGTATAGCCACCGCAATGTAAATCCATTCCTATTGCTCCTCACCCTTCCCATGTTTCTTTGCTCTGGGCTTCTTAACTTTGAAGCTGAGCTGTTGTTGGCTGTTGTCCTAACTGACATCTGTGCTTTGAGAACATCTCCACATGTTTATCGCATATACACTATAGCTGAGAGGGAAGATAATCAGGTCACATGCAGAATACTCTTCATCCCTGGAAGAAGAAACATACGACCCAATTACCCAGTGGTCTGTAGAGTTATGTGCTTATCATATGAGTAATTAACTCTGGATGTTGCGTTGAAATATAGATATGATTTATTGAGATGTTTCTGCATAATATGATGTAAAAATTAATACATAAACATATGCCATGCATGATTTTGCTCCTTCCGTCCTTCCTTCCTTCCTTCCTTCCTTCCTTCCTTCCTTCCTTCCTTCCTTCCTTCCTTCTTCCCTCCCTCCCTCCCTCCCTTCTATTATTTGTGGGAGGGTTCTTGTTTTTTATTTTCAGGAAAGAAGATTGGGCTGATATAGAGTAACTGGCCCAAACTCATCCAACTGGCTTACAATAATTACAAGAAAAAAACAACAATGTAATAGTAATCAAAATCAAAATGTGAAAAAGATGCAGTTTTGCTATTTACCTGGAAAGTGTGACCAAACACTCCTCCCTGGTTAAGTGTTACAGAGCCAAAAATATATAATATTTAATATGAAATTTCAGGACTTTATTTTGTTTTATTTGGAGGATATCGTCTGCAATCTTGTAGCTATTCTGGCTCCACTGTGACTTTTACCATAAGGAATTGAATACAAGTTCCTAGAATATTGAATTCATTGAATTAGGGGGAAAAATCATGTCTATAAAATATATTAAATGAAAACAAACATCTTTTTTTCATTTCTTATATTTTATAATTATAAGATACGTGTCAGTGTCATCAACAGGAAATAAAGTGAGTTCATGACATTGCATTGATGGACTGAAAGTTTACATATATTCAAAGCAGACAGAATATTGTTATTCTGGTATTATAAAAGTCTAATGGCCTGATCCAGCAAAAGAGATGGATGTGGCCACAGCCCTCTAAGCAATTTATGTTGCACTAGTGTGTGCTATCCTCCTTCACAGCATTCTTATATTCAGCTAGGCCGAATGAAGTGATCCTTGATAAATGTGGAAATCAGTTGCCCATTCAGAGCTGTTAAAACTTCAGGCATGTGGTAGGCTGATAAGACTAAAAGTTCCACAAGTCTCCGCTACATTGGTCCAGTTCTGAGATATTCTGGGAATTACAGTCCCAACATGTCTGGTGAGTGTCAATCAAGTTGCCCCACAGTTTTAAAAGCTCCCTCCACTTTCATTATCCTTTAAGTGGAGAACTTTCCATCCTTATTCAATAATATTTTATAACATGAACATAGATTGTAGACATATTTCAGATGGTGAAATGAAGCATGCCTAATTCTAAAGAGCCTGTGATTATATTTCCCAAACCTCCCAAGGCTTATCAGTGTTTTGTTCTAGGTCAAAATTAGGTACACCTCTATCAGTTGCAAATCTATATTATGATAATGGCATTGAAATTATAATTCACTTGCATATAAACAGAAGGGCAGTGCCAGCAGGACCTGTGTTTGCAAATGAGAATTCAGGCTCATAAATTATCACTGGTCTGCATAGTAAAAAGACCATTTATATGGAAATGGGCACACAAGTATTCTTGTGCCAGCTCTTGAGCAATTCATGAACTGCTTTTCATATTACTAGAAGTGCTTCATGAATCAAGTAGAAAACCAAATGGAAACATTGGTACTTTGAAGCATCTTTTGATAAATACCTAATGCAAACATGGAATTAGGGAAGAAATTAAGAGTTATATGGTGGAAAGAAGTACATAGAATAACAATATCAGCCAGAGTGAATGTTAATATCAGGTCCCAATGCAGGGACTTGATGGCTGTATGGGCAGTGCATTTGACCTTAAGGCAGGCATGTCAAATTGCCAGCCCACGGGCCGGATGCATCACACCAAAACCGCACCTACCCCATTGTGGGCAATGGGGAAAAAGTCCCGATACGTTTAGCGACATCATGTGACGTCACGAGTTTGATATGCCTGCCTTAAGGGATCGTTAGTATAGTTCAGTATATTCCCAGTCTGTCTGTAATGAGCCTGCATGATTTGGTGTGTGACAACCAGGGCTTTATTTCTTGTAGAATGCTCAGAATGGAGTTCCAGCACCTTTTTTGGATGGAACCTAGTAGGGTAGGCAAGGTGGGTTGTATGATGTGTGAGTTCCAGCACCCTTTTCTTTTTTTAAAAAAGCACTGTGTACAACGTTGAGCTTGTCGATCAGAAGGTTGGCAGTTTGGCGGGTCGAATCCCGAGTGCTGCATAACAGAGTGAGCACCTGTTACTCGTCCCAGCTTCTGCCAACCTAGCAGTTCGAAAGCACATAAAAACGCAAGTATAAAAATAGGGACCACTATGGTGGGAAGGTAACAGTGTTCCGTGCACCTTTGGCGTCTAGTCATGCCGGCCACATGACCACAGAGATGTCCTCGGACAAGCGCTGGTTCTTTGGCCTTGAAACGGAGATGAGCACCGGCCCCTAGAGTCGGAATCGACTAGCACGCATGTGCGGGGGAAACCTTTACCTTTACCTTTAGTTACGTGAAGATGGTATTATTGGCCTTTCTGAAACTTACCCAGAAATATTTCTAGACCTATATCACCTTTGAGGGCAGGACCAGGGTGTCAGTAAAGTACTGGAAGATTAATTTGTGACCAGGGTTACAAGGGTAAGTTGTCTGTGTAAAATTAGGCTGTAGAGACAAACTGTGGGTCTTATGGATCTACTGGTCAGCCTGCTGCCCAGAATTATATTTCCTGTGCTTCTGGATTGATGACGGAGATGCTCTGTTTACTGGGGTTGTTTGGGACTTAACTTCCATATGACAAGTGCTGGATTCAGTCTGGCCTAGGAACTCATAGGCTCTCCAGAAACCATGGACTTCTCTCATGGTTGGGCCTGATACATAGGCAGACACATATTAAACCTTATCTTTGTTTTCAAGCAATGGTGATTTAGATGCGGAGGGTATGACCATCATCCCTTTGCCATTGTCAGATTGCTTTCTGATCCAGATGTGATTGATATTTATTGATATTCATGACCTCTGTGTGGCTGGATTTAACAACATTTGAATAGTACGCCAAAGTGTCAGATGGTTTTCAGCAGTTGCTTGGGGAGCTTCCTGACAATCTTGCAGGTGAATCCACTGTGGGCCCAAGTCACTGATGGCAAGGTGAAGTGATTTGTGCCCTTAATGAAATTGTCCCAAGTGGCATCTCTTTCTCTATTTTAACCTTGGCTCCTTGGTTTACTGAGGGTTCCCTGGAAATGAAGCAGCAGAACTGAACCCAGAGGGTCAGTAAAGAAAAACAAAAAGGGAATGTGATTGAACATGAATATATGCCCTCACTCAGGCCTGTTCTGTAATGACAGGAGAGGCAAAGCATATTTATTTCTCCTTTTTTATTAAATTAGTACATTGTCATCCACTAAACATGTTTACAGTGACTAATTTCCCATTGGGAAACAGTCAGCATAAAGAGCTCTCCGTTGATGGCTATGATCAATTAGTGCAACATTTTGCTAATAATTTCATTCAGATTTTCTTAAGTCTTGAGTCAATGTGACCAGGGACTATGATGACAACTGGGGCATCTTCTTGCTAATTATTTGTGATTTCCTTTGACTTATGACATCCAGTGAAATGAATAAGGGGTTCTATAAGATGACATCTGCAAACTGTGGACTGGATCCTTGCCCTTCCTGCTTTCCTTGTATACTGGAGGAGCAGGGGATAGTTTCCTGGATCTGGGAGATTGTTATTGAATGAAGGAACATTGACATTATGTTAGCTCCCACTTTGACAGCTTTTTGGAAACAGTTCAAAATAGAACTCTCCCAGAGAGTATTTGGGCTGTGATACCATCTGGTTGAGATTCGTGGATTGGTTTTTGTTTACATTTTGCATTCTATGTTTTGTTTGTTTTAATTGGGATATGATCTTTTCATTGTGCATTTTCATTGTGTATTTTTATTTCTGTGAACCATCAACCGTCCTTTGGGATTGTATCAGTGTCTAAATGCAATAAATAAATGAATAAATTAATAATAATCCCACCTCAGGATAATGGTTCCTATCTTCCTTATACAGTAGATTGAAGATCTGTTGAAAAAACTCCACAATAAACTAATGCAGAATCATTAGTTCGTAAATAGTGAATAATTTTTGGTTTTGAATGGTTAATCTGTGAGTCATGTTATCCCTTTAATGTATTCTTGCTAATGGCTTGGTACAGAAAGAACTGTTTGTATTCCAAAATATTTTTATTAAAAAGATTTATATGTATAGTCAATATACTTGACTATTTTCTTTTTTGCGTGGAATGCACTTACTAGCCAAAAAAGATGACTCTGAGTAACTAAAACTCTTCCCAAAATTTGGACTTTCAGATGTGTTGACTTACTACTCACTTATTTCTCAGAAGAATGAAGGCTGGAGATGGTGGGAATTGAATTCCAACATATCTGGTTGGTAGCAGGACAGGGAAGCTTGTTCTAGACCAACTAAATACACCGTGATATTTGACAGTCCAAATCCGCTATTTTTGATTTTCTTAATTTCTGTCAGAACTGGATAGATAAGCAGTCATGCATAATGCTAATTACATCCAGAGGTCCACAATCTTAGTCTTACATTGATTTCCTCAAGTGTTTGGCTTCTTGACTTCAGGTTGTTGTTGTTGTTAGTTGCGAAGTCGTGTCTGACCCATCGCGACCCCATGGACAACGTTCCTCCAGGCCTTCCTGTCCTCTACCATCTTCTGGAGTCCATTTAAGCTCACGCCTACTGCTTCAGTGACTCCATCCAGCCACCTCATTCTCTGTCGTCCCCTTCTTCTATTGCCCTCAACTTTTCCCAGCATTAGGCTCTTCTCCAGTGAACCCTTCCTTCTCATTAGGTGGCCAAAGTATTTGAGTTTTAGCTTCAGGATTTGGCCTTCTAAAGAGCAGTCAGGGTTGATCTTCTCTAGGACTGACCGGTTTGATCGCCTTGCAGTCCAAGGGACTCGCAGGAGTCTTCTCCAGCACCAGAGTTCAAAGGCCTCAATTCTTTGGCACTCAGCCTTTTTTATGGTCCAGCTTTCACTGCCATACATTGCAACTGGGAAGACCATAGCCTTGACTATACGCACTTTTGTTGACAGGGTGATGTCTCTGCTTTTTAGTGTGCTGTCTAGATTTGCCATGGCTTTCCTCCCGAGGAGCAAGCGTCTTTTAATTTCTTGGCTACAGTCCCCATCTGCAGTGACTTCAGGTAGAGAAGCCCAATCAGTATATGCCCTAATGAAGGGTGAAACCTATCTAACACAAATGGCATATGTGTGATGGTGAAAGACAACACCTCTTCTTTAAACCATGGTAATAATTCTGAATTATGTTATCAGTCCTAGCCTAATACTATGATGGAGACACATTTTGACTAGGTTTGCCCATAACATTAACACCTATATAGTTTGTTAGGCATTGCATTAGCACTAAGCCACTACTGCTTGGCTAGGTAACTAGGATTAACAAACTTACAGAGTTGGAGGGGGCCTTTGAGGTCTTCTAGTCCAACCTCTCTGCTCAAGCAGTATACCCTATGCCATTCCAGACAAGTGGCTTTCCACTCTCTTCTTAAAAGCCTCCATTGAAGAAACACCTACAACTTCTGAAACCAAGCCATTCCACTGGATAATTGTTCTCACCTTTAGGAAATTGTTAAATCAAACCGTAGTTAAATCAAGGTTTATTGGAAACATAAACCACAACGTCACCTCCCTAAGTTGTTGGTAGTATTAATAAACACACCTATTAGCTACAGTAACTAATGATTTAATAATTGCATTTGTTCAACACTGTTTATAAATAATGGGAGATTAGGAAAGAAAGAAAGAAAGAAAGAAAGAAAGAAAGAAAGAAAGAAAGAAAGAAAGAAAGAAAGAAAGAAAGAAAGAAAGAAAGAAGGAAGGAAGGAAGGAAGGAAGGAAGGAAGGAAGGAAGGAAGGAAGGAAGGAAGGAAGGTGGGGTGGAGAGAAAATACTCCCATATCTTAATAGGGAGTGCAACTAGCCAAAGTACAGCTCCAATTTTAGGTTCAGTGTTTGAAAGAAACCAACTTAAAGTTTGATTTAATAAGAGTACAAACTGACATATTTGTTAAATAGCGGGTTCTTTGACGCAGGAATGACGACGCGAACAGAGTATAGGTAACTCATACTTTATTTCGTGCTGTGACTACTGAGAGAAATGGCTGCAACTAGCTGCAATATATAGTTTAGCCCCTAGGTGGCAGCCAATAGGTTTGAATCAACCATTGCCGCCTGGAGATAGCCAATTGCAGCACAGGAGACTGGTAGTCTGGGTTGCTGGAGACCCATTAGCTGCTCCAGCAACCCAACTGGTATTCCCTCAAAAAGCCCAGTACATAACAATATTCATTCATTGGACTGCCACAAGGCAATCAAATTCAGTTGCATCATCATACATAACTGATGCAAAGAGAATGCATAAGAGAAAAGTAAACTCTTGCTAGTGAAGGCAAACTTGACATTCAAAACCAGCTTGATGACTTTTGGGTCAGTAAGTGTCTGTCAGCCCAACCTATCTCAGAGGGCTATTATGGAGAAAACGGGGAGGAAGGATGGATATTGGAATGTTTGTTGCTTTGAGTTGTGTGTGTGTGTGTGTGTGTGTGTGTGTGTGTGTGTGTTTTAAATGTTTGTTAAGTATTTAGAATGCACTTGCTTAAGTCCCAAACATGGGTGGGGGTGGGGGTGGGTGTGTTTGTGTGTGTGTGTGTGTGTGTGTGTGTGTTTTAAATGTTTGTTAAGTATTTAGAATGCACTTGCTTAAGTCCCAAACATGGGACAAATCTTATTTCCTGTTTCAGCCTAACCCAAGGCCATCTACAGGCAGTAGCCACAGCAGTGGCAGCTCATATCTGTGTAAATTTTTTGGCTTGCTAACAAAGAATAAAGGGAGACAGATATGATCATTTCAAACTTATTTGTATATATGTATATATATATATACATATACATATATATATATACATATACATATACATATACATATACATATACATATACATATACATATACATATACATATACATATACATATACATATACATATACATATATATATATATATATATATATATATATATATATATATATATATATATATATATATATATATATATATATAAAGGCAGGATAACAAATTTTTAAAGGACTAACAGCAAGCACAGCCTCTCAGGCACTCTCACCTAATAAGAAGGCATATTTGCTTGATACAAAAGAAGAGAGAGGCAGACAAGAAGCAGAAAGAAACATATTTGGGTGTTTATGACTTATTTATATGATTATTTATAGACCTCCCTTTTCAACAAAGGAATCAATGTGGCTTACAATCGAACGAAGGCTATTGAACCAACTCTAACTAACTCCGGTAGCTTTCTCTCCATCAATGTCAATATCCCCTGCAGAACAATTCGGTTTTTAAAGACTACTTGAAAGCCAGGGGTTTGTGGGTGTTCCTTATCTCAGTTGGCAGGTTGGCCCGAAGGGCGGCAGCTGCTCCTGAGGAGACATGTCATCAACTGTCCCAACTTTCCCTATCTCTCAGCGGGATCTTCAGTAGGTTACTAAACAGAGTTGTCTAGGACCCTGGGCACCAAGACAGGGAGGGCTTAAAAGGTGTTACCAGAAGGTTTTTTTTTTTTGGGGGGGGGGAGTGGGGAGAATTAAACCGAAAGAACTGAGGAACATTGGTCCGACAAGATACAGGGATACAGTAAACAGATATTACTATCCTACAGATCAGACAAACAGACTGAAAATTAAGGCTAAAAGGGTATAGATTTAGGGAAAGGATTATATACAAGTGAAAATAGAAAAAAAACAAAAAAGCAGCAGAATACCTTTGAGAAGCCCATACGCAAGAAAGAGGAACAAAAGCTGCAATAAAATCGTGTTTCTTTCTTATTCCAAGCAACCCTGACTAAACAAGTCCTAGCAGAAGAGTCGGGCATAAACAGTACAGCAGCTAGGGACAGATTCCTTATCTGCCCTCCAAATACAGCAAGGCAGGTTTTGTAGAACTTATAAACTCTAGGGGGCATCTGCTCTTGTCAATATAAGACAATCCATTATGCCATTCAGCCATTCATCCAAACACGTTCATACTGTACATGTTTTGTCCCGGGAAAGCTCAAGAATAAAAGTGCATACCCCACCCCCACCCACCCCAAAAAAGCATTTGAAAACCTACTGAATGAGATTTGAATACCTCTGGTTTGTATCAGTGTTTGACTCATCTTGAAGATTTAATCCAAAGATTCCTTCCAAAGGAGTGGTTCAACAGGATCTCCTTTGAATCAAATGACACTTTTAAAACTTTGCACGGCCCTCTTTATTAGCACTGCCAGCCATTAAAAAAAAGCAGTTAAATCTCTTTCAACGATATACGTGTCTTTTTCAAACTTAGTAATTTGTAATTAGTTTTCTAATTAGGGATGCGCTGAGCACTTAGAGAGTGGGGAGTCATTTGCCTTGCAGCTTTGCCAACGAAAGCTATGGCTGCCCTCAGCAATCCACACGCCATATATTCAAAATGCCACAATGTTTATGTGACAATTAAGAATATTTAGTATCTTGTATAAAGCCATGTTCTGGAATAAAAGTGTGCATTCATATCTAACACGGTAAATGCCATCTGGGTTGTTACATGGTTTCAGAAAGAATTAGTGGGGGACATTTTCTTCCATACTATACCAATGTATAACACACATTTTTATTAAAAAAAAGCTTCACACAGCTCAGTTCTGAAGTGTAATAATATTGTGGGCTAAGAGAGGAGGGGATTTTTATTGCTTCTGCTTCAGCAAGATTTGAAGGGCTGTGAGGGAAACTTATGGAATTTGAGGTCCATGAGCATATTTACTGGAGGGGACATATGTATGCAAGCATGGCCAGGAAGATTTGCTAACATTTGCCTTCTTTAATATGCATATAGCAATTGGGAGAGAACAAAAATCATATGGATTTCCTGTTTAACTGGTATCAGTCCATGTCTGCCTATTTTTAGAGCAGTGTTTTATCAACCTTAGCAACTGTTAGTTGCATGGACTTAATTTCCAGAATTCCCCAATCAGCCACGCTGGCTGAAGAATTCTGGGAGTTGAAATCCACCCATCTTAAAGAGGCTGAGGTTGAGAAACATTGCTCTAGAGACACTCTAGATCAGCTACAGAGGCAGAATGTAGGCAACCACTTTTGAATGGGAAACAACCAGGTTTTGTAGGCAAGACTGCAGGAAATTGAAGAAGGAAATTGAAGAAGCATCCCAGAAGACAACACTGACCTGGTGTTGCCAAGAAAATGACAGAAACATGTCCAAAGTCATAATCTCCAAGTACTGATCTTGACTTTTAAGACACTCCAGTTTAAATAAGTGAAAGGTGAATAAAATAATTTGAGGCCCTTAATATTGATTACTTTGTGCACTTTATGCACAGTAATAACTTTGTGTACAATTGTTAATCTAGGCCTGTTATGGTGAGCCCAACAAAACATGCCAGGCTGCTGGACCATCTGCAAGTCACACAAGAGGGCCCCGCTCTCACCTATCACATGAGAATGAGGAGTCCTGAGTCCTCCGGGAGAAGGGCGGTATATAAATAAAATTATTATTATTATTATTATTATTATTATTATTATTATTATTATTATTATTATTATTATTATTATTATTATTATTACTTTTTCATTTTTTATTCAGATAACATGCAAGCGCATTCTCCCAAGTTTTCAGACCTCATGCCACCAGGATCTGTCTCAGATAGGCATTTTGAAAAATATTCATAATTAAGCAGTTATTTATTTCTTTAATATTAAATTTAAATAGTATAATTTAATTTAATACTCATTGTTATAAATTGTTTCCCTTTTGTCCAGTGTTTATATTCGTGTGTCACATGTCAGCAGAGTCAACGTAGACATTTTCCATATTTTTGATACCCAGAACCCCAAAACATTCGCCATTACTAAACTAGACTCTGTACACTTATTCCAAACCTAAAAAAAGAATCAAGCACATGTCAGATGTGCACAAAAATATCTACTTGAACATAGGACCTTTTATTATTTAATGGCAGAAGAAGATGCCATCCTGAAATTGCTTAGAAATTCTGGGGAGCCTTGAGGTGATATTTATTTATGTGTTTGTATCTTTATATCCCACCTCTATTATTTTTACAAATTACTCAAGATGGAGAACACATCCAACACCTGGCCTCCTCCTATTTCCCTGCAACAACAACCCTATGAAGTGAGTTGGGCTGAAAGAAAACGACTGGTCCAAAGTCACTCAGCTGACTTTCATGGCAAAGGTGGGAGTTGAACTCATGATCGCTTGATTTCTAACCCAGTGCCTTAACCACTAGATCAAACTGGTTTTACTCTGAAAGGCTCCACTCAGCAGATGTCATCAACAGCCTTCTTCCTAGATGTACTTTGTAAGAATAGTTTTACATATACTTTCACATAATTAAAACATCTCTTTCCCACTTTATTGCCCAGAATATAAATTGGAATTATAGTTCTCATAAATACCAGCTAGCATGCAAAATTGTGTTCACTGACCTGGCTTTCAGGAGTCTATAATGTCAAGTAATCTGTAGGGCTCTCTGGCTTGGAGAAGGTTGCTAGTAGGTTACTATTTTTCTCCTACTAGAACAGTTTTTCTATTTGTTTGCATTTTAGGATCTTAGCACATTCTACAAGTCAATGAAATATGAGAATATGGAAGCACAACAATGGCAAGAAAAAGAATAACGGTAGAGCTTTGTTACTTTTGTCCCTGTTAATTCCCTATCCTTTTTTGCCTCTGTCTATGAAAAATAAAAAACCGTTCAGCATGGAATGCACAGGAAGTTGTAAATGAAACATCTTTCTAAATTGACAATACATTTATTTAGACACGTCTCATGTTAACTCATTTCACATAATTATGTTGCTCCCCAGGCTATGCATTAGATGGGGGAAAAGGGTGAGGGGAGCGGAAGGAATGCATATATCTGATGAGATTTACTCCTTTTACATTTTCACACCTATCCCGCTTTATTTATTTTATCTGCCTCCTCTATGTAAGCCACGAAAATGCTTCCCTTTCTCGCCAAAAATCGTATAAAGTCTAATACACGTTCATTAGAAATCCAAGGCCAGTCTTCCACACTCTTGTGGCGGTTTTCTTTGAAGGCTTTGCAGACCTCTTTCTTCTGGAAATTCTTCAAGTCAAAGCTTCTTCTGTGCTACCCTTGCCTAAATTTTTGCCACCTCTCTGTGTCACTTCAAAAACTTGACATATCCGTGAAGTCATATGTTGTGGCTGCAGCTCAGCTCCTTTTGAGAGTTTCTTAAAAACATTTCTGTCCCTCAAGGAAGTGATGGAAAAGGAAACAAAGTTGTATATAAGCTATTATGAAGTTGTTCCTAGGAAGTCTTGTGGATTTTGGAATATGATTCAAATTGACATGTGTAAGTAACTCTGCCATCCCTTCCTCCCAAATATTCCTTACAATTCTCCATAGCCTCAATAAGCCTGGGACTTTGATGTGGCCAACTGCTTATGTAATTTAGAAAGTCATTTCTGAAGGCTCTTAACTCTGAGCCATAATGGAATGGGCAGCTTATAAAACCATGTCAGGTTCATTGATTGTTGAATCATAAATATGGTAGTACATAAATTGATATGGGAAAGAAGAATAAATTGGAAGGAGAGAAGTGAAGTGGCTGACAGACCACTCGGAGACAGCTGGCTTAACTTTAACAGGTTTATTCAGAACCGGACAAGTAGGTGTTTGGCTTCCGCTCTTTTATAGCCGGCCGCCAGCCGGCTGGGCCAATCCGTGGGTGTTCTTCTCCTGCCGGGATTCAGGAGCCAATCAGCTGTCGAATGTGTTTGACAGCTCCTCGTCCGCGTGGCTGGAATGCATGCGTGGTACGGTGCTTGTGTTTGACAGCGGAGAGCTGTCAACTGGCTGCGCATGCACCTTCACTGGTGGCAGCTTTTGACAGCTGTCAAAAGCTCCCGTGTGTTCCCCTGTCACGGTGTTTACCTCACAATATTACAACTGTATTAACTATTAATGTTAACATTACTTTTACATATAATACACCCCTTCCCCTTCCCCTGGATTAGTTCCTCCCCCCTGCTGTTGTTGGTTGCTGCCTGCCCACTCGTAGTCTTGTAGGTAGGCGGGGGCTTTCCTGGATCGGCTGGAACGGCGTAGGGGTGCTTCGTTGTTAGGCTCCCTTTCCCCCTGATGTGGTTGTGGTATGTCGGTGTCGTTGGGTGGTGCTGGATCGGCTGGTGCTGGGTTGACTGTTTGCGGGAAGTCTAGGCTCTCTGTGGGTAAATGGGAGTTATTTTGGGGGCTCCGTGCTCTCAATTGGTCTACGTGCCGTTGCAGTTGCCCATTGGGACCCGCGTCTACTAGGTATGAGAGGGGTCCGGTTTGGTGTAGCACGACCCCTTGTACCCACTTTTGCCCGCTTGTATAACTCCTTGCCCAGATGGCTTGTCCTGGTTTGAAGGACCGTGGTGGGGGGGTTGTTCCGCTTCGAAGTTTGCTCTGTCAGGGTGCAGTCTGTCTAGTCTGGTTATTAACCTCCTTCCCCACTGCAGTTCTGCCGGAGATTTGCCCGTGGTCGTGCAGGGGGTGGTGTGTTGGGCTAGGAGGAACTGGCTTAGACGCCGGTGCCAGTCTCCTTTAATGAACTTCTTTAACGCTTCTTTTGTGGACCTCACCATAATCTCTGCCATGCCATTAGACGAGGGGTGAAATGGAGCCGACGTGACACGTCTAATAGAGTTCCTCATGGTGAACATCTGAAATTCACGAGAGGTGAATTGGGGGCCGTTATTGGAGACAAGGACATCGGGGAGGCCGTGAGTGGCGAAAACCCCTCTGAGAGCTTGAATGGTGGAGGTTGTGGTGGTTTTGTTGACCGGAATGACTTTGAGCCATTTGGAAAAACTATCTATGACTATCAGAAAATTTTGTCCCCATAGGGGCCCGGCAAAATCTAGGTGAATTCGGGACCATGGGTTTTTAGTGGTTTCCCATCTGTGGACAGGTGCGTGGGATGGGTCCGATCTGGCTAATTGGCAAGGGTAGCACCCCCCACATGGTCCTCGATGTTGTTGTCAATCCCTGGCCACCACACATAACCTCTAGCAAGGGACTTCATTTTTACCACCCCAGGGTGTCCCTCATGCAGTGTGCGAAGTGTCTGGAGCCTATTTTTCTCTGGGATCACCACTCTGTTTCCCCACAGAAGGCAACCTAAGTGGGAGGTTAGTTCCTGCTGTTTCGTGAAGAAGGGACGGAATTCTGGGTCAGGGCATTTTGCCGGCCATCCCGCAGTGACCCAGCGCAGGACTCTGCTAAGGTGTTTGTCCCTGGCCGTGTTGGACGCTATGTCCTTGGCCGAGAGTGGGCACTCTGGCAGTTCCGAGATGGCTAGTATGTGTCCGGCAGGGGCCGGGTCTGGGTCTGTAGTCTGTACGGGGAGCCTGCTGAGGCCATCTGCATGTCCTAAATCCTTCCCCGGTTTGTGTACCAACTTGTAAGAGTATGCAGATAAAAAGGTAGACCACCGTAAGATTCTTGGGGACAGTATTTGTGGGGTTATTTTGTTCCATGTAAAAATGCTTAACAGGGGTTTATGGTCGGTAAAGATGGTAAAGGGTCTGCCGTACAGGTAATCGTGAAATTTCTTCACTCCGGCGACAATAGCTAATGCCTCCCTGTCAATTTGGGCATAGTTCCTTTCTGCTTTGGATAGTGTCCTTGAGTAGAATGCTATTGGTCTTTGTGTCCCGTCTCTGTCTAGGTGGCTTAGAACGGCCCCTATTCCGTATGGGGATGCATCGCAAGCAATGCAAATGGGAACGTCCTCTTTGAATAGAGTGATGGTGGAGCTGTTGCAAATGATGTCTTTCAGGTTTTGAAAGCTGGCTTCATGTGTCCTAGTCCAGGACCATGGTGTTCCTTTATCTAATAGCCTATGTAAGGGTTCCGCAATTGTTGCCTTATGCGGCAAAAATGCGTGATAAAAATTTAGTAAACCTAAGAAAGCCAGGAGTTCTTGTTTATTCTTGGGGCTGGGGGCCGCTTTGATAGCTTTGAGTTTCTCGTTGGTGGGGTGGATTCCCTGGGCGTCAATCCTGTACCCCAGGAATTCTGTGGAAGGAACTCCGATTGAGCATTTCTCTTTTTTCAATTTGAGACCGGCTGCTCTGAACCGGTCTAGGACAGCTGACAGTCAGTCGGCTAGATTGGATTCTGTCTCTCCGGCGATGTGGACATCGTCGAAGTAGGGGCAGACTCCGGGGATTCCTTTCAGTGTTTTCTCCATTATGCCTTGAAAAATTCCAGGGGCAGCTGAAATGCCAAATTGTAGCCTATTGACTTTAAAAGCCCCGTGGTGCGTGACGATTGTCTGCGCATCCGCGGTTTCTTTGGTTACAGGCAGTTGCAAGTACGCCTGCGTGAGATCCAGTTTCGTGAAGATGGCGCCCAAGCGGATGGAAGCAAGGACGTCTCTCACCGCCGGGACCAGGTAAGCGTGGGCGCTTAAAGCTAGGTTCAGGGTGGCTTTGTAGTTGGCGCAGAGCCGAATTTGGCCACTAGCTTTAATAGGGGTCACGATAGGGGTTTCCCAGCTTCCCCCTTCGGTTGGTTCTAAGACCCCTAGTTCCACGAGGCATTCCAGTTCGTCCTCAATTTTCTTTTTGAGGGCGAATGGAACTCTCCTGGCCCTAATCCTGACTGGTTGTACGGTGGGGTTTAAGTTTAAGGAGATGGGTGGGCCGGTGTATTTCCCCAGAGAGCCGTCGAAGACATCTGCATATTGTTTGCAGATGGCTTCGAGGATTGAGGCCTGTACAGCGTTGACTCCCGTGATAGCAATGCCTAAGGCACTAAACCAGTTAAGCCCTATTAGATTGGTGCGTTCCCCTTGTGTTACCAACACATCTAGGGGCCCTTGAAATTTTTTAAATTCTACCCACACTCGGGCTTTTCCCTTAAGCAGAATGGTTTTGTTTTTTTTGATAATCTGCCAAATGTATCTGGGGGGGGGGCCTCTAAGGGAATTTCCCTGTTGTTGTGCAGGCAAATTTTCTTGTAGGTTTTGAGGGAGATTAGTGACACTGCTGACCTGGAGTCGACCTCCATGTCGCAGGAGACCCCTTGGAGTTTAGCTTTGATTTTTACCTTGGGGCTTAGGTGGTGGACCCCTTGGGCTCTCTTGTCCCTGTCTACTACCTTAACTAAACTTCCCCAGGTTTTTTCCCTATAGGCTCGGGTAGGTCTCGTACCTGGGGGGGTAGCCTCCAATTCGTGCAGGTTGTCTCAGGGTCGGCTCTGGCAAACTGTCTTGATGTGCCCAGTCTTCCTGCAGTTGTGGCACTTTGCGTTACGGAAACGGCAGCTGGCTCGGGTATGGTTGCCCCCGCAGCTGGCACAGGTGGCCCGTTGTTCCCTGGGGTAGCTTCGTGGGGGAATGTAGCTCCATGCTTTTTGTTTGTCGCTGTGGTCGCTTCGGCGGGTTTGGAGTCTCTCCATCCGCCATTGGATGGCATCTACGTCGGTCAGGTCTATGGTTCCGTCGTCGTCGCTGAGGGTCATTTCCTCTTGATGTACGGTTCTGTGATGTTCGTTCGCTGGTCGGGTGGGGTCTCCCCGGTGGCTGTCTTCGTACGCCAACACCTCCCTGGAGACCTCCGCTAGATTCATGTCGGGCTTGGCGATGATCTTTTTTTGGAGACGTTCGTCTCTCAGCCCTATGACGATTTGATCCCTAATCCGGTCTTCTAAGTCCGGGAATCGGCAGCTTCGCGCGGCGTGCCGGACTCCTGCGATGAAGTCATTCGCAGATTCATCCGGATGCTGGCGTCGATGTGCGAATTGCACTCTCCAATACAGCTCTGAGCGGGCCGGCATAAAATGTTTGTTAAGTCTTTTGGTGAGCTCGGCGTAGGGCACCTCCGCGATCGGTATCGGGCTGAACAGCCCTACGGCGACGTCGTAGACTGGAGGCCCGCTTATGTACAGGAGGGCTGCCGCTTTTGCTCGGTCGTCAGTAATTTTACTGACCAAGAGAAACCCCTCGACCTGCCCCATATGCGACTCCCATCGCTCCGGGTGGTGGGTATCAAATTCTCTTACGCATCCGAAATTGGCCATGCTGTCTCGGTCCGGTCGTCCGCTTCGCCGTGGAAGTTATAACCTCCGAGTGACTCAGCCGTGACTCGCTCGGGGTGGCCGGGAACTCTCTTCCCTGGCAGTGACTTTCAGCTCGGCGAAGCGTATCCCATCCTCGTCGCCAGTGAAGTGGCTGACAGACCACTCGGAGACAGCTGGCTTAACTTTAACAGGTTTATTCAGAACCGGACAAGTAGGTGTTTGGCTTCCGCTCTTTTATAGCTGGCCGCCGGCCGGCTGGGCCAATCCGCGGGCGTTCTTCTCCCGCCAGGATTCAGGAGCCAATCAGCTGTCGAATGTGTTTGACAGCTCCTCGTCCGCGTGGCTGGAACGCATGCGTGGTACGGTGCTTGTGTTTGACAGCGGAGAGCTGTCAACTGGCTGCGCATGCGCCTTCGCTGGTGGCGGCTTTTGACAGCTGTCAAAAGCTCCTATGTGTTCCCCTGTCACGGTGTTTACCTCACGATATTACAACTGTATTAACTATTAACGTTAACATTACTTTTACATAT
Source organism: Vipera berus (assembly GCF_964194415.1). Lineage (NCBI taxonomy): Eukaryota > Metazoa > Chordata > Lepidosauria > Squamata > Viperidae > Vipera > Vipera berus. The sequence continues at coordinate 166,006,826 of NC_138202.1, forward strand.
AATGCAAGAAGAGCTTTTGCCTTGGGAGAAATTTACAATCAGGTGGAGCTGGTAGTTGCCAGCACAGGTAAGGAAAAGGAAAGAAAATATAGCTAAAAGAATTTATACTAACCTCATTCAGTAAGTCTCTCCATTCTCATCATTGAAAATTATCCTTGCTCTCACTATATCCATATTTTGCTTTATTAGCTCTCTCTTTTTTGAGAATCTCATCAGCTCCATTCAACTATGACTTTCCCTGTCTTCCCCTTCTTTTGACCCATTCACGCTTGCTTCATAAATTAATTTTCAATATGATCCTCATTCTCTCTATATATTTGACCCAGGTTATGTCTTTGGTCATTCATTATTTAATCAATCCACATTTACTCAGCATTCACTCTTTCTTGATCCTATCACTTCTTATTTTAGGACACACATGTTTCTTAAGATCCTATTCTCACTACATTCAATTATGTTTCTCTTAATGTTCACAAATTTCATTTCCATATAAAAAAGCAGGCAGAAGCATGTTTTTATACACAGCCATTTTCACTTCTTTTAACAAACACTGATTCCTTGCAACAGCACACTTGTCGCACACTGTTTACCAGCATTTGCACATCTTAAAATGTCTCCATCAATTTCCCTATATTTAGTAAACATACTACCCAGGTATACAAATTAATCCACATGCTCTAATTTTCCCCCATTTAGGTATAACCTACAATTGTCCCTTCTGCTTTTCATGTCAATCATAATTACCTTGTATATGAATAATTAATCTGAAGTCTTATTTTCTTTTCACATATCCATAATTTTCTGGTAATGATGTGGGTTCTCATTTAACAATGTGGTATCATCTATATATAAAAATACACGTGCATTCACATCCCCAGTCAGCCATTCTTTACATCTTTATCTATAAAGGTATTAAAATAACTGTGAATATGTAATTTTATATGATCTCAGAGGCATTTAAGGGCACAATCTGAAATGGGACTATGATCATAAAAGTAAAATATGTGGAATTTTAAAAAATAAAAGTTCGTATAAAGGGGCTCAAGCAAAAAATTGCCTGTTCTTTTGTTCCAGTCGTTATGTCATGCAACCCGCACTCAGAAAGCAAATATTTAAAACTGGGGAAAATTTGACAGTCCAACAAATCTCCCTTTTTTTCTAATCTCCTGTCAAATTATGCATATGGGAATCAGCTCAACTGTGTAGAATAAGCTTGGCTGGGCATGGAAGTTATTAATTGTTTGGAGATGGGATACCATTTGGTGAAAGCCTAATGCAGTTAACCTATTCTAGGAACCTGAATCTTCAGTAAAAATAAATTGTCATGAGCCAGAACGATGGAGCTTCACATTACCATGATACTCAGAACACTGATGGTTATGATAATGTTGATAACAAGCTTTGGGGGAATCAGAAATAATAGAGTTATGTATATTTTAATGTTGAAATAGGTATGAGAGGAAGTGTGAATATGTGCCAATTTGATGTTCCTTTTAGTAAAGATGCTTGGAAGAAGAGGAGAAAAGTTTATTTGTTCATAGCAATTGCATTTAAAATGAATTAAAATGAGGACTATAAATAATATCCTGGAAGTTTAAAAAAAAAACATATTCTTGAGATCTTCCATTTGGCTAAGGGATCTTTTATATTTGTAACAAATGTGATGCTACCTCTGTGCCATCTATCACAGGGATGGACCCCAAAGGTGGCACAGTTCTTTTCCAAAGCTATTTTGGAATACTAATGCTGTGGCACTCAAAAGCAACATATGGGCAAGCTATCCACATGAAAAGAAATCCCTCATTCACCTACCCTCATCACCCTTAGCAAAGACAGGGTTTGTTAACAATTTGTTGAAGGCACGTCCTTGGAATGTAGCTTCCATTTCATTGTGGGATTGCCTCAGTGATTGAGAATGTTCCCATTTATTTTGGAAAATGCAGTATAACGGCCTATGTTATGGCTCTCCAAACTTGGCAGCTTTAAGACTTGTGGAGTTCAACTCCCATGAATTCCTCAATCAACCATGCTGCCTGGAGAATTCAGGAAGTCCATAGACCCCTATCCTATGTGAACATTATGAATTATGTGGAGAAAGAGACTCCACAAAGAAGAGGGAGTCAAGCTATTTTCCATGGCACCTGAGGGCAGGACAAGAAGCAACAGATGGAAACTAATCAAGGAGAGAAGCAATCTAGTGTTGTGATTCAGGGTCAGCCTGTGGGTTTGGCAGTTGGGTCGGACAACTCAGAGGAGGAGGAGGGGGGTGTTGAAGAGCTTGCTGATGATGGCCTTGAGGCTCCGCAGAGCCCTCAGCCAGGCCCCTCCCACCTGGTCACGACGGAGACCTAGCTGTGTGAGCCTGACAGCGTGGATGAAGATGACCCACAGCTGGCCCTGTTCAAGGACGCCCGACGCAGGAGGCAGTCAATCAGGAGTAAACAGAGGAAGGCAATGGGGCACCTCGGAAGGAGGCAGAGAGAAGCCACGCCCTGAACTGTATAAAAGGGGGAATGTGTGGGAGGGCTGGTTTGCTGAAGGCAACCGCTTGAATAGTCCTGTTTCATAGCTCCTGTTTCATGGTTGGTGTCTGTTTTATGTTAATAAATTTGGCAGGCTTTATTCCAGCCTCTTGCCGTTTGTAAAGGGGTTGTCCCTGCTTTTTCTGCAGGGCCGGTAGCAGGCTGGTACAGAACATCTAGAACTAAGGAGAAATTTCCTGACAGTTAGAACAATTAATAAGTGGAACAACTTGCCTTGAGAAGTTGTGGGTGCTCCAACACTGGAAGTGTTTAAGAAAAAATTGGACAACCATTTGTCTGAAATAGTATAGAGCTTCCTGCCTGAGCAGGGGGTTAGACTACAAAACCTCCAAGGTTCCTTCCAACTCTTCTCTTCTCTTCTCTTCTCTTCTCTTCTCTTCTCTTCTCTTCTCTTCTCTTCTCTTCTCTTCTCTTCTCTTCTCTTCTCTTCTCTTCTCTTCTCTTCTATTCTATTCTATTCTATTCTATTCTATTCTACAAAGTGGTTATTTAAAAAACAAAAGCCCAGTTGAATTTTCATCATTATTTTCTGGACTCTACAATTTTGGACAAAGGGCTGCTGTATTTTAAGTCAAACTCCATTTCAGAGTGCTGTTAAACAAAGCAAAAATATCCCTTCTTTTATTCCAAGGCTGTAATCATTGCAACTGCAATAGACTCATGGCAAGGTCCTCCCTTCCCATTCCATCATTGGGTTCTTGCTTCTATGACAATTAAAAGGACCAAGCAAATAAAAATGAGACTTTGGGAGACCTGAAAGACCAGGTTAGGGACAGATTGACATGGAAAATATTTATCGGGTTGCTAAAAATTGATAACCAACTTGATGGCACATAATGGATTATCATTTCTGCTTTGACTGAAGGAGAGAACACAGCCTTTCTGTCAACCAACACTATTTATTTTTAGGCTCCTTAAGGTCGTTGTTCCTATGAGTAATCTCTGCTGCTTGGGTTTTTTCCTACCCAATAAGTATCCACCCTTACTAAAGAGGATATAAAGTAGAAAGGGCTTTTTGTTATCTAGTAGATGTGGAGCCTTCCATCTTTTATACTCTTCCCTTACCACTGTGCTCCCTCACCCGGTATGATGGTGGAGCAGTGAGCTAATGCCTCCTTAAGTAACACCAGCTGTCTGCAATTAGTGCAGGTTCGCATCCCACCAGGCTCAAGGTTGACTCAGCCTTCCACCCTTCCGAGGTAGGTAAAATGAGGACCCAGATTGTTGGGGGCAATAAGCTGACTTTGTAATAATGCCGCTGGGGGGCCCCGAAAGCCCTAATAAGCAAGCATATACATAGAACGAAGGCTATTGCTAAGCACATTGATTTGTGCTTTAGATTGTAAGCCGCCCTGAGTCTTCGGAGAAGGGCGGGATATAAATGGGATTAAAATAAAATAAATAAATAAATGATAGGTTACAATTTTGCTAGCCATGTTTTGGAGTTGCATGAAGAAGAATGCTGTTGGGGGCAGGTTTTCATTTGTTTTTGAATTTGCGTGCTTTCCTCTGTCTCAGGATCACAAGGAGTGCATATTGCTGAGAGTGCTGGGGGAAAGCTCAAGGAGAATTCATATGGAAATACTAGGGGTCATAGAGGACTGCCTTTTCATTTTGCACCACCATGGAAACTTGGAATACAAAAAAAAAGCCATTATGCATCTAGTTTAGTGGAACCAAATTTTTTCTGTGGCGGTGCTGCGTTGCTGTGGGTCAGCTGGTGGCCTTGTGCCCTTCCAACTTGCTGATGGGTTTAAAATTATATAGACTAGAAAACCTAACATGCCCAGCTTGTAATTTGCTTTTTGGAATTGGAGCTCTTTAGACTCATGGTCCTGTCATATCTGGCTACCCACCAAGCAGAGTAACACTGCATTTTAAAAAAATGTTTGTAGAGATGCTTGCGATTCTAACAAGTTTCTATTTCCATGATGCATTTGCTGTGCCAAAGAGACCTAAGGAATAATAATAAGAACATTAAAAAGCTTGAACAAATCTGGGTGAGTTTTGTTTTCTTGGTGACAGTGATAGTGGGGCTCTTTAAGAGTGACTGAGAATAAATTACTGAGCTTCAGTCAGTTGCAGTCTTCATAATTTACTCTAAGAGTCAGAGCCAGACAAAGTTATTACCATTATCTGCCCTGCAGTACAAGATTAATAAGCCCTATTCTTCTTGTGGAACGACCAACTTCTTTGGTTTTTAATTCTTTCACTTGCTAATAGCCATAGCTGGATTTATTTAGTCATTTCTGTAAGCTTAGTTATAGTGCATACCAATTTTAGCACAACAATGTGTGGTGTGTGTGTGTGTGTGTGTGTGTGAGAGAAAGAGAGAGAGAGAGAGAGAGAGAGAGAGAGAGAGAGAGAGAGAGAGAGAGAGAGAGAGAGAGAGAGAGAGAGAGAGAGAGAGAGAGAGAGAGAGAGAGAGAGAGAGAGAGAGAGAGAGAGAGAGAGAGAGAGAGAGAGAGAGAGAGAGAGAGAGAGAGAGAGAAGGCTAACCAGTTTCTGGTTAGCATGACAACAATCAGAAGGCTGAAGGATACCATGGCTACAATCCAGTACAATTTATCCAATGTGCTCTTGGGAACACGTCAGCTTGTTTGGCTAGCAATTGAGAACTCTTTCAGATCAGCGGGATTTATTTCACAAAAATAAACAGCTAACTGTACCATAGGTTTCTTCTGCACCTCAAACAAACTGCTTCAAAAAAATTTACCTTTTTAAATTAGCAAATGAATAATTGGAGTCAGAATACAGGTTTTGGATTTTATAGCGGGCAAATATGAAGGTGAAGTTGGCTGAGGATGTAACTCACTGGACCCAGTTTCTTATTTATTTATTTTTTTAATTTTAATTCCATTTATATCCCGCCCTTCTCCGAAGACTCAGGGCGGCTTACAAGCTTAGCAGTAGCCTTCATTCTATGTATATGCCTGCTTATTAGGGCTTTCACACACACACCCCAAGCGGCATTATTACAAAGTCAGCTTAATTGCCCCCAACAATCTGGGTCCTCATTTTACCTACCTCGGAAGGATGGAAGGCACTCAACCTTGAGCCTGGTGGGATGCGAACCTGAACTAATTGCTGGCAGCTGGTGTTACTTATGTTTCCTCAGGAGCCTTCCTCCAGGAACTTGTTTCCTGACTGAAAAAAGTCAGTTAATTATCCACAATTGGTTGTTTCAAAGGACACATCTTAGTTTTATTAAGAGGTAACTGAGTGGGTCTTGCTTCTGACCAAACCTCCGTGTCCTTTTAGCCCTGATACCAACCATCTTCTTTTTGTGGATGACTGAGACTACTAACATTGCAGATGCTGATATGAATGTGCAGCCTTAGTAGCAGCCTGAGGTTTTAAAGGTGGTCTTATAATTATATTTCATTCCTTAACTAAGGCCCTTGATTACTCTTCATTTCCTTGTCTATTTAAAAATGCACCATAGCTCCAATTTGCATGTACCCCATTAACATGTCCTATTACTGTATCTAGGCCTATCTTATTAGGCTTTTCATTTGGGATATGGGGCTGAAATTAGTCATTGTGAATTTGTTAGGAATAGTGGTTTCACTTGTTTTCCTGAATCTCTTAATTGCCTTTTGGATCTTGTAATAACTAGCTGTCTTAATAGTTTTTGCTATTATCATTCATGATACCTTTCTGGGGACACCATGTTTCAGAACTGCTCAGAGCCACTTAGACGATCAGATGGATGATGTATAAATTTTGATTAATAAATAAAATGAGCAAAAGGTAGCAATGGTATGTACTATATAAATGATCCTTAGTACAGGCCTATAATAACAGAGCCTTGGTGGAGCAGTGGGCTAATGCCTCCTTAAGTAACACCAGCTGCCTGCAATTAGTGCAGGTTCACATCCCACCAGGCTCAAGGTTGACTCAGCCTTCCATCCTTCTGAGGTAGGTAAAATGAGGACCCAGATTGTTGGGGACAATAAGCTGACTTTGTAATAATGCCGCTTGGTGTGTGTGTGAAAGCCCTAATAAGCAGGCATATACATAGAATGAAGGCTACTGCTAAGTTTGTAAGCCGCCCTGAGTCTTCGGAGAAGGGCGGGATATAAATGGAATTAAAATAAATAAATAATAAATAAATAAATAAATAAATAAATAAATAAATAAATAAATAAATAAATAAATATCCCAATACAGTCCCATAGAAAAGATCAATTGGCGTTTTGGAGCAATGTCCAACTAATGTACTAATGACCCCTGTCCTACTGCTCCTTATCATTAAACTTCCAGGAAGCAATTGGTTTTCTTCAAGTTTGCCAAAGTTCAATAATAGGCTAGATGAACAAACTGAATTTAAATGCAGGCAAGGTAAAAAGATTGGAGTTCAACCATTTCTAAATGTGTCTACCTGAAAGAGCAAATTTGCAATTTGGAATTTATTCCTTGATTCCTGAACTCCAGGTCACTGGATCAAAACAGCATTGATTATTCTGATATACTGTACAGTACAGCATCATAGGTCCCAGGAGCAGGGAGGAGAAGAGTGGAGAAGCAAAATGGAGAGCTGTGATCATGCTAAACAGGTAGTCCTCAGTTAAGAATGGGTTCCATTCTCAAAGATGTTCATAAGTCGAATTTGTTATAAACTCAAGAAGTATAATTATATACTATGGTATAAGTAGTAATGAATTTGAACCACTGGGTATTTAATTTGAACCCTTGGGTATTTAATTCAAATTTGCTACAATGGACTCTTTTCTTAATTATGGGTTGTCTTTAAACTGGGCTGTTCTTTAATCTGGGACTTGTATCTAGAACTGTTACGTAATAAATAATTGTGGGTTCCAATTCACTTTGGAGTCTTGTTAAGAACTCTTTAAGAAAAAAATATATATAACACGGTCCTTCATTAGGACTTTTATGGGAAAAGTAACCCCTTTTGATACTTTTGGACCTCTCATATTTATTGAGACTGAATTAATTACAGCATCTCTCTGGACTACCTGCAAGAAGTGAGAGTCAAAGACACTGGATTATTATGGTTTCAGTCCAACTTGAATGGATGGATCCAATCAATGTTAATTGGAAGAGTTGACACTTGGGTGCCTTAGTATGGGTACAACAAGGTTCAGTCATTTCCTCTGTGTTATTTAAAACCTCTATAAAGATCCAGAGAGGGAGAAATCACCCATCAGTCTGATGTGAGATAGCAGCAATATGCTGATGATACCTAATTTTACACCACCATTTTGGCCAAGAAAGAGATGGTGTAAACACCTTGAACCAATATCTGAATGCAGATTAAAAAAATTAGATTAGGACCCTTTAAGATAGAATTATGAAATGTTTATGGACTTCAGTGTTATCTGTTAATATGGTACCAATAATAGTTCTTGATGGAGTCCCTGAGAAAAAGCAGGTCCACAACTTGCAGGTTCTCTTGCTAAATCAAGAGGGAGAGGCTGTGTCTAACTTCAGTTAGTGCCCCAGTTGCAGCTGTACCTGGACCAGGATGTTCTGGAGAAAGCAACTCATACTCTGAACCATTCATAACTGGACTGCATTTTATTTATTTATTATAAAGGTAAAGGTAAAGATTCCCCCACACATGCATGCTAGTCGTTTCCGACTCTTGGGTCCAGTGCTCATCTCCGTTTCAAAGCCGAAGAGCCAGCGTTTGTCCGAGGACATCTCGGCAAGGCGAGGTAGGGGCCGAGGCAGCTGCTGTCTGACACCATTGTACACAGAGGCCAGCAAGTGCATGTGGACCGATGGTGTTCATCAGCAGCCACAGCCTACCAGCTGTCCTGCATCATGGTCAACTGGCCACAGAGCCCCATTGGCATGGGCAGAGACAGCCCCAGGATGGCCTGAAGGGAGCCCTTGCCTTGTCTGGGCCCCATCCGTTCGACGGCTCTGACGGAGGCAACTGCTGCTGCTGCGGCTCCAACTGGCCAATCATGCAGGGAAGCAAGAGGAGGTGGAGGGGAAGCCGGTGTGCGAGATCCGCTGCCTCGTCAGGTTGCTGAGGCAGGGTCAGCTGCGGCCAGCAAGCAGCCGAGGTGGCTCCAGACCTCCGACTGCCTCTCCTTCTCCTCCTGGGTCTGGAGTCGCCTCAGCTGCTTGCTGGCCACAGCCAGCCCTGCCTCAGCAGGCTGATGAGGCAGCAGATCTTGCACAATGGCTGCCCCTCCACCTCCTCCTGCTTCCCTGCATGGTTGGCCAGTTGGAGCAGCAGTAGCAGTCATCTCTGTCAGAGCCATCGAGGGACAGGGCTCCATGGCCAGTTTGCCACGATGCAGGACAATTGGCAGGCTGTGGCTGCTGACAGACACCATCAGCCCCAATGCACTCG